>NC_092713.1:199108560-199410792 GCF_047496885.1 Scyliorhinus torazame | reverse complement strand
GGATTTATGCTCCAGAACTTTCCGCACCCCTAGCCTAGTTGTTTCAGTACAGCTACTTGCATCTATCCGGCAATGTGGAAAATTGCCCAGGTATGTCCTGTACATAAAAAGCAGGTCAAATCCAACTCGGACAATTACCACCCGATCAGTCAATTTTCAATCATCAGTAAAGCGATGGAATGGGTCATTAACAGTGTGATCAAGCGGCACTTACTCAGCAATAACCTGCTCAGTGACACTCAGTTTGGGTTCCGCCAGGGTCACTCAGCCCCTGACCTCATTACAGCCTTGGTTCAAACATGGACAGAAGAGATGAACTCCAGAAGTGAGGTGAGAGTAACTGCCCTTGACATCAAGGCAGCATTTGATTGAGTATGGCATCAAGGAGTCCGAGCTAAACTAGAGTCAATAGGAATCAGGGGGGAAACTCTCTGCTGATTGGAGTCATACCTGGCACAAAGGAAGATGGTTGTGTTTGTTGGAGGTCAATCATCTCAACTCTAGGACATCACTGCAGGATTGCTCAGGGTAGTGTCCAAGACCCAACCATCTTCAGATGCTTAATCAATGACCGTCCTTCTAACTGATGATTGCACAATGTTCAGCACCATTCGCGACTCCTCAGACACTGAAGCGGTCCACGTGCAATGAAACAGGACCTGGATGACATCCAGGCTGAACTGAACTGGACTAGCCATAGAAATACTGTGGCTACAAGAGCAGGTCAGAGGCTAGGAATCCTGTGGTGAGTAACTCACCTCCTGATCCCACTAAGCCTGTTCACCACCTACAAAGCACAAGTCAAGAGTGTAATGAAATACTCCCCCACTTGCTTGGATGAGTGCAGCTCCAACAACACTCAAGAAGCTTGACACCATCCAGAACAAATCAGTACGCTTGATTGGCACCCATCCCTCAAACATTCACTCCCTCCACCACCAATGCACAGTACCAGCAGTGTGTTCCACCAACAAGATGCATTGCAACAACTCAGCAAGGATTCTATGTTGCACCTTCCAAACCCATGACCACTACTATCTAGGAGGACAAGGACAGCAGATACCTCAGAACACCAGCAGCTGGATGCTCCCCTCCAAGTTACTCACCATCCTGACTTGGAAATATATCAAAATATATTGTTGTCCCTTCATTATCGCAGAGGCAAAACCCTGGAACTCCCCCCCCCCTCCCCCCCCACACACCGACACAGCCACACTGGGGGTGTACCTACACCACATGGACTGTAGCGGATCGAGAAGGTAGTTCACCACACCATTCCCTTTTTAAAAAAATTTTGTGTACCCAATTCATTTTTCCCCCCAATTTTTAAGGGGCGATTTAGCATGGCCAATCCACCTAACCTGCACATCTTTGGGTTGTGGGGGTGAAACATACGCAAACACGGGGAGAATGTGCAAACTCCACACGGACAGTGACCCAGAATCGGGATTCTACCTGAGACCTGGGCGCCGTGAGGCTGCAATGCTAACCACTGCGCCACCGTGCTGCCTTACCACCACAATCTCAAGGGCAATTAGGGATGGGCAATAAATGCTGGCCTTGCCCACATCCCTAAAAATGAATGTAAAAAAAAGACAGTGAAATCATGAACTCCAAAAGTAGATTATTATTCGTAATGTGAATTTAAAAATGAACAGCAGACAAATCGATCAGTCCTGGTCTGCACAACAAATGTTTGTTCCAGATTGATCAGGAGTGACGTTGTGGCTTCTAAAGTACTAACAGTGTTGCTTCTATTCAATATTGAGTCAGGAGTGAAATCTATTTCCTATTGATTAAATCCGATCCGATTGCGTTAACCACAATCTCAAGAGAGGATGTTCTGTTAAAATATTCGTTCTGCTGTCCTGGTGTAGATTTGACAGATTATGTCCCAATTGCTTTATATGTGTAAGGTTGACAAGTTGTTTCAATCGTCTGATCAGAAAACCAACCTGTTCAATTACCAGCCCTTGCACTGTGGGGGGTGAGGTCGTGAGGCACAGCCCGACCTCTCGGCCAGAAGCTTCGGGTTCAATTTCCATTTCAGGACTTGATGCCCATGGAAGGTGCATTCGTAACATGGCCAAACAGATTTATTATCAGCCTGAAGACCCTTCCAATATGCTTGATGGCAGGCGGGAAGAGCGGGAATATTTCCTGGTCAGTAATGTTGCAGAAGGCAATGGCAGACCACTGCAGTATTTTGCCAAGCTTAGTCGTGGAAGTTTCCAATGCCTTCCATCCAGAGTGGCAAAAGGTGGCTCTGTGCACATTCGGGGAGACAGAGAATCCCCACAACCGGGCCATGCCGCCCTGACACCGGCACGCGATTCTCCGCAGAGATTCTCCACCGGGCCGCCGATTCTCCGGCCCAAATGGGCTGAGCGGCCGCTCCAGAAAGGCTGAGCCCCGCCGGCGCAGTCCACACCTGGTCGCAGCCAGCGGGAACTCTGCGCGTGGGGGGGGGGAGCTCTGACCCTCGGGGGGGGCCTGGCCCACGATCGGGGCCCACCGATCGGCAGGTCGGCCTCTCGCTCCCCAGGCCTATTTTCTTACGCGTCGGCCCCTGAACTCCCGCACCATGTTGCGTCGGGGCCGGCGCATGTTGCGTTGGCGCCGGCACCACTGCGCATGTCCTCGTTGACGCCGGTGCCATTGAGTATGCGCGGAGGGAGGCTGGAGTGGCATGAACCACTCCAGCGCCGTGCTGGCCCCCTGTAGGGGCCAGAATCGGTACTCCCAGTGGCCTGTTCATGCTGTCGTGAAACACAACGGCATTTCTGACAGCGTGGACACTGTGCTGCCGAATGGGAGAATCCCGCCCAGGGTTGAGATTCGCTTTGATTGATTGGTCACTGGCCAGTGAATAGGCACAAAAGGCTGTGCTCTGTGTGATAACAGGTGGTGATTGGATCTAATCCTACTGGTATGCTTTTCAGAGTCCCAAGTTTTCTGTTTTGATTTCGGCAGCACAGAGGAAAGATCCAACTCGCTCCAGAACATGGCTGTGAGTGCTATCTTTCACTGTATTCCTGAAACTATAGAGGCCTGAATACAAACCACGCTCTGAAAGCACGGTTTGAAGAGAAGTAAGGTGCCACTTCAGGGATGTTGTGAGTACAGCATTCCTAAACTACAGAGAACCTGAATGAATGAATGTGGAGAGAAGACCATTACAGGCTGTAGACCAAAGAATTTAATCTGCAAGTTTACTGTGAAGAAAAATATGCTAAAAACCGTAATCTGAAACAAAAACTTATTTTCCTTTCATTTATAAATTTTACCCCTTTCCACCCCCCTGATTTTGTCTGTCATATTGTGTGCGTGTGCCTGTGTTTGTGTGTGTGTGTAGAGGGCGGGGGGCAAATTAGAGTGGGAGTTTGGTATTGATTAATCGTTAACCAACTGTACTTGCTTCATAATTCCTTATAGTTCTTGTTTTAAGTAAACAGTAATTGTATTTAAACTTACAAACCTGGTGACTGTAATTATTGGGCAGCCAATACATTGGGAATTTTTATGAGAATTATTTGTTAATTCACTTGTGTTGTGACTCAGGGACCAGTGGAGCTGGAATTGACTGTGCACTTGACCAGGGTGTGGTAACAATATAGGGAACAGCAAAGTGCTATTCGGGCTGACTTTTCTCTGCCCTGCTCTCAAATAACACTCAAGGATGAGTGCAATGCAAGGAAAAGGTAAATGGCAATTATCTACTTTCATTTTACTCCTCAGTAGTGCTGTAAACAAAATTGTTTAGTGTTTTTTTTTCCCATTGCCATGTCTGAAGATGCCACAGCAATATAAATGACTTTAAAATGAATGACAGATATCTAACCACACAGCACCCGGAGCAGCTTGGCCCCCATTAAAAACTGATTACCAGTGTTGATGTCTAAGAGCTAGCCATGTTAAAGAAGCAATGCATTAGATGTTGCTGAGAGCTGAAACTTTGGTAAATTGCTTGCTGATTAATTTTGCTGTTCCGATATTGCCTGTAAAGGCTGCAGGAGTGTCTGAGTACTTAAGGGATTTGTTCATTTACCCTGCGATTCAGCCGTAGGTGCTTTATTTAGTATAACCTTATTTAAGTGTGATTAAGAGTGGGCGGATGAGGAGGAGAGAAAAAAATGACTGAAATGGAAATTACTGACAGGGACAGAAAGAATTTTAAAAAAATAATTCATTAGTATCCCCCAGACAACTGTGCAGATAAAAACAATATTTTTGCGGAGCAGTGACTACTTGAGATGCCTCAAAGATGGTTGATGGGGGTAGAAATTGTGTGATCTGCTATATACAAGCTTCAGTCACATTCCTAGAAATGCACTGATCTATCTGTGGGAGTCTAATTTCTTTGGAACTGGCTTTTTTTTCCTATTGCTGATAAATTGAGATAAGATCAGATAGCAATAGTAAACCATTGTACACTGCACAGCAAATTATTTATCGTGGGAATTTAGTTCATTTTGAATTGGTGACGGCAGAACTATTTCCAATTCCTATTGTTCCTAGATTTATGAAGCTCCTTGGATGTGCAGATGGGTGTGCACATGTCTCAGGTGTCTATCAGTGCTGCACTGGATTACGTTACAAGAAAGATGGGATATCCCTATCCACCAACACAACCCCTCCACCTTCTTTGTAACTTCTTTCAGGCCTACAAGCCTCTGAGGTCTCTGTGCTGCTTCAATTTTGGCTCTTCACATTTCCCCAGTTTAAATCTCACCATCACTGGTAGTCAAGCCTTCACCTGCTGAGTACTGAAGCTCTGGGTTCTTCACCCTGAACCTTTTCTGCCCCTCTGTTGTCCCAGATGCTTGTCAAAACCTATGGCATTGGCCAAGGTTTTTCTCACCGGCCTGTTCCATAGAATCCATAGAATCCCTACAGTGCAGAAGGAGGCCATTCAACCCATTGAGTCTGCATTGACTCTCTGAAGGAGCTCCCTTCCAGGCCCTCTTCCCCCACCCTGACCCTGTAACCCCACCTAATCTACACACCTTTGGACGCTAATGGCCAATTTAACATGGCCATTCCACCTAACCTGCACATCTTTGACTGTGGGGAAGGAACCGGAGCACCTGAAAGAAACCCAAGCAGACATGGGGAGAACGTGCAAACTCCACACTCACCCAAGGCCGGGATTCCAGGCGCTGCGAGGCAGCAGTGCTAACCACAGTGCCACTGTGCCGCTCTCAATGCTAATTTCATAGAATTTCATGGAATTTACAGTGCAGAAGGAGGCCATTCAGCCATCGAGTCTGCACCAGCCCTTAGAAAGAGCACCCTACTTAAGCCCCACGCCTCCACCCTATCCCCTTTGTCCCCGTAACCCCACCTAACCTTTTTGGACACTAAGAGCAATTTATCATGGCCAATCCACCTAACCTGCACATCTTTGGACTTTGGGAGGAAACCGGAGCACCCGGAGGAAACCCACGCACACACGGGGAGAATATGCAGATGCCGCACAGCCAGTGACCCAAGCCGGGACCCTGGAGATGTGAAGCAACTGTGCTAACCACTATGCTACCGTGCTGCAAGAAGTTACAAATATTTCAGCATGGTGTTCAATTCTGTTTGAAAACACTCCTGTGGAAAGTTTTGGAATATTTTATTGTGCCAAAGGAAATATAGATGTTGCTGTTGTGGTACAAAAGCAACATAAGAAACTGTTGAATTTGCCACTATTAACGCCTCATACATATGACTGTGCCAAATTGAGACTGGGAAATCTGCCTGCATTCTTCCATTTTATTACAAAGCATGTAGGTCGCTTTCTTGTGCCATGCTAAAGCCACTTTTCAAACTTGTTATGAATAAAAATGCTTCCTGAGAAGTTGGAGCCTGTCTCACCAGAATTTGGCTTGGAAATTATTGATATTTTTTTCAGTCAACCATCCGTGAATATGACAATGTGACATTTTCAATTAAGCCTATTCATCATGCAGATGATTTTATCTTGCAATTGGCTGGTGTTATGGGCCAGGGTTTAGAGAACCCCAAAGTGTATCATGGAGTTCACCTGACCCACAACTTTTACTAGATTGTGGTATGGGGAGCACACAGCCCACTCTACAGTGTGGTACAGCAGAAATAGAAAAGTATTTTTTTAAAGCAAAACAATGTTTATTCTATGATCTCAAGTTAACCTTTTTAAAACATACAGTGACCATCTTAGCAACCATCAATTCAAATACAATCCCCAAAGACTACAACACTAAGTAATTCTTAAAGCTTTCCTTGTAACATCCATAAGACTTAAAACACCTTTCAACAGAAGCACATTAGGTTTACATTCACTACTGAGAACATTTATAATTCTGAATACACCAAATGATCAAGAGATAGTCTTTTTATGGCAGAGAGAGAGAACAGCAGTACACCTGCTTGGTCTGGCTTCAGCTCTAACACTGAAAACAATACTAAAACACACCCTGCAGCCTGCTCAAAAACAAAAGTAAAAAGCTGACAGACAGCCCAGCTCCACCCACTCTCTGAAATCACTGCAATAGTAAACACCCATTTCTTAAAGGTGCTCTCACTACAGATATTTCTATACACACACATGTATAAACACCCATTTCTTAAAGTTACTCTCACATGACAGCTGGACAGTTTGATGTACATTTTGAAAGTGGAAATTGAACATCAGCAGCAAATTGTTAGTTTTGATGCTGATTTAATACAGAAATACACTTCTCTGTTCAACAAAATAAAAGATAAAAAACTTCAGACCACAATCGTTGCACATTTGAATAATCCTGACCTGTCTTTTCATTCAAACAATAAGTCATCTGTCGGACAGGATTGAAGCCTGGGGGCAAGGTTGATGTGAGGGGCTGGGGTGTCCGTTGTGAGTATATAAGGATGGGTTTCCTGAAAATCCAGTGGAATTTAACTGCAGGGCTGTTTTCTCCATGGGTTTCCTGCCCACAGATAGCATGATAAGCTCTTGCTCCTACTTCACATGCAGCACTAACATTCCACAACCTGATGAATGTAGCTGCCCAGATGACGACAACAGGAACCCTGGTCCATAAACTGGCAGGCACAAGCTGAGGAACATCAACGTCAGTTCTTCTGACATCAGTGTTGGCCCTGTGTACCCTGTATCTGAGAACTGAGCCGATGTATCGATCAGAGGTAGCCACCTTTGTCTTGTTGATGTCCAGCTCCAATGCGGTAAAAGGCTTCAATTCAGCCCAGCATCCTGCCTGCACAGCGTTCTCCATCCATTCACTACCTTGACACAACCCTCTCAGCAAATTGTGGAACATAAATGTGGCCCCTCCCATCAGAACCTCAATAAAGCCCCTCAGCACTGTGTGAAATCACGTAAGCAGTTTTGGATCCATGCACTGAAGCATTGCCAAAGCACTTCCAAATCTGGTGAAGCTCAGAAAGCTGAATGGAGTTTACAACAAGTTGTAAACACCATGATAAAGATGGATCTTTGAAGATTCCTGCCTTTTATTTTCCACAAATTGCATGAGGGACCCTAACCTGCATCAACACAAATGGTAGCAGAAGAGGATGATTGATGGACAAATGGAAAACTCAAAAACTCTCCAGGGTACAATTGTCATCAAACTGAATAGAACAAGGAACATGTAACGATTCACTGTCTGCTTCATGGACATGAACGAGATAACACAGTGCTATTCTGAACAAATTACCTGGCTTAACCACACAAATACAAGTTTAGTTATTGCCCTACAAAGGGAGGCAATGATTATGCCACGAACGAGATCAGATCTAAGCTCTGCAGTCCTGTCACATCCAGCCATGAATGGTGGTGGGCAATTATACAACTAAATTGTATTGAATACTTCACAAGTAATCCCATCCTCAATGCTAGGCGAGACCAGCATATCAGTGCAAAAGACAAAGATAAAGCATTTGTAACCATCTTCATCCGCACATGTTGAATGAATAATCCATCTCGGCCCTCACCTGAGGTCCCTATCATCACAGATGTCAGTCTTCAGCCAATTCAATTCCCTCCACGTGATATCAAGAAATGGCTGAAAGCACTGAATACTGCAAAGGCTATTGCCCCTAACAATATTCCAGCAATAGTACTGAAGACTTGTGCTCCAGAATTGTGTTCCAGAATCACTCCCCTGGCCAAGCTGTACCAGTACAGTTATAACATTGGCATCGACCCAGCAATGTGGAAAATTGACCAGGTATGTCCTGCCTAAAAAAGCTGAATAGAATCTAACCTTTCCAGTTCTTACTTCTCTTGGGCAGGTGGTGTTTGATGCGGTGGGTGGGTGGAATTCTCTGGATTCTGCACGCTCCTTCCGCTGTTTACGCATAACCTCCGCATGCTCCACCCCACGAGCTGATTGACACCTTCGCGGATGCTTTTTCTCCAGTTTGTGCGTTCTAAGGCAGGCAAATCCCACGTGTCGATGGGGAAATTGCATTTATTTAGGGAGGCTTTCAGAGTGTTCTTGTAGCATTTTCTCTGCACTCCTAGTGATCGCTTGCCATTGCGGAGCTTGGAGGAGAGCATTCGGGAGTTCTGTGTCGGGCGTGCGGACAATGTGACCCGCCCATCGCAGCTGGTCGAGCATGACAAGTGGCTCGATACGGGGGATATTGGCCTGAGAGAGGACGCTCACATTGGTACATCTATTTTGTCAGTGGATTTGCAGGACTTTACAGAGGCATCGTAGGTGATATCTCTCACGGGATTTGGGGTGTCTGCTGTACATTGTTCATGGTTCTGATGGAGGGTGGGGACCACGGTTGCTCTGTAGACCATGCACTTGGTTCCAGATTTGAGGTCTCTGTCTTTGAATACTCTGTTCCTCAGGCATCCAAAGACTGCACTGGCTCATTGAGTCAATGCTGGATTTCGTCGTCAATGTCTGCTTGCAACGAGAGGAGGTTCCTGTGAAATGACCCACATTGTCCAAGGGTGCAGTGTGGATCTTGATGGTCAGGGACATTTTGTGTTGCAGGAGAAGGCTGGTAGAGAACCTTTGTTTTCTAGATGTTTAGTCTGAAGCCCATTCTCTCATATGCCTCGGTGAATGCGTCGGTGATGGTTTGTAGCTTGGCCTCTGAATGTGCGCACACACAGGCATCATCTGCATACTGCAGCTCGAAGACAGAAGTTGAGGTGGTTGTCGTGTTGGGTGTTCCGATACACAAACAAACCAACACGGTTGTAGATGGTACAACTCTGTTTTATTATTCTGTACAATAATAACTATTAACTTCTGGCTGTGGTTCGTACTTCACCAGCTAACCTGTGGACCCAGCCCTAGCACTATCTTAGAGAGGCACTCAGCACATGGTGTATGTCTGAGTGGCACGCTGTGAGCTCTGTGCTCTGAGCTATCTCCTGGTAGAATGAGCGGGAACTGTGGTGTTCCCTGTTTTATAGTGCGTGTGCTCTCACTGGTGATTGGCTGCGATGTTGTGTGTGTGTTGGTCGGTCCAACTACCTGTTCATCAGTGTGTGTGTGATTGCACCATGATATGTTAATGTGGATATCATGACAGTGGTCTTGGTTCTGGTCTGGAAATGGCGGAGGTTAAACAGTTCCCTACTTGTCTGGTAGGGTAGCTGCACTCCAGCGGGACGCTTCATGGTGACGGGGTGGAGTTTTACTGCGAGAAAGATGGAGAAGAGCGTTGGTGCGACGAGGCAGCCCTGTTTGACCCCAATTTGCACACGTATTGGGTCAGTGGTAGTTCCGTTGGTGAGGATCACGACTTGCATGTCATCGTGGAACGGGAAGAGAATGGTGAAGAATTTCTGCGGGCAGCCGAATTTGACGAGGATGTTCCACAATCCCTCATGGTTGACAGAGTCAAAAGCCTTTGCACAATTGAAGAAGGCAGCATGGTAGCACAGTGGTTAGCACAGTTGCTTCACAGCTCCAGGGTTCAATTCCCGGCTTGGGTCACTGTCTGTGCGGAGTCTGCACATTCTCCCCGTGTGTGCGTGGGTTTCCTCCGGGTTCTCAGGTTTCCTCCCACAGTCCAAAGATGTGCAGATTAGGTGGATTGGTCCATGATAAATTGCCCGTCGTGTCCAAAAAAGGTTAGGTGGGGTTACTGGGTTACGGGAATAGGTTGAAAGTGTGGGCTTAAGTGGGGTGCTCTTTCAAAGGGCCAGTGCAGACTCGACAGGCTGAATGGCCTCCTTCTGCACTGTAAATTCTATAAGGCCATGTACAGAGGTTGATGCCTCTGGTCCAAGGCCTCTGGCGCAGATGGAATCCCTGCAGAAGTATTAAAATGCGACAGAGAGGCACTCTTGACAAGAATCCACAACCTCATCACCCTTGTCTGAAAGGAAGAGAGCATGCCGGATGATCTCCATGACACCTTAATTGTAATGATCTTCAAAAAAGGCGACAGGTCCGACTGCAGAACGTATAGAGTGATGTCCCCGTTCTCCGCCACAGGAAAGGTCATTGCGAGAATATTCCTCAACTGCCTCCTCCCAGTGGCTGAAGAGCTCATCTCGGAGTCTCAGTGCAGCTTCGGCCCATCAAGAGGCACGATGGATATGATCTTCAGCGCGTAACAAATCGATGAAAAGTGCAGGGAGCAGCTTTCCAGTTATCGCGCCATCAGTCCACTCTCGGTCACCATAAAACTGACAAAATGCTGTCAAATGGCACCTTCTCAGCAATTACCGGTTCACTGCTGCTCAAGTTGGTTTCTGCCAGGGCCACTCAACTCTTGACCTCATCACAGCCTTAATCCAAACTTGGGCAAAAGTGTTGCATTCAAGAGGTGAGTTGTCGTATTCACTTGACATCATGGCAAAATTTGATAAGTGTGGCATCAAGGAACCCTGGCAAAATTGTAGTAATTAGGAATCAGGGGTAGAACTTTCCCTTGGTTAAAGTCATACTTTGCACTAAGGAAGATGGTTGAGGTTGTCGGAGGTCAATCGACTCAATACCAGGACATCAATGTTGGCATTCCCTCAGGATAGTGTCCTAGGCCCAACCATCTTCAGTTGTTTCATCATGACCTTCGCTCCATCACAAGATCAGAAATGTGGATGTTAGGTGATATTTTCACAATGTTCGGCAACGTTCACGACTCTGCAAATACTGAAGCAGTTCACGGTTATGTGCAGGAAGACTTGGACAATATTCATGTTTGGACTGTTAAGTGACAAGTAGCATTCACACCTTACAAGTACAGGCAATGACCATCTCTAACAAAGAGAATCCAGCCATCTCTCGTTGACATTCAATGTGATTACCATCGTTGAATCCCTGACTTTCAACATCCTGGGGCTTACCAGTGACAAGAAACTGAACTGGGACAGCTGGAAAATTCAGCCCGCAAAGGTACAAATCATGCAACAACAGTAATATTTAGATTTACGTAGCACCTTTAATGTAATCACATATCCCAAGACACTTCATTATAAAGCAAAGTTTGACACCTAGTCACATAAGGAGATATGAGGACAGATGACCAAAAGCTTGGTGAAAGATGTTATTTTTAAGCAGTGTTTTAAAGGAGGGAAGTGTGGTAGAGAGGTGGAGATGTGCAGCAGGAGAATTCCAGAACTTAGGGCCCAGGGAACTGTAGGCTCAGCCACCAATGGTGGAACGATTAAAATTGGGGACTCTCAAGATGCCAGAATTTGATGAGCGCAATTATCTTGGAATGTTGAGGGCTGATAAAGATTAGGCAGGAGGAGCAAGGCCCTGGGAGGATTTGAAAACAAGGATGAGAACCTTAAAATCGTTGGCTTGATCGGAAGCCAATGTAGGTCATCAAGATCAGGAGTGACAGAGGAACAGTAACTGGTGCCGGTTAACGTTTGGAAGACCTCATCTTTATGGAGGTAAGGATAAAGCAGGCCAACCAAGAGTGCATTGGAATAGTCAAGAATGGAGGTAACAAAGGAGAAGAAAAGGAGCGGAAGAGGGTTTCAACAGCAAGGCAGCTGCAAAGTTGGGTAATGTTGCAGAGGTGGAAATATTCAAAGCAGAGCAGTGAATTGTACTGATGTCATATTCAACATTCGTTCTTCAGCCAATACCCGCAAAAACAGATTTATTATTCTCTCACATCATTTGCTTTTTGTGGGGCATTGCTGCACACAATTGACTGTGTAACTGTTATTTTGTTTTTGTATTCTTAACAACCGTGACTGCAGTTCCAAAGAAAATGCAGTTCATTATTGAATTGCTTTGTGTCATCCCGAGGGTACAATGAAGCAATCTATAAATGCAAGTCTGCTTCATTTTTCTTTTTTCAAGTGCAAAGCTTGTGCACTGAGCTCAGAGAGATTTATTAGCTTTAGATCATTGCATATTGTACATTGAATGTACAGTGTTAAGTTTTATTCAGATTCGTAAACGGAATTTGTCAAGAGCAGCTCTTATTCACTCATGTCTACATATAAGTGATGTGAAATACAGTACATTTTGTTTCACGGTAAATCAGATGTCCTATAAACTGAACTCCTGTATCAATAATATATTCACTGCAATGTGATTTCCATTCATGTGCCTTGGGGTACCTCCTTGTGTCACAGGTGCACAGATTTGTACTGATTTGGTCTCCTTTCATAGAAACATTCGAACAAGGAGCCAATCATCCCTTTGAGTCTACTCCACTATTTAATAAGATCATGGCTGATCTCATAGTAACCTCAAATCTGTATCCCGCCTACATCCAATTATCTATCGCCCTCTTACGTCCTAAGAACCTATCCACCTCAGCCTTAAAAATATTCAAAGACTTTGCTTCCGCCACTTTTTCAGCTTATCCGAATAGGCGCCGGACTGTTGCGACTAGGGGCTTTTCACAGTAACTTCATACTTGTGACAATAAAAGATTATGATTATTATGGTGGTCCCGCCGGCTGATTTGCTGGGACCACGCATGCCAGCCCTCCGTTAATGAAATTAAATGAAATGAAAATCGCTTATTGTCACAAGTCGGCTTAAAATGAAGTTACTGTGAAACGCCCCTAGTCGCCACATTCCGGCGCCTGTTCGGGGAGGCTGTTACGGGAATCGAACCGTGCTGCTGGCCTGCCTTGGTCTGCTTTCAAAGCCAGCGATTTAGCCCTGTGCTAAACAATTAGTAAGTTAATAAGGGTGAGCAGCACTTAAAGCGATCCTGCACAGCTAATCCCACACAACTCGCAGACATGCCTCTGAAAAGACCAGTCCCACGATTCGAGGATGTTGGTCGGCGAACACATTCAAGGTCAGACTCCGGTGACCCTGTTCCACTGAAGGTCTCAGAGGGTCAGTCACAGATCAGCCATTGCCGCTTGGGAGGAAGTGGCAGCGGTCGTCAGCTCGGGGAATGTGATCAAGAGGACTGGCACCCAGTGCCGTAAGAAGACCAATGACCAATGATCTCCACTGGACCACATGGATGGGTTGGCACCAGAACACCCAGGCGAACGGGCCTGACACCACCCCGCCCGGCATCATTCCGAGTCCCGACCAACCCATGTCCAGCAGTGCCACCCATGCCGCACCCCCATATGTCCCAACCATCCCCATATTCCCCTCAGATGGCACAGGGGCAGCCGGGGCTTGATCCAGGTGCTCCTCTGACCCAAGGTGAACCCCAGGGCCCTATGGGCACCAACCAGGAGGAGGGCGCAGTGGGTGCCAACCCAGAGCCACCTTATGGAGTGTCGATAGCAGCCAACTGCTCCCTCCCAAACCCACCTCACTGACAACGGCGTGTCTCGGAGTCGGCAGCTGGAACCAGCCGCCAACAGATGTGTGGGTCCCTCCACCCCCAAAGCCCACAGAGGACACCCGCCAGGGCCATCAAAGCCATGGGGCGCAGTAGGCTTCAGGCTTCGTCCACCTCTGATGTGCATTCTGGGGACACACCTAGACGCAGCAGTAGAGCACGGAGAGCGGAGCAGGTCGTGGATCACTGAGAGGGCACTGGGGGGAAGAGGGGGAGGGTTAGGGAGAGGTGGGGGAGTGGGGCGGCACCATTGGCAGATTGGGTCAGTTGGGGACACATGTGTAAATCATTATTAATGGTTGACCTCGACCAACATGACGCCTCTGGCACTTTCTTCTGCAATGCGGGTTGAGCACCAATCCCAACCCCACTTCCCAATCATGGAGGTCCTGGATGCCTCTTCTCCCACCCCTCCAGCACCACCCCCTCACCCCAGCACGTGCAGGTGATGTGTGTGAGCGAGTTCTCAACAGGCAGGCAATGGTCAGTTCCACCCCCCCCCCCCCCCGCCCTTGATTGTGATCCTCCACAGTCAGTGGGAGTTATGGGTGGTTGGTGGGGCAGGTGGGCTGGGTTGGGGTTGTCCTCGGAAGGGGACCACACAGTCCAGGGATTAGCACGCCGGACCTGTGGGCACTGAGACATCCTTCTCCCCAACCCCCCCCCAGCCCAGGCCATGGGGCAGTCAACCACCCGCTCCGATTTTAGGCTCTTCCACAATATAAATGCCTCTTGCTTAAGCGCAATGCACCGTTAACTCGCGCTCACAGTCCCAGATCCACTCTTCCCTCCCTCAAACTAAAAGTAAAATTCAACCATATTCGGGTCACTGCTGAGGCACCTTCACTATGAGATCATTAATTACTCCCACCTCGTTCCACAATACCATGTCTCTGGTTGACCCCAGAACATGCTGTTCTGAGAAACTATCCTGAAAACATTCAATGAACTCCTCATCTAGGCTACCTTTCCCATCTGACTTTTCCAGTCCATATTTCCCATGATTATCATCATTCCTTTCTGACAAGCTCCCATTATTTCTTCCGTTATGCTCCACCCTGACATGTAGTTACAGGGGCCCCCCATGGGCTGTACATGACTCCCACACGTGATTTGCCTTTTCCATTTCCTCATCTCTGCCTAAAACCATTTCCACATCCTGGTTTCCTGAACTTAGGTCAACCCTCTCTTTTGTAAGGAAAGGTAAAGTCGCCATTTTCCCAAATGACCATAGGCTGCTTTCCTCTTTGAGGGGGAGAGCTGACTGGTGGTGAGTTAACTTGAGGATCACCACGCCTCAGGCGAGGGGAAAGGTTAAGAATAACTTCAGCCGGTACAGGAATTGAACCTACGCTGCTGGCCTCGGTCTGCATCACGAATCAGCTGTCTAGCCAATTGCGCTAAACCAGCCCCCTATACTCATACCATCATTAACTAACAGAGCCACCCCTCCACCTTTTCCTGTTCTTCCTAAATATCTTGCACACTTCAATATTCAGCTTTACAATCCATGTTCTCCTCCAGCCATGTTTCCTTAATAGCTATCAAATAGTACTTACTTATTTCTATGTGCACTCTCAGTTTATCTGTTCTATTTTAAATGCTGTATGTATTCTGATATGAAGCTTTTAGTTTTAGCCTTTCATTTTTTCGATAACCTCTAGTCCCATCTGTTGATTTACTTTTAGATTTGCACTCTCAATGCCTTCCTAAACAAGGTCTGCTTTTCATTTCCCATGATAAAACCTGACTTACTCTTTTGCTTTGTCTCTACTCTTTGATTTACCACATCTTCCAAATTTGATCCAGGCCTGCACTATTATTTTAAAACTCTCTACTTCTCTTGTTATGTGGTTGGCAAAAACATCAGTTCCACCATGGTTCAGGTGTAAACTGTCCCAATGGTACAGATCTTACTTTCCCCAGTCTTGGTGCCTATGCCTCACGAACCATAACTCACTTCTTCTGGCTCACTCTTTGAGCCATGCATATATCTCTCTAATTCGATTTGTGCTATGCCAGATTGCATGTGGCTCAGCTAATAATCCAAAGTTTATGACATTTGAGGTTTCATAATTTGGTGCCTAGGTCCTCAAACTGACAGCGCAGAACCTCCTTCTTTGTCCTGCCGATGTCGTTGGTATCTACATGGACCATGACATCTTGTTCCTTCCCTTCCACTGCAAGTTTTTCTCCAGCCTCCAATAGGTGCCCTGGACCCTGGCATCGACAGGAATAACAATTGCCTGGAGTCATGCACTTTGCTGCAGTGAGCAGTGTCAATCGCTCTGACTATATGGTTTCCTACCACCACTACATTCTTTTTTGTCCCCCCCCCACTTGAATGGTTTCCTGTACCACAGTGCCATGGTCAGTCAGCTAATCCACCCTACAGCACCCCCACTCTCAACCAAACAAACTGCAAAAAATATTAAGCATGTTGGACTATTGCTGAGACTGACACTCCTGTGCCCTGCCCTATGGGTCCTTTTACCTGCCTCCCTTGCAGTCACACTCTCCTGCCTTCCCTTTCTCTGAACACTTCCCAACTCAGAAGACTCTGGCCGGGATTCTCTAATCCCGCGGCCAAGTTCTGACGCGTGCCTGAAAAGCGGCACGAGCCACTCTGCCGTCAATGGGCTTCCAGGCCCAGTTATTCATCCCTTCCCAGGGGACTAGTAGGGCGCCGGCAAGAGTTTGCACATGCGCACCACGGCTGGCGTGATTCCGTGTATGCGCGTGGGTTCCCATCTCGGCGCCAGCCCCCGGGCAATATGGTGGAGCCCTACAGGGTCCCGGCGCAGAGGAACATAGGGCCCCCCCGGAACTAGCCTGCGCGCCGATCGGTAGGCCCTGATTGTGAGCCAGGCCACCGTGGAGGCCCCCCCCCCCCCCCCCCGGGGCCAGATTGCCCCGCGCCCCCACCAGGACGGCTCCCGCAGGCAGAACTCTGAGGTCCTGCCGGGTAGGACCATACGTAACCTACGCCGGTGGGACTCGGCCGAACTCGGTGGGAACTCGGCCCATCGAGGCCCGGAGAATCGCTTTCAACGGCCCCCGACCGGCGCGGCGGCAATCCCGCGGGTGCCCGAGAATCGGCGGCGGAGAATCGGCAGGCAAATTCTCCGCCGCCGATTCTCTCCCTTTGATGTTAATGACTACGTGGAGTTGGCTTTTGACAAGTACGTATCTCTCCACTTTGAAGTTGCCACCTCTATTGCCCCATTGTTTTCTCTAATCACATATTTTTCACTGATAGGTAAATTTGCATCTCATCACTTTTCCTGATCAACTCGCTGTTTTTTTTAAATCTTATTTTTCCCCAATTCTTAACATGATCAATAGCATCCTTTAGTTGTGATTAGATAAAACAGGACATGATCAGTGCTTGATTGGTAATGGTGCATGATCATTGGCTGATTGGTCTCTTAAAGGTGATGACTATCTTGCTGATGTCACTTCCCATTAGTTCCTCACCAGTTCCCTAAACGATCAGTCACTTGTGGGAGTATCCTTCCCTTTATAGCATTTCCCTATTGTTTTATTAGGTTTAGAGCTTTTGCATTAAGATACCAAAGCCCCACAAGCTAATCTGTGGGTGCAATTTTACCATTTTTAAACAAAGTGTCCACTCAGGCAGGAAAAGCGGTATGTGGCCATTGGCACCACTGCCGGCTATTCCTGCTATATTTTTTGAAATGTAGTTTAAAAAACTGCTGGAGGTGGGTCGCATGACATCACGCTAGTGGAGGGGCTCTGAATGAACTTGCCCTGGCAGGAACCTGTTACGCCCCCCCCCTTACCGGAGGACGGCCGAACCTTCACCCTGCACCACATGCCACCACTCCTATCGGCCGCCATGGCCGGGTGCCCTGGCCACTGAAGCTACGACCTACCCACCCTCTGGGTTGCATGGATCATATTATCTAACACTGCTTTTCTGCCCCCCCATCCCCCCACCCCCGCCAGGAGAAGGCTGCTCATAACCGCAGGGAGCAGGAAAAGACTGGAAGGGGACCGCGGGACCTGCAGCCCCTCACCGTGGCAGAGCAGCAGGCCCTGGACGTGGTCGGCAGGTCCAAGGAAAGGACAGCTGACAGGGTGGAGATCAGCCTCGGGTGAGGGAGTGAGACCCCGCTTAGTTGCGGTTCACTGTGACACTTGTGTCAACCCCTCCCCAATACCACTCTCACCCGCAAACCAGACCTCCCTCACACCACCCCCACACCAGCATCAGGTGGTGGGGGAGCCTCACGGGATTTCTCTGCTCACACCCCTTACCCACGGAGTAGCCCGGAGGCCATCGGACACCCCAAGGGAGGAGGAAGGTATGAGGCCTGTGTCGCTGACTCCGCAGGGGAATTGCCGGAACACAGCAGCACCTTGGACTCCCCTCCCCCATCCAGTCCCTGGCGAATCTGATGGGCAGTGGTGTCCGAGCCCCTGGCTAGTCTCCCCTGTCTAGTCAGTGAACCTGGAGGCGAATGGAGAATCTCCTCTGCGTTGGCCCGGGCGCACGTGTTGTGAGGGATGTGCCTGCCTGATCCCATTTCCTGTCCATCCCCTCTCTCCCCCACAGCCTCCACGATGGATGAGGACTAGAGTTCATCCTCCTCCTCCAGCATGTTACCCCTCTGCTGCGTGATGTTGTGGAGGACGCAGCAGGTTGCCACGACGCATGCAAGCCTCCCAGCACCATACCAGAGGGCCCCTCCAGGGTAGTCCAGGCACCTGAACTGCATCTTCAGGAACCTGAAGCACTGCTCAATCACTCACCTGGTCGCTGTATGGGCATGGGCATCGTTGTAGTGCGTTGGTCTGTGGTCTCCAGTAAGGTGTCATCAGCCACGACTGCAGGAGCCAAAACCTCAGCCAGGGCTGCACTTCAAAGAGCCCGGGAATCGTCGAGTGTGCCAGGACTATGACGTCGCGCACATTGCCTGGGTATTGGGTGCAGAGGTGAATGATACGCATCTGATGGTTACATATCAGCTGCACATTCATCGAGTGGAACCCCTGTCGGTTTGTGTAGAGTGGCCTGTTATCAGCTGGTGCTCGTAGGGAGACATGCATCATGTTGATCATCCCCTGGAGCTGGGGCATCCCATCGATTGCTGCAAACCCTGTTGTCCGGGCATCCTAGTGGACTCAGTCCACATTGAAATGGATGTACTGTGCCGACTGGGCGTATAGGGCCTCCGTGACGGCACAGATGCGCCTGTGCACCGGGTTCTATGAGATCTCGGACAAGGTCCCCAATCGGCACCTGGAAGGATCCCATGGCATAGACGTTCAGGGTGACCGTTACTTTGACGGCCACCGGGAGCGGGTGTCCTCCCCATTCCCCCACAGTGTCAGGTGCGCCATAATCTGGCAGATATGTCACACCGTCCTCGACCAGCTGGAGTCCTAGATGGCATGCCCGGTCCAGCAGGTCCTCGAATGACAGACTCTGCCGGTACATGCGAAGCCTCATGCGGCACCTCCTTTGCACCTCCTCCTCGGCATGTTGGGCGGCCGGTTCTCCATCCTCAGCAGCTTCCTCCTGTTCCTCTGCAGTACGCTCTGCTGCTGCATGCTGCACTGCTGCACGCTCCACCACTGCAGCCTCCTCCTCCTCCAGCAGCTGCAGCTCATACAGCCGCAGTGCATCCCCCAGGGCTGCGGTGACCAGCAGGAAGGTCACCATTGCTGGTTGAATTCCAATATCCATTGTCTGCAGGGGGTGAAAGGCTGACATATTAGCATGTTGCGTACCCCTGTGCACAACCAGATCCACCAGGCTACATGGTGGTCCCGGTTGGTACTGCGCCCTCTGCCCCCACATGCCCCCCCCTCCTCTCCGCTACCCTGGCCCCGTCGATGGCTAGAACTGTTGGTGCATCTGCCACTGGCCCCCATTCCTACTGCCAGGAGTGCCATCGGCTGGCACTGTCCTTGCCACCAATACACTCCGTGGCCATCGTCCGGCACCCCTGTAGGGGCTACAGTGGGCATAGCCTTGGGTGGGCTGCCTGATGACCCGCCGTCGGGTGTTGACTGGTTGGAGGGGTGAGGTTGTGTGGCGGAGGATATGTTGTGGGATTATGGGGTGGAGGCGGGAGGGTGGGGGATGGAGGAGTGCAGGGTGGGGACTGAGGTGCAGGGAATGGTGGGGAGCAGGGTGGGGGCAGTAGTGCTGGGGTGGGGCCACCCATGTGGCTGGTATCACTCTTAAGAACCAAGGCCAAGATGGGTGGTGAGTGGGGTGCGCAGCAAGATGGCTGCCTTGCAGGCCATGGCAATGGCAGTCCATGCTTGGTCACCGCCCCAGTCCCGGGGGTGGGGTCACCCCAGCCCTACGACCCATTCCCCCATCACCACAACCCCCCCACCCCCCCCAGCCTGGGCCGGGGCCCCACCCTAGCCAGCCAGCCAGTGTCCAGCCTGGCAGCCCACGGCCGCGCCTCTTCCTGTTCTACCTCCTATCTCGCTTCCTCATCAGCCACGGCACCAGTTTCATGATTTTTAAAAGCACAAGTGAACCTCACCGCCGGGAATTAGCCCCAGTGGAGACGGAGAATCGCGGAGGCCCTGGAGAATACCAGATCAGGCTCGCTAATTATATGCCAACGGCATTTACTGTACGTACGTTCTGAAACGCATTGATGCCGCTGTCGAGGTACAGCAAATTACCATTTGGCGTGAAATCGGCACACGCCATGATCTCGGCGCTGCAACCGATTCTTCGATTCTGACATTGGCCGATGGAGAATCCTGCCCATGGCGATTAGCCCTGGTCTCACGTCACAAAACCTGACTTTTCAGAGCTTTCACTTCAAAGGCTACAAACTCTAATTCATCCTGCTGAGCATAGTACGCCTAGGATAATTTTTAGCTGAAGTAAGGTGAAGCTCGTGTTCTGCGGGTGCTGGAGTCCTCCGACTTTGCTCAAGCTCCATTTCCAGCCTCGTTAGTTCTTGCCCCAGGCTCTCATTGCCTTTTTTCATTGCCAGCCCTGCCCCTCCAGCCTGCAAACTAGGGCCTCCTTTACCTGAATCTTGTGGTGCCGACTTCTCCAGATTGTAGTTTGCCGCCCTCAGACCCTGCATTTCTTCCCTCAAGGTTCCATCCTCGCTGCATTCACCCTCCTGTTTTAGGCCTTGTTTCTGGAATGCAACTTCTCACCTCTCCAGTTGATGTTGTTGCTCCTGAGGATTTCCAATAGGGTTCTCGGCCTTTAAGAACATATCAAATTGTGCTTTTGGGGTCCGCCATGGACAAATAGGAACCCCCCCCCCACCAAGGATACGGGAACCCCCCAAATGGATACAGGGAACCTCCCGTACCCGAGACACAGGAAACTCCCTTTCACTGACCTCACCTAGTTAGTTGCAGGACGAGTTAAATTGACGCAAGGTACGTTTAGAGTTGATGCTTGGATAAATTAAAAGCTCAAACTAATCTTTCCAGTTGTCCCTCAGTTCATCAAGCTTCATTAAATGTCTTTGATGGTCCGTGAGCTTAGGCATGTGGGAAAGTATCATCGTAATGGAGGGGCAGCGCGGTAGCATTGTGATTAGCGCTGTGGCTTCGCGGCGCCGGTATCCCGGGTTCGGTTCCCGCTGGGTCGCTGTCTGTGCGGAGTCTGCGTGTTCTCCCCGTGTCTGCATGGGTTTCCTCTGGGTGCTCCGGTATCCTCCTACGGTCCAGGGATGTGCAGGTTGGGTGGATTGGCCATGCTAAATGCCCTTAGGTTAGTTGGGGTTTCTGGGTTGCAGGGAAAGGGTGGAGATGTGGGTTTAGGTAGGGTGCTCTTTCCAAGAGCCGGTGCAGACTCGATGGGCCGAATGGCCTCCTTCTGCACTGTAAATTCTATGTTATCTATGATACCAGTGGATGACCCCTTCCCCGGCCCATTTGTCAAAAGCTGCTTTTAACCCCACCAGCGTATATAATGTCGGCCGATATGGGTAGGCTGGGGGGATATCCTTAAAGTTTGGGACTCCAAAGACCTAATTGATACAGCTTAGGGTTCTGGAGAGTTTATTCAGCCCATTGAGTGTGCACAGACCCTCTGAAAGGGACCTAGGCCCACTCCCCTGCACATCCCTGGACACGAAGGGGCAATTTAGCATGGCCAATCCACCTAACCTGCGCATCTTTGGACTGAGGGAGGAAACTGGAGGACCCGGGGGGGAACGTGCAAACTCCACACAAACAGTTACCCAAGGCCAGAATTGATCCTGGGTGCCTGACACTGTGAGACAGCAGTGCTAACCATTGTGCCACCATTACATGCATACTTATAACTTCTTAGTGATTGCTAATGGCTGAAGCAAGTTCTTGAAACAAATAACTAAAAGTACACAAGTTTAAACTAATACAGCAATTATAAAATTACTTCAGTACATATAAAATGAATACATGAAGATAATTGGTCTGCTAAGGTTGGTATAACAATGTACACATCACAAAATACCATATTCTATTAACAGATTATATGTTCATAAGAAATAAATAACACCATTCGAAAAACTGATAATAAAAATCATTGTAGTGCACAGCATCTGTTGTATACTTTGAAGTAAAGTGACTATTTCTCTTTATGGTGCTTGAAGTCAAAAATGAATACAATTTAAGACTTAGAACTGAGGTTTGAGACCTAAAGCTATTTTACTTGACACAACAGATTTTGGAGAAGAATACAACATAGGGATCAAACCACTTACAAAAGCCGAATCTCTTGAGCATTTCTAGAGCATTTACTTTTACAATTAAACGACAAGAAACTTCACATGTATCTTCTAATTAAGCCATTAAATGTAGCAGTGAGCTTCCTTCAATATTTGTCCTATAGTAAAACCAACTATGACCTCTGGCAATATGCACACATCACATGCCAAAGAAGAATGCACCTGAAGACAGAGACTCCCATAGTATCCCATACTGAGTTAGCTGATTAATACACGTTGATTCCTTGAACATACTAAACTAAAACTATTTTAAAAATCACACACGGGCTTCCCTACACTATATGCTGATTTTGACCAATTGATTAATTTGGATAAGTTGTTTTATTTGCTATTTGGATGTGGGAAGCACAGGTGACATCATATCGGCTGTTGTCCTGAGGTGGTGCTGGTTGGTCTCCCTTATTGTCCTGAGGTGGTGGGTCTCCTTTGTTATCCTGAGATAATGGTCTCCCTTGTAGTCCTAATGTTGTGGTGGGTCTACTTTGTTGTCCTAATGTGGTGGGGGGTCTCACTTGTTGTCCAGAGGTAGTAGGTCTCCTTTGTTATCCTAAGGTAGTGCTGGTGGTCTCCCTTATTGCCCTGAGGTGGTAGTGTTGGACAACAATCTACTCATTGTTTGAATGGCCAAGTGGCAACCTGTGGAGCACTTGGGTTTTTCTGGCTGCCTTACAACGATACAGTCAGCTCCCAAATGACTCTACCAGAATTATCCAACCCATCGTCACAAATTGCTAGTGTGAAAATCGAAAGCATAAAGATTGGGTTGCTGGTCCAGAATCACAATGGTTAGGCTACCATACTGGTCATAACAACTCGATTAGAAATATGTTGTGCCTATTAAAGGCTTGTCCTAGTCATAACTTTTAAAATATGTACTTTATTCAATGAAGATGTGCTCCAAGATGGCCGCTGGAAGACAATGACTTTGTTCATGTATTCCAAGAATTAACACAATAACTGACTCACTGTCTCACAGGGACCAGAGTTGCATTCCAGGCTTCAAGATGTTCATTAGGCATATCCCAAAAGACCATCAAAAGGCATTCCTGAATTGAATGGGTCTTTTTCAAGAGAAAGAAAGTGGATGTCTTAAGTGAATGAGATAGCAATCCAGAAACACTAAAGCATCACGTGGCTCATCAATCTAAAAACATCACCATATTTGAGTATAATTGTGAGGAGTCACATGATGGAGCAGGTGGAGCAGCCATGTTCATCCCTTTGAAGTTTAACATAAGAAATGCAGTCTGCAGGAAAAGGAGACACAGAATATGCAGAAACACCTCTGCCTGGGAAAGATCTGAAGGCTGTAACGCCCATCGTAAGATCTCTGAGCCCGTTCCATTTCAGATCCACCAAGACAGGAAACCACACCCCTGCTAACGGGCTACAACAAACTGATGTTGTAACCTTCAGAAAGTCGATCGCTTTGACAAAATACTGCAAAAAACCTTTGGCACATGACTTCGGCTGCTTGACTCATCTAAATTACACTTTATGTTTGGAGAAGACTTTCCCAAAGGCCTGCAACATACCTCTTTCAAAACAACACAACCATGTATGAACATTTTCTTATTTTGATAACTTTTAAAGGTGCACTATGCTCTTCAACTGTACTTTCCTTGGCGTGTGTGAGTGTGTGTTTGTGTGACTGGGTGTTGTATCACTAGATTTCAGGGTGACTGCGTAAATAAACAATCACCCTTCTTTGTTGAAACCTACAAAGAGCTTGCTACTCAAATCGTCGTATAGTCAGGTTTTTTTTTTCAAAAAAATCACACATGCATTTTCTTCTCACAAATTCACTGATTATTGACAGTTGGGAGGTGACAAGGATTCCAGCAGTTCTCTCTTACCTTATCTGTAACAATAGCAAAGAGAAATGTTGCCAAAAATATGAAATGAAACAGAGAGGACTTCTACCTTCGAATGTCTGGATTAATCAGTCTCGCTGTTGATCCCAGTTTCAACACTGAGTGCTGCATGTAGTATATTAATAGGACTAATCAAATGAAGTTTTCATTTGTTGAGCAGGCAAATTATTAAAATCCATTGGCCCATTGCAACCGCATGTGACATTTGCTTTCTTTATGAATTTGGTACATCATAGAAGATTTGGTTTATTGTTAGTTATGATAAATAAACGGCGGGATTTAACTAAATGGGAACAAAATCCCACAGCGACAGCGCGTAGCCGCATGTTTCGCCGTGCTTGCAGCGGTGAGAAACACAATGCTATAAGATGACACTTGCGTTAGATAGGATGCCTCAACGAGGCCGCACATTGCCCCGTTTTGTGCACTGAGGAGCTCCGCTCGCCGGAACTCTGTGTAGCGATTTTTTAAAGATTGCGTCCCGATCTCTGGAGCACTCAAACCAAACCCTAACGCACTATGGAAGAGTCCTCCGGCCCTGCCCCCAAACACCCATGCAAGGCAACGATGGCCAGATTGCCATTGTGATAAAAATGCCAGTCTCCCATTTGTGGAGACCAGCACTGAATGGCACTCAACCGAGGCCTCCAAGGCGAAGGAGATAGACCCCAATGCCTCAGGTATCTCAGGAATCTGCACATGAAAGTGAGACTAGCTATCTCACTTTAATATGCAGATTTTCTAAAAAGTGATCTCGCCCACAATTGGACGGATTTACATTTCAACATCTCATGAGATCACGTTAGATCTCGCGAGGGGTTGTGACCTGTGTATATCCCGGGAGCGGGGTCTCTAGGCTTCTATCGGCAACGATGTGCCACGGTGAGCTTCTTTTCGGGCATGGCCATAAAACCACGCCCAAATGACTTGGTTGTAGAGCAGGTTAGATACTTACTTTTATCATTGGGCCACAAGTTAGAATCGATCCCCAAAGGTTTCCTCTTCAGTCATTTGAATGTTCTCTGGGGAATCAATTTGGACACATTAACCGGCTCCTGATCCACAGCACAAAATAGGCACTTTTGGCAATCAGACTCATCAAAAGAATATTCCTGATAAGCCATTCATCTCCCATCAGGCTGGTTTCTCAACAGCAGCCAATACAAATAAGCGAAAAGCCTGACCCAGGGAAATAATGCACAGTCAACTACGCATGGCTGCCCGATGGTCGGGAAATTCATTGCCGAGTTGGTGTGGGGAATGAAAAACAAAATCTTGTTCTGGTCATGGAGGACCATCCTGTGGTTGAAACACATTTCAGGAGCAGAGCTAATGGAGAACTATGGTATAAAAATCTTGAGAGCTCCATTCATTCGTAAAACAGTGGGAGCAGTGTGCCTCAAAAACTCCAAACAAACTAAATACGAAAATAGCTCAAAGATTTTTGTTACAAACCACCAGGCATTGAGTCTAAAATTACTGAACAGTGAATAATGATTCAGAAACTCCTTACATCAGATAATGAGAGAGAAATGGAGAGAGGGAAAGAGGGCGCGATCTACCGCCATATCATGCTTGACCAGGCACAGTCGGTAGGTGCCGGGTGAAGCCTCCGACAGGTTTCCCTGCAGCCAGTATACAAAGAACAAAGAAAAGTACAGCACAGGAACAGTCCCTTCGGCCCTCCAAGCCCGTGCCAACCATGCTGCCTGACTAAACTACAATCTTCTACACTTCCTGGGTCCATATCCCTCTATTCCCATCCTATTCATGTATTTGTCAAGATGCCCCTTAAATGTCACTATCGTCCCTGCTTCCACCACCTCCTCCGGCAGCGAGTTCCAGGCACCCACTACCCTCTGTGTAAAAAACTTGCCTCGTACATCTACTCTAAACTTTGCCTCTCGCACCTTAAACCTATGCCCCCTCGTAATTGACCCCTCTACCCTGGGGAAAAGCCTCTGACGATCCACTCTGTCTATGCCCCTCATAATTTTGTAGACGTCTATCAGGTCGGCCCTCAACCTGCATCGTTCCAGTGAGAACAAACCGAGTTTATTCAACCGCTCATCATAGCTAATGCCCTCCATACCAGGCAACATTCTGGTAAATCTCTTCTACATCCTCTCTAAAGCCTCCACATTCTTCTGGTAGTGTAGCGACCAGAATTGAACACTATACTCCAAGTGTGGCCTAACTAAGGTTCTATACAGCTGCAACATGACTTGCCAATTCTTATACTCAAAGCCCCGGCCAATGAAGGCAAGCATGCCGTAAGCCTTCTTAACTACCTTCTCCACCTGTGTTGCCCCTTTTAGTGACCTGTGGACCTGTACACCTAGATCTCTCTGACTTTCAATACTCTTGAGGGTTCTACCATTCACTGTACATTCCCTACCTGCATTAGACCTTCCAAAATGCATTACCTCACATTTGTCCGGATTAAACTCCATCTGCCATCTCTCCACCCAAGTCTCTAAACAATCTAAATCCTGCTGTATCCTCTGACAGTCCTCATCGCTATCCGCAATTCCACCAACCTTTGTGTCGTCTGCAAACTTACTGATCAGACCAGTTACATTTTCCTCCAAATCATTTATATATACTACAAACAGCAAAGGTCCCAGCACTGCTCCTTGCGGAACATCACTGGTCACAGCCCTCCAATTAGAAAAGCATCCTTCCATTGCTACTCTCTGCCTTCTATGACCTAGTCAGTTCTGTATCCACCTTGCCAGCTCACCCCTGATCCCGTATGATTTCACCTTTTGTACTAGTCTACCATGAGGGACCTTGTCAAAGGCCTTACTGAAGTCCATAGAGACAACATCCACTGCCCTACCTGCAACAATCATCTTTGTGACCTCTTTGAAAACCTCTATCAAGTTAGTGAGACACAACCTCCCATTCACAAAACCATGCTGCCTCTCACAATACGTCCATTTGCTTCCAAATGGGAGTAGATCCTTTCTCGAAGAATTCTCTCCTGTAATTTCCCTACCACTAATGTAAGGCTCACCGGCCTGTAGTTCCCTGGATTATCCTTGCTACCCTTCTTAAACAGAGGGACAACATTGGCTATTCTCCAGTCCTCCGGGACATCACCTGAAGACAGTGAGGATCCAAATATTTCTGTCAAGGCCTCAGCAATTTCCTCTCTAGCCTCCTTCTGTATTCTGGGGTAGATCCCAAGAGGCCCTGGGGACTTATCTACCTTAATATTTTTCAAGATGCCCAACACCTCGTCTTTTTGGATCTCAATGTGACCCAGGCTATCTACACACCCTTCTCCAGACTCAACATCCACCAATTCCTTCTCTTTGGTGAATACTGATGCAAAGTATTCATTTAGTACCTCGCCCATTTCCTCTGGCTCCACACATAGATTCCCTTACCTATCCTTCAGTGGGCCAACCCTTTCCCTGGCTACCCTCTTGCTTTTTATGTACGTGTAAAAAGCCTTGGGATTTTCCTTAACCCTATTTGCCAATGACTTTTTGTGACCCCTTCGAGCCCTCCTGACTCCTTGCTTAAGTTCCTTCCTACTTTCCTTATATTCCACACAGGCTTCATCCGTTCCCATCCTTTTAGCCCTGACAAATGCCTCCTTTTTATTTTTGACGAGGCCTACAATATCTCTCGTTATCCAAGGTTCCCGAAAATTGCCATATTTATCCTTCTTCCTCACAGGAACATGCCGGTCCTGAATTCCTTTCAACTGACACTTGAAAGCCTCCTAAATGTCAGATGTTGATTTACCCTCAAACATCCGCCCCCAATCTCTGTTCTTCAGTTCCCGCCTAATATTGTTATAATTAGCCTTCCCCCAATTTCGCACATTCACCCTAGGACCACTCTAATCCTTGTCCATCAGCACTTTTGCTTGTCACTGTTCCCGAAATGCTCCCCTACTGAAACTTCCACCACCTGGCCGGGCTCATTCCCCAATACCAGGTCCAGTACAGTCCCTTCCCTAGTTGGACTGTCTACATATTGTTTTAAGAAGCCCTCCTGGATGCCCCTTACAAACTCTGCCCCGTCTAAGCCCCTGGCACTAAGTGAGTCCCAGTCAATATTGGGGAAGTTGAAGTCTCCCATCACAACAACCCTGTTGTTTTTACACTTCTCCAAAATCTGTCCACCTATCTGCTCCTCTATCTCCCGCTGGCTGTTGGGAGGCCTGTAGTAAACCCCCAACATTGTGACTGCACCCTTCTTATTCCTGATCTCTACCCATATAGCCTCACTGCCCTCTGAGGTGTCCTCCAATAATACAGCTGTGATATTCTCCCTAACCAGTAGCGCAACTCCGCCACCCCTTTTACATTGCCCTCTATCCCGCCTGAAACATCTAAATCCTGGAACGTTTAGCTGCCAATCCTGCCCTTCCCTCAACCAGATTTCTGTAATGGCAACAACATCATAGTTCCAAGTACTAATCCAAGCTCTAAGTTCATCTGCCTTACCCGTAGTATTTCTTGCATTAAAACATATGCACTTCAGGCCACCAGACCCACTGTGTTCAGCACCTTCTCCCTGTTTGCTCTGCCTCAGAGCCATACTGGCCCTATTCCCTAGTTCTCCCTCAATGCTCTCCCCTTCTGACCTATTGCTCGTGTGCCCACCCCCCTGCCATACTAGTTTAAATCCTCCCATGTGACACTAGCAAATCTCGCGGCCAGGATATTTATGCCTCTCCAGTTTAGATGCTACCAGTCCTTATATAGGTCACACCTGCCCCGGAAGAGTTCCCAGTGGTCCAGATAACGGAAACCCTCCCTCCTACACCAGCTGTTTAGCCACGTGTTTAACTGCTCTATCTTCCTATTTCTAGCCTCACTGGCACGTGGCACAGGGAGTAATCCCGAGATTACAACTCTAGAGGTCCTGTCTTTTAACTTTCTGCCTAGCTCCCTGAACTCCTGCTGCAGGACCTCATGCCCCTTCCTGCCTATGTCGTTAGTACCAATATGTACAACGACCTCTGTCTGTTTGCCTTCCCCCTTCAGGATGCCCGCTACCCGTTCAGAGACATCCTGGACCCTTGCACCAGAGAGGCAACATACCATCCTGGAGACTCTTTCACGTCCACAGAAGCGCCTATCTGTGCCCCTGACTATAGAGTCCCCTATTACTATTGCTCTTCTGCGCTTTGACCCTCCCTTCTGAACATCAGAGCCTGCCGTGGTGCCATTGCTCTGGCTGCTGCTGTTTTTACCTGATAGGCTATTCCCCCGACAGTATCCAAAGGGGTATACCTGTTCGAGAGGGGGACAACCACAGGGGATTCCTGCACTGACTGCCTGCCCTTTCTGGTGGTCGCCCATTTCTCTGCCTTCACCTTGGATGTGAACACATTTATATAACTCCTATCTATGACGCTTTCCGCCACCTGCATGCTCCTAAGTGCATCCAACTGCTGCTCCAACCGAACCATGCGGTCTGTGAGGAGCTCCAGTTGGGTGCACTTTCTGCAGATGAAGCCATCCGGGACGCTGGAAGCCTCCCGGACCTGCCACATCTCACAGTCAGAGCACTGCACCCCTCGAACTGACATTGCGTCAATTAATTAGTAAATTAAATTTGAAAGTTTTTTTTAAAAGTTACTGTTATCTATGTTTTCTAGCACTAGATTTCTACTATAAATGTGAAAGCTAAATACTGTACCCTCCGATCTCTGGCTTAGATACCTCTCTGAATTATAATTAAGTAATTATGTTTAATTAGTTTACCAATGCTTAATTTTTTTAATTTAGTGTAGATTCCCAACCAGCCAATCAGGTCACAGCTTTTCTGTGATGTCACTTCAGTTTTTCTCCGCCTCACACACAATTTTAGACGGTGAGAAAAGTAAAAAGGAATAAAAATCACTTACTGACCTTCCGAGGGTCTCAGATGCTCTCTGGTTCTCTCCCTGCAGATTAAAAGTTACAGGCCAGAAGAAAGAGAACAAAACAGTCGGGAAAAAGCACCTTCTCCCACTCTGCACCGAATTACCTCACTGCACCAAATTACCAAGTTCCAAATTCCCACTCTGGATGTGTCTCACTCAGGCTGTGTCTCTTTGACCTGTGAGGCATACAAATGACACTTGAGTAACCAATTCTTTTTTTCCAATTAAGGGGCAATTTAGTGTTGCCAATCACCTACCCTGCACATCTTTGTGTGTTGTGGGGGTCGTTATATTACCCTTGGTGGTAAGATGCCGTTAACATCAAGTTTATCAGTGATCCGGAGTTGTCGTGGAGCTTGAGCTTTCTCTATCAGTCCTGGATTCTTCGATGTCCTGCAGTAACAGGTCGGTGCTTCGAAATTTGAGTTGTGCCTTAGTTTTTATGACTAATCTATCTAACTCGCTTCAGCAGTCAACCTGGTACCATGTTATATTACCCTTGGTGGTAATATGTTGTGTTCTTTGTCTTTTGTTCCAGAATGGTCCATTGAGTTGATGACAACGAATTCACCAATCATTAGATTGAAACACAACTAATTTATTGTATAACGATTAATTAAATGAAGTTCACACACGTTACTGAGCTATAGTTAATAATAAGGTTATATTGAATCAGCCGAGCAGTAATCAATAATCTAAACAGTCACTAATAATAACCTTGTGTTAACTCTCTCTAATCTAATCTTCTTCTAATGCTGTTCTCTTGCTTTCTCCTTCACTAACACTACCCAGCATTCCCTGAGGCCTGATTTATATAAAGAGAAGTGGTGGTGCCCTCTAGTATTTGAGTTACACAGAGATGTAATAATTAACCCTTCAATAACTTGCCTATATACATGTCATTAGATCCCCTTTTTTTAACATTTCTTTTCTATTTGCAAAGGTAACAATGTATAATATTAGTACAATATATGACATGTATATGACTTTTACATGTAGTGAAAAATCAATAACGAAAAAGTTCAACAGGTATGATTCACAAATTGAGTTTGTCCGGCTTTCATCTTTTCCTGGTTGACCCTCTTAAACCACAAAGAGGAGTCGCAGAAGTTTTTACTGTCCTCTGTGAATCTTCATGAACTTTGGAATTTGTCATTGTATCATTGAAAATATTTTCACGAAGTTATAGATCTGGAAAGATGTGATTATGTTGTTTGAGTTTCAAAAGTGCTTGTCGATTACGTCGAACAATTGATCCTTCATCTGATTGAATGACAGAGGAGCGTGGTGCTGCTTGTCGAATAACTTTTGCAGGAGCAGACCAATATCCATCAGGTATTTTGACCATGACTGTGTCACCTGGAAGCAGTGGCCGGGATTCTCCGACGCCTCACCGGGTTGGAGAATCCCTGGAGGAGGCGCGAATCATGCCCCGCCGCACCAACGCCGGCAGCCCTATTCTCCGGCGCCATTTTTCGGGAGGCGGTGGGACTCCCGCCATGCCAGTCGGGGGCTGTTGACAGCGGCCCCCCGGTGATTCTCCAGGCCCTGATGGGCCGAGAGGCTGTCCATTTTTGGCCAGTCCCGCCCGTGAATTACTCACCTCACGCACGGCAGCTCTTGGCAGTGAGTGTGCGGGGGGGGTCCTCGGGGGGGGCACAGGGGGATCCAACCCCGGGGGGGGGCCCCCACGGTGGCCTGGCCCACGATCGGAGCCTATCAATCTGCGGGCGGGCTTGTTTCATGTGGGGGCCTTCTTTCTTCCGCGCCAGGCCTCTGTAGGGCTCCGCCATATTGCCGGAGGCCGGCACGGAGAAGAGAACCCCCCGCGCATGCGCGAAAATACGCCAGCTTGCCTTGTCTGCGCATGCGCAGAAGCACGCCGGCCATTCCGTGCATGCGTGAGATCACGCCGGCCGTTCTTCGCATGCCGCCCTTCCGCACCGGCTGGAGGCGCGTGAACCCCCCCGGCATCCACCTAGCCCCCGGAAATGTGGAGGATTCCGCCCTTTTGAGGGCTGTTGCGGGCGGAGTGGTTGGCGCCGGTTATCCCGCCGGCATGGGGTCTTAGTCCCCAGAAGGGAGAATCCCGCCCAGTGTGTCCAGTGTATTTGCATGTTGATCATAATACAGTCGTTGTTTCTCTCGTTGATGTTGCATCTTTTGTATTACGGGTAGATGATCTGGATCAGGTAGTGTAATGGACGGTAGAGTAGTCCTTAACTCCCTGTTCATCAACAATTGCGCTGGTGAAAAACCCGTTGGAAGGGGTGTTGCTCTATAGTTGAACAACGCAAGATTCATGTCTGCATGAGAATCAAGAGCTTTGCAAAGAAGTTGTTTCATGATATGAACTCCTTTCTCAACTTTACAATGTGATTGAGGGTAGTGCGGACTTAAAGTGATGTGATGGAAGTTGTATTCTCGAGAGAATTCAGCCCATTCATTTTTTTAAAAAAAATATGTTTATTCAGATTTTCGAACAAAATTTTAACAAACCCACCCCCATAACAAAAAGAAAAAAGAACACAAGCACATCAATCGAAAATAATACAAAACTTATACATTGGGTTTCCCCCGTATATAACAACCCCCCATATGACATTCAAAGGTAACCTTGGGGAAGCCCCCCCACCCCCCCCCCCACCCACCCAAATACCCCCCTCGAAAGAGACCACCCCCATCCCCCCCCCCCACCCTTGGGTTGCTGCTGCTGCTGACCTCCTCCTAACGCTCCGCGAGATAGTCTAGGAACGGTTGCCACCGCCTGAAGAACCCCTGCACAGACCCTCTCAAGGCAAACTTTATCCTCTCCAGCTTAATGAACCCTGCCATGTCATTTATCCAGGCTTCCACACTGGGGGGCTTTGCGTCCTTCCATAATAGCAAGATCCTCCGCCGGGCTACCAGGGACGCAAAGGCCAGGATACTGGCCTCTTTCGCCTCCTGCACTCCCGGCTCGTCCGTTACCCCAAATAGTGCCAACCCCCAACTCGGCTTGACCTGGACTTTCACCACCTTGGACATAATCCTCGCGAAACCCCTCCAGAACCCATTCAGTGCCGGGCACGACCAGAACATGTGGACGTGATTCGCCGGGCTTCCCGACCACCTCCCACACCTGTCCTCCATCCCAAAGAACCTACTCAACCTTGCCCCTATCATATGGGCTCTATGAGTAATCTTAAATTGTATTAAGCTGAGCCTGGCGCAAGAGGAAGAGGAGTTAACCCTACTCAGGGTATCAGCCCATAGACCCTCATCTATCTCCTCCCCAAGCTCCTCCTCCCACTTGCCCTTTAACTCCTCTACCGAAGCCTCCTCCTCTTCTTTCATCTCCTGATAGATCGCCGAAACCTTGCCCTCTCCGACCCATACACCTGAAATCACCCTGTCCTGAATCCCCTGTGCCGGGAGCAACGGGAATTCCCTCACCTGCCGCCTCACAAACGCCCTCACTTGCACGCATATACCCTATACCTGAACGCATTTCCCGGGGGTAACCCAAACTTATCCAGCACCCCTAGGCTCGCAAGCGTCCCATCTATAAACAGGTCCCCCATTCTTCTAATCCCTGCCCGATGCCAGCTCCGAAACCCCCCATCCATCCTTCCCAGGACGAACCGATGGTTCTCCCGAATCGGGGACCAAACCGAGGCTCCCACCTCGCCCCTATGCCGTGTCCACTGCCCCCAGAACTTCAGCGTCGCCGCCACCACCGGACACGTGGTGTACCTTGTCGGCGAGAGCGGCAGCGGTGCCGTCACCAGCGCCCTCAGGCTCGTTCCCCTGCAGGACGCCATCTCCAACCTCTTCCACGCCGCCCCCTCTCCCTCTATTACCCACCTACGGATCATCGCCACGTTGGCTGCCCAATAATAGCCGCACAGATTCGGCAGCGCCAGCCCTCCCCTGTCCCTGCTACGCTCCAGAAACACCCTCTTTACCCTCGGGATCTTATTTGCCCATGCGAAACCCATGATGCTCCTACCTACCCGTTTAAAAAAGGCCCTGGTAATCATAATGGGAAGGCACTGGAATACAAAGAGAAACCTCGGGAGGACCACCATTTTAACCGACTGTACCCTGCCCGCTAGCGAGAGTGGCAGCACATCCCATCTTTTGAAATCCTCCTCGATCTGCTCCACCAACCGCGTCAAATTGAGCTTGTACAGGGCCCCCCAACTCCCAGCCACCTGGATCCCCAAGTACCGAAAGTTCCTTTCCGCCCTCTTCGATGGTAGGTCGTCTATCCCCCTTCCCTGGTCCCCTGGATGCACTACAAAGAGCTCACTTTTCCCTACGTTGAGCTTATAGCCCTAGAAGACCCCAAACTCCCTTAGGATCCGCACGACCTCCACATTCCCCTCCACTGGATCTGCCACATACAGCAACAGATCGTCCGCATACAGCGACACCCGAAGTTCCTCTCCCCTCGGACCAATCTCCTCCATTTCCTGGACTCCCTTAGTGCCATGGCCAAAGGCTCAATTGCCAATGCAAACAACAATGGGGACAGGGGGCACCCCTGCCTCGTCCCTCGGTACAGCCGAAAGTACTCCGACCTCCGCCGATTCGTAGCCACAGTCGCCACCGGGGCTCTATATAGCAGCCTGACCCAGCTGATGAACCCCTCCCCGAACCCAAACCTCCGCAACTCTTCCCAAAGATACTCCCACTCCACCCGGTCGAAGGCCTTCTCCGCGTCCATAGCTGCCACCACTCCGACTCTCCCTCCACCTATGCATCATAATCTCGTTGAGGAGCCTCCGCACATTAGTGTTTAGCTGCCTGCCCTTTACAAATCCCGTCTGGTCCTCATGGATCACCCCCAGGACACAGTCCTCAATTTTCGTAGCCAGCACTTTTGCCAGCAACTTAGCATCCACATTGAGGAGCGAGATCGGTCTATACGACCCACATTGCATTGGGTCCTTTTCCCGCTTCAGGATCAGAGAGATCAGCGCCCCGGACATTGTCGGGGGCAGGGTCGTCTCCCCCCCCCCCTTGCCTCATTGAAAGTCCTCACTAGCAACGGGCCTAGCAGGTCCACATATTTCCTATAAAACACGACCGGGGACCCATCTGGCCCCGGGACCTTCCCCGCCTGCATGTTCCCCAGTCCTTTAACCAGCTCCTCCAACCCAATTGGCGCCCCTAAACCAGCCACCTCCTGCTCCTCCACCCTCGGGAACCTCAGTTGATCCAAAAATCGTTTCATCCCCTCTTCCCCCTCTGGGGGCTCAGATCTGTACAGCTCCTCATAGAAATCCTTGAATACCTCATTTACTCTCACCGCACTCTGCACCGTATTCCCCCCACTATCCTTAACTCCACCTATCACCCTCGCTGCCTCCCTCTTACAGAGCTGGTGTGCCAGCATCCGGCTCGCCTTCTCCCCATACTCGTACGTCGCCCCCTGTGCTTTCCTCCACTGTGCCTCTGCTTTCCAAACTCCGTCTGGAGGCTTCGCTGCTCCCTGAGTAGTCCCCCCTCGAGGGCCTCTACATACCTCCTGTCCACCCTTAAGATCTCCCCCACCAACCTCTCCCTCTCCCTGCCCTCTCTCTTCTCCCTGTGGGCCCTGATGGAGATTAACTCTCCCCTGACCACTGACTTCAACGCCTCCCAGACTACCCCCACCTGCACCTCTCCGTTGTCATTGGCCTCCAAATATCTTTCAATGCACCCCCCGCACCCTCCCGCACACCTCCTCATCCGCCAATAAACCCACATCAAGACGCCATAACGGGCGCTGGTCCCTCTCCTCTCCTAACTCCAGCTCCACCCAGTGCGAGGCGTGGTTTGAGATGGCTATGGCCGAATACTCCGTTCCCTCCACTTTCGGGATTAGAGCCCTACTCAAAACAAAAAAATCTATCCGGGAGTAGACTCTATGTACATGGGAAAATAATGGGAATTCCCTGGCCAGGGGCCTGACAAACCTCCATGGATCCACTCCCCCCATCTGGTCCATAAACCCCCTAAGCACCTTGGCCGCAGCCGGCCTCTCCCCCATCTTGGACCTAGAGCGATCCAATGCTGGATCCAGCACCGTGTTGAAATCCCCCCCATTATCAAGCTTCCTACCTCCAGGTCCGGAATCCGACCCAGCATGCGCTTCATAAATCCGGCATCATCCCAGTTCGGGGCTTATACGGTTACCAGTACCCCCTGCAACCTACCGCTCACCATCACGTATCGACCTCCATTATCCACTACAATATTCTTTGCCTCAAACGACACCCGCTGCCCCACCAGTATTACAACCCCTCTGTTCTTCGCATCCAGCCCTGAATGGAATACCTGTCCTACCCATCCCTTTCTCAGCCTGATCTGGTCTGCCACCTTCAAATGTGTCACCTGAAGCATGACCACGTCTGCCTTCAGTCCCTTTAAGTGCGCGAACACTCGGGCCCTCTTAACCGGCCCATTCAGGCCCCGCACATTCCAAGTTATCAGCCCCGGATTGGGGGGCTGCTCACCACCCGCCCCCCCCTTGCTGGCCAGCCGTCTTCTTTTCTAGGCCAGTCACGTGCCCGCGCCTCCCGCACCCTCCAGTCCCCCAGACGGCGGACCCCCGCCCCGACCACCTCTCCTATTTCCAGTTCCCTTTTGGCCAATGCAGCAGCAACCCCATACCCTCCCTCTCCCCCCACCCCTCCCCCCGCTAGATCCATATCTAGCCCTTTTGCTCCCCCCAAAACAATCCCGTAAGTCAGCTGACTCCTGCTGATCCCGGCCTCTCCTGCCTTCCCATCGACCCCCCCAGTGTGGGAATCCCTCCTCCCCCTCCTCCCTGGCAGTCGGTGTGCGCTCCTCTCCAGTACCGCCCCCCCCCCTCCGCCCCCCCACCTCCGTCCTTCCCTTGCGCAGGAAAAAGCCCGCGCTTTCCTGAGCCGGCCCCGCCCCCTCTGGCACAGCACCTTTTGCGGCCCTACCTCAATTCCCCATCCCCGGGCCTCCCCTCCCTCCAACACCAATGCCCACACTCTCCCACAGTCTCCTCATCAAATCCCTTCACCCATCCCCATCCAGCACCCAACCAAGGGAACATTCCCTACACGTAGTTAAAACCATATATACAGCAAACATTCCCCCCACCCCCCGCCCTCTCCCACAACAACAAACCCTCAATTTGAGTCCAACTTTTCAATCTGTATAAAGCTCCAAGCCTCTTCAGGCATTTCAAAATAGTGGTGCCGATCCTGGAATGTGACCCACAATCGCGCTGGCTGCAGCATACCGAACTTCACCCCTTTCCGATGGAGCACCGCCTTAGCCCGATTAAAGCCAGCTCTCTTCTTGGCCACCTCTGCACTCCAGTCCTGGTAGATTCAGATCTCCGTGTTCTCCCATCTGCTGCTCCGCTCTTTCTTGGTCCATCTCAGGACACACTCTGTCCATAAAGCGGTGAAACCTCACCACTACAGCCCTTGGCGGCTCGTTGGCCTTGGGTCTCCTCGCTAGGACCCAGTGAGCCCCATCTAGCTTCAGAGGCCTCGGGAAGGCTCCCGCGCCCATCAGCAAATTGAGCATCGTGCTCACATATGCCCCAGCATCGGGCCCCTCCACTCCTTCGGGGAGACCCAGAATCTGAAGATTCTTCCTCCTCGACCTATTCTCCAGGTCCTCAAATCTTTCCGCCCACCTCTTGTGCAGCGCCTCATGTGCCTCCACCTTCACCGCCAGGCCCAAGATCTCGTCCTCGTTCTCCGAGGCTTTTTGCTGCACCTCTCGGATCGCCGCCCCTTGGGCCTTCTGGGTCTCCACTAGCTTCTCAATCGCCGCCTTCATTGGCACCAGCATTTCGGTTTTCAGCTCCTCAAAGCAGCGTTTAAGAAACCCCTGCTGCTCCTGCGACCACTGCGCCCATGCTGCTTGGTCTCCACTCGCCGCCATCTTGCTTTTTCTCCCTCTCACTTTTCGCTGCTCCAAGATCCCTTTTTCACCGCTCCACTCCTGGTCCAATCCATATACTGTCAGGGGGACCTTGCTGTCACCTTCCCACACTGGAAGCCGTCGAACAAGTGCCGTTGGGGCCCCTCTAGAGTGCCCAAAAGTCCGTTCCCGGCGGGAGCTGCCGAACGTGCGACCTATCTAGGCATGGCCGCAACTGGAAGTAATTCAGCCCATTCGTGACTATCAAAGCACGGCCCATTGTCAGACATGACAGTGTTTGGAATACCATGTCTGGCAAAAGTTTCCTTCGTCGTTTTTATAACAGGTCTGAATGTGAGATCTGACAACTTAATAACTTCCGGATAATTCAAAAAATAGTCTATGATTAACACATAATTACGACCATTACAATGAAATAAATCAATCCCTACTTTCAACTGTGGAGATGTCTCCAATGCATACTGTTGAAGTTTTTCCTTGCGTTGTGCAGGTTGAAATTTCTGACATGTTTCGCATCCAAGTATCATATCAGTGATGTCTCGATTGATACCTGGCCAATACACAGCTTGTCTTGCTCTTCTCTTGCACTTTTCAATGCCAAGGTGACCTTCATGTATCTGGTTCAGAATCATGGGTCGGACAGACAAGGGTATTACTGTCCGATCAAGTCGAAGTAACAATCCATCCAGAGCCGTTAAGTCTGCTTGAATATTCCTGAACTTGGAACAATGCGCTTTTGGACAACCATTGTTGAGATGGTCTATGACTCTTTGAAGCATTGAATCCTTCTTGGTTTCTTCATGGATGAGGTTCAGTTTCACATCTGAAGCAGGAAGAGTTTCAGCTTGAAGCTGCACTTGAGCTACTATGTGGTGTATAAATTACTGACGTTCTTCTTCTGAATTAATTGAACGGGATAAAGCGTCAACTGTTATCAATCCTTGCCTGGAGTATAGATAAAGTTGAAGTTGTATCTACGAAACTTCATCAGCACGGTAGCCTTGTGGATAGCACAATTGCTTCACAGCTCCAGGGTCCCAGGTTCGATTCCAGCTTGGGTCACTGTCTGTGCGGAGTCTGCACATCCTCCCCGTGTGTGTGTGGGTTTCCTCCGGGTGCTCCGGTTTCCTCCCACAGTCCAAAGATGTGCAGGTTAGGTGGATTGGCCATGATAAATTGCCCTTAGTGTCCAAAATTGCCCTTAGTGTTGGGTGGGGTTACTGGGTTATGGGAACGGGGTGGCAGTGTTGACCTTGGGTAGGACGCTCTTTCCAAGAGCCAGTGCAGACTCGATGGGCCGAATGGCCTCCTTCTGCACTGTAAATTCTATGATCTATGAAACACCCTCTGTAATCTGGTGTCAGATCATTTAGAAGATCCTTTTGTATCATATTGTCAAGTGGTCTGTGGTCAGTTTCAACAGTAAAGATAGGAAGGCCATAACGTAATCAGGAAACTTTAAATCACCTATCAGTAATGCCAAGTATTCCTTCTCTATTTGTGCATAGCATTGTTCAGTCGGCGTCATTGCTCTGGAAGCATAGGCAACTGGTAACCATAACGAATTGTCATCTTTCTGTAACAGAACTGCTCTTATTCCATTCTGACTCGCATCAGTCGATATCTTTGTCTCTCTGTCTGGTCAAAGAATGAAAGAAGAGGTGCAGTCGTCAGTTGAGACTTTAAATCGAGCCATTCCTTTTGATGATTGTCAGTCCAATCAAACGTGGCAGACTTCTGATGAGATTTCTGAGAGCAGTAGTTCTGGACGAGAGGTTGAGAATGAACTTTCCTAGAAAATTCACCACACCTAAGAATCTTAAAACGGCCTCTTTGTCCTCTGGGACTTTCATTTGTTGTATGGCAGCAATCTTGTCGTTGTCAGGTCGCACACCACGTTCTGAAATCTGGTCTCCAAGGATCTTCAGAGTCGAAATACCAAAACTACATTTGGTTCTATTCAGTTTCAACCAAATTTATGTACTCTTTGAAATACTTGTAATGATCTTGAATTGTGTTCTTCTCTTGTAGATGACTAAATGATTATATCACCCACATACACACACGTACACCTTCAATACCTTCAGCCATCTGTTTCATCACACAATGAAAAATATCTTGCTGAGATAATCCCAAATGGCATCCTGTTAAAACAGTACCTACCAAACGGTGTGTTGAAAGTACATAACTTTCACTGGATTCATCTAGCTCTGGAGGCATCCAGTTTGGAAAATTATTTAGCATCAGCCATTTTGCTAGTGATTTCTTCTCTCTTGGATATGGGATAGTCCTCTCTCTTAAAATTCTTATTACGATCTATCGGGTCAAGGCACATCCTCAGATCACCAGAAAATTTCTTTACACAAATCATGGAACTGATCCAGTCAGTTGGTTCTGTAATTCTTTATTTTTATACATTTAGAGTACTCAATTCATTTTTTCCAATTAAGGGGCAAGTTAGTGTGGCTAATCCACTTACCCTGCACATCTTTGGTTGTGGGGGTGAAAGCCACGCAAACGCAGGGAGAATGTGCAAACTCCACACGGACAGTGACCCAGAGCCGGGATCAAACCTGGGACCTCGGCACTGTGAGACTGCAGTGCTAACCACTGCACCACTGTGCTGCCCCCGGTTCTATGATTCTAGATATAATACCTTGACTTTGTAATCTTGCAAGTTCTAGCTTCAATCTCTCTTGAAGTGGTGCAGGAACTCTTCTCAGCAGGTGTACCACATTTGAATCCCATTGTAACAGAACTTTGTATCGGTAGAGAAGAGTACCTATGCCTTCGAAGACGTCCGGAAAATGATCCAGAATCCCTTGAATGTCATCTTGAATCAGTGGTTGAGATGACCTCGCACTATAAATCCTCTGAATTAGGTGGAGATCCTTGCAGGCTTGTGCACTTAAGAGTAAAGATTTGTTTGAATCAACAAGCTCAAATCTTAGAGATATCGCTGTGTCATGATTGGTAACTAACAAGTAGCAAGATCCCATGGAGGTGATGACATTGCCATTGTAGTCACACAGTTGACAAGTCGATTTATTGATTTTCAGAGTTTGCGTCAACTTTGAGAAGTCAATCCTATTGAGCAAATTTGCAGAAGTGCCAGTATCAAGCTTAAAATTGATTGGAGAATTATTAACTTGAAGTACTGTGTTCCATTCCGTATCTGTGTAGATAGAGTGAACTATCTTGAGAGGAGATGAGACTTCTGTGCTTCCATCATACATCTCAATGATGCCTCCGAAGAACGAAGCTTCCAAAGTATAAGTATCTAAAACATTGGAAACATTTCCTTGAAAACCTCCGTCCTTTGTATTCACACTTCTAACATTCACCTGTTTTGAATTTAAATTTGAAGATTTAAATTTTTGAGTGGCTCTGCACTGAGCAGCTAAGTGGTTGTGTTTGCCACATTGTGAGAAAATCTTTCCTCGAGCTGAGCATTTTTTTTGACGTTGGGTATTTCCACACCTTCCACACGTCATTATGTACACGTCATCACGCACACAACTACTTCCCGCATGCGCAGATCGGTCTTTGTCCATCTTGCATCTTTTTGAGAAGAGCGCATGTGTAGGTGTAGAATGTGTGTGTGCAAGATGGCTGCCATCCGAAACATGTATTTTTTTCATCTGTGACACTGCCTTAACATATTCTACCTCGAGGTTCATTTTCGCGCCCTTTTCTCAGAGAAAAATTTAATTATACTGACATTTGGATAATTGATGTCGACGGCACATTTCGATTGTGTTTTCAAGCTTGAAATCTTTTGTCTCAGCAAACGTTCCCTGAGCTTATCATCGATTATTCCGAAGACAATTTGATCCTTGATCATTGAATCATTTAACACGGAGAAATTACAAGTTTGAGCTAACAGTTTGAGATCAGTCACGGAGCAATCAATTGATTCACCTTTATTTTGCATTCTTCTGTTGAAAATAAAACACTCAAAAGTTACATTTGTCTGAATTTTGCAACAAAGGTCAAATTTTTCTATAACTGCTTCAAATTTGGTCTTATCTTGATTCACAGCAAATTGAAATGAGTTATAAAGTTCAATAGCTTATGGGCCAGCCATTGTTAGAAAAAGAGCTATTTTATGTTCGTTACTCGCATTATTTAAATCTGAAGCAGCCAAATACAATTGAAACTGCTGCTTGAAGACTCTCCAGTTAACATCAAGTTTACCGGTGATCCGGAGTTGTCGTTAAGCCTGAGCTTTCTCTATCAGTCCTGGATTCTTCAATGTCCCGCGGTAACAGGTAGGTACTTCGAAATTCGAGTTACATCTTAGTTTTTCTGACTAATCCTTACTAAACTATTTAACTTGCTTCAGTAGTCACCCTGGTACCATGTTATATTACCCTTGGTGGTAATATGTCGTGTTCTTTGCCTTTTGTTCCAGAATGGCCCGTTGAGTTGATGACAAACAATCTACCAATCATTTGATTGAAACAAACCTAATTTATTGTATAATGATTAATTAAATGAAGGTCGCACATGCTACTGAACTACAGTTAATAGTAAAGTAATATTGAATCTGTCTAGCAGTAATCAATAATCTAAATAATCACTAATAATAACCTTGTGCAACTCTCTCTAACCTAATCTTTTTATGCTGTTCTCTTGCTTTCTCCGTCCAATTGCTTTTCCCGATTTTGGCGTCAGACAAAGGAGAATCCCACTCCAAATATTTTAAATAAAATCTAATTTCACTTATACTGTGACTCTGCGTCAAGTGGGAACAGAATTGACCACGCACTAGCCCATGACAATAGCTGTTGGCCAATCAGATTGACTGGCAACTGTCTGAAGCAGGACTTCCTCTCAAGTGAGGGGCAGAAGTCAAATCTCCAGTCAATTAATCCACATTGAAGCTTTGGATCGATGCAGAGCAGGCCAATATCGATGATGATGCATTCACTGCTGATTCCTCCAATGGCGGGCATGGAAATCTTGCTCTCCACAAAATCCTACTCAGTGACCATTAGACAGTTTGGGAACCACATTTTAGGAAGGATATCAAGGTCTTAGAAAGGATAGAGGGGATTATCAAGTGAAACAGCAATTTAGCTGTACCTCTTTCAATTTAGTGTACATTATTCGCTGCTTACAATGTGGTCACCTCTATATTGGGGAGATCAAATGCAAACCGGGTGACTACTTTGTGGAACACCTTTATCCAGTTGGCAAGTGTGACCCTAAACTTCCTGTTGCTTGTCACTTCCATTCCCACCGCACTCCCACTTTGACCTCTCTTTGATCTCTTACAGTGGTTCCAATAGAGTGTAATGTAAACTTTCAACTCGACACTCTGCAACCTTCTGGACTCAAATTAAGCAAGTTTAGATCACAACCTCCATTTTCTTTCATGATTTTTGCTGGTTCACTTTTTTTTCTCATTTCTTTTATTTATTTAATTGGCATTCAGATGCCATTCACAACTCGTCTAGACACATCTTTGACTCTTTTCTTTACTTATTATTATTTCCTTTTGCTTTTATAACATGAAACCATTTGTCGTGCCCCCGCGCTTTTGCTTGCTCAAAACCTATTACATTTCCATCTTTCCTCAGCATTGATGAAGGGTTGGAAGTGTTCGTTCGCATTAATGAATGACATTATCATCTGTGAAAAGAGAAATACCATTCTGTTCGTGAAGGGGTGAGAATCATAGAATCACTACAGTGCAGAAAGAGACCACTTAGCCCACTGAGACTCCCTGATCCTTTGAAAGAGCACTCTACACATGTTCACTCCCCCGTCCACCCCACCCTATCCCCGCAACCCCATCATCTAACCTGCATATAGAAACATAGAAATAGAAAATAGGAGGAGAATGCCATTTAGCCCTTCGATCTTGCTCTGCCATTCATTATGATCATGGGTGGTCATCCAACTCAACAGCCTAATCCCGCTTTCCCCCAATATCCTTTGGTTCCCTTGGCCCTAAGTGCCCTGGACACTAAGGGGCAATATAGCATGGCCAATCCACCTAAGATCTTTGGACTGTGGGAGGAAACCCACGCAGACACGGGCGAGTTACAATCTCCACGCAGGCAGTAACTCAAGGCCGGAATTGGACTCGGTCCCTGGCGTTGTAAGTCAGCAGTGCTAACCACTGTGCCCCCATGCTTCCCACATTCTTGTTGATTTGACCTTGAACTTTAGATGGCCCTGCTGACTTCAAAAAGCTCTCTACGTTACGATGATCAGTATATTGTTGGATCTCTCGCACTTTCTCTTCCCACCACACATTCGGTATCTTCATCAGGGTGGAAAGTCCAACAGTGATGCTTCTGGACCCCTTGCTGCTCTCCCAAAATATGATAGCTTCTGATAATTGAAAAAGTAAACTGATCTATCTTTCTTGCCTCCAAAATAGATGACCGTTCACTTTCCCATATTGAACTCTGACACTCTTCCCACACTGCTTGTTACCGTCTGGCCCACTCAATGAGCGACCTCTACTGGGCCCGTTTGGTGGGCGGAGTAACTTCATTTAGCAGAAAGCAAAAATATCAGTTCCGAACGGCAGGATGAATCTTCACAATTAGGTTCTCGAAACTTTGAAATTTGCAGACAGGTCGATGATCAGTGCCTTAAAGAGCTTTTGCATTTATTTGCATAGTATATATGCTCAACAAAAGGCCAGCTCACCAAAATTCAGCACTCCCACAAAGTAAGTTCTCCGTGAGCGAGAAATGTATGTGTTGAGATTCATGACTGGATGTAAGTGGCAGGCACCTGACCAATTTGACTTTTTCCTGGACTTTGACTGAGCAGCTAGTGTTCTGCTCTTTTTGGGGACCACTTGTAAATGTCATCCTATTGATTGAGAATGGATACCGGTGGTTCAAACTGCACAGAGCTGGGCAACAGTGGCAGGGCCAGCAAGGGAAAAGGTGGAGGAGAGGCTGGTCAAGGTGGGTGGGGCTGCAGGGTCAGTGAGGAAAGGTGGGAGGGTGTCCGAGGAAGGAAGCTAGACTGTCTAGGACAGTTCATGAGGGCATGCAGGATATACATGCTCTGATCCTGTTGGAGGGTGGTGGATGTGCTTTCTGGGCAGTGAACATCGCAGGGAGATGGGTCTAAGGGGTGGAGTTGGTGATGTCGAGGGTTAGTCCTAAGGGTTTATTAGAGGGTACTGGGAGACGGAGGGTAAAGTGACCGTTGGGGGTGGGGGATCAAGTGGGGTTGAAGCTCGATCATGGGTGGGCAGTGGATGTTCTCATGGGCAGGTTTGTCGCGGAAGGTCAGGGTTTGGAGGGGGTTGATAGGCTAACTGGGAGTGTTTGAAGCGATACACGAGGGAGAGGATTGACCAGGTGGATTATTTAGGATGATGGAGGGTACTTGTTCGATAACAGGAGGAGGTAGAAGGTGCCGAGTGCACTGGCAAATGTCAAACGCAGTCTGCTGAAGTTCTCAAGCTGGCTGTGCAGTTCGTAAAACTGCTCAAGCATTTGATATGGGAGGAGTCTCTTTTTGGAGGGAGTTAATGTTTTTTCTGGGCTAAGTTAAAGGGGCACCCTATTAATTATTCATCCATGGAAAACCAGGTGTAGCTGAGTTCTCCATTCGAGGGTCCAATGCACAATAAACAAGCATTGCTCCATAACTAATGGATAACATTGCAGCAGGAACCCATCAAGGCCTGGAGCTGATAGGAGCGAGTGAGGGAGCACCTCCACGGGTGGTGTACAGCAGCAAACCTCCATTCTCCCAGTTGAATGGGCATGGCTGACAAGGATTTACATGCCAAGTCTTCCTGTGTTGCCAAAACAATGGTCTCTCCCTATATAGTCTTGAGGGTGATTAAGATGAATCTAAATGGTGACTAAGCGAGGGTTCTCACATATGGTTTTCATTACTCAGATTAAAGTGCAATGTCTCTATGCACAATCTAGGGTGAAGCTTTCCAAACAAAATGGCCAAGTGTCAGGTCCTGAAAGAACACTGGTGTGTTTCTCTCCAGATACACAACCAGGTTGTCTGTCCAGACCTTCTGACATTTAGTGCCGCCACTCTGTCGAGGCAGGGCCTGATGGAGCTGACAAGTACAGCTACATAGTGATCCAGGAGTTGTCAATCAAAGATTGATGTTTAAATACATTGCGGACCACTTTAAGCTACTCAACCGGGAAGGGTGATGAATGGAACAATGCTGACAGCTGGGGTTTGTGTGGAAGCTGTCAATCACAGCCCAGTAAAATCAATATTAAAGAGAAATTAATGAATGGCTTGCAGATCAAATATCTGAGGGGGATTGAACACATCTGACTGGCTTTTACTTTCCAGGAATTGACAGATGCTGCTTTATGTGTCTGAGCCAGCAGGTGTATTGCCCAGATGAAGGTTAAAGCAGTGATTGTTTTCTCTGCTTCTCTCTGGATGGCTCTCTAACTATCTGACAGGGATCTGTCTTCTGGGGTGTCTGTGGGGAGGGCCCCTTATTTAGAGGGTCTCTTTATTTAAGGGGTTTCGGGGGGGTCTCCTTATTTAAGGGGTCTCTTTATTTAGGGGTCTCTGGTACAGGGGGTGGCAGGTCTTGCATTGCGGGGACAGGGGCGGGGGGAAGGGTGACACTCCGGTAGACTTTTGGAACAACTCCCTTAAAGAGTTACCCCCTTGGCCCACTACTTTAGGGCCATGTTCGTCAGGACCAGTTGTAATTCTCGCCCATGTCATTCCCGGCCCAGAGGACCGGAGAATATGGTGCCCGGCCTGTTAAGCGGATGCATTAAGACATATTTGACCAGCGCCAATCCATTTTCTCCCCGACACTGGATTCCCACCACGGCGTAAGGCGAAGAATTCAGCCCGCTGTCCTCTCAATATTTTTTTGCGGCTGAGAAATTATCGCTGGTTGTGTGACTGGGCATCAAGAAAGGTGGCTTTTTATTTACAAAAGACAGTGTGTCCATTAATCAAAGAACAATGTCCAAGATTTCATGTGTTTTTTCTGACACGTTTGTTTGAAATCCTTTTTCTTATTTTACCTGTGAAAATCACCATCTCAGCTAGTCTGGCAGTAAGACAAGTATTAACCCAACATTAACGTTAGTTGCAGAAGCCTGGAGCAAATTCTTGTATTTCTCCACTTGCTCCAAATTATACTTGACAACTTGGTTTCTTTAATCCTTTGCAACACTTGCCGAGCCTAAATGCTCTGAACAATTCCCTTGTTAAAATGGGTTTCACTTTGAGGCATGTGTAGCCTACATCAAGGTTAATGAAGAAATATGGCAGACTTTGCTCGTACAGCGAAAATATGAAGCCTGACAGAATTATTAAATCAGGGATGGTGAAAAATCCTTTAATTCCAGCTCATACCCCAGAGATTTTCCCCCTTCCAGGCACCAGATTAATCTACTATTGCTGAATCATACACTGGATGTGTTAATGCATTATGAATTTAGAAAAAGGTTAGAAATTAAACAAAAAACAGGCAAATTTGCAAACAGAGTCATCGTGAACTTAGTAAATCTATCGACCTGATGAAATCATCTCTTTCCCAAGAATTCCTCCTCCTCTTTTAAAGGTGTCAACTCCATTGTAGTTAAGGACACATTATGAGCTTCAGTAATCACATATGCTCATTGACATGCAGAAACCTATGTCGTTAGACTGCCTGTTCACAGAGTCACAGAATTGTTACAGTGCAGAAGGGCCCATGGTGTGCACATTGGCTCTCCAAATGAGCATCATGACTTAAGAACATAGAACATAGAAAATACAGCACAGAACAGGCCCTTCGGCCCACGATGTTGTGCCGAACCTTTGTCCTAGATTAATCATAGATTATCATTGAATTTACAGTGCAGAAGGAGGCCATTCGGCCCTTTGAGTCTGCACCGGCTCTTGGAAAGAGCACCCTACCCAAACTCAACACCTCCACCCAACACCAAGGGCAATTTGGACATTAAGGGCAATTTATCATTGGCCAATTCACCTAACCCACACATCTTTGGACTGTGGGAGGAAACAGGAGCACCCGGAGGAAACCCACGCAGACACGGGGAGGACGTGCAGACTCCGCACAGACAGTGACCCAAGCCAGAATCGAACCTGGGACCCTGGAGCTGTGAAGCAATTGTGCTATTGTTATAACCTGCCTACTTACGATTGGCTGGGGACTAATGACTATCCCACAATCCTATGGGAGTATGAACTTCCCCAATGAGGGGGGCGGAGAAACTCCTAGTATAAATAAGCTGGCCAGTTCAGGAACCAGCAGGAAGGAGAAGGTAGCAAGGGAAGTTACTGCGACTGTTATGTATATATTGTTATCGTAAATAAACGTTATTATTTTGTATCCTTAAAACTCGTGTTGGATTCTTCGTGGCCCTTACAAAACTGGCGACGAAGGTAAAGGTGAATAGCTGTCTACACTGTGAAGCCACCTCCCTGGATTTTTGTTGGATACCGGTTGGAAGTTATTTTCTATTATACCATGCCTCTGTACGGACGTTTGGATGTTTTTGATGCTGCGCTGGAAAGCTGGAACCAGTACACACAACGGATGCGTTACTATTTCTGGGCAAACAACATCACCGAAAACGAGCGGCAGGTGGTCATATTGCTCACCGCCTGCGGGCCGCATACGTTTGGGGTGATTAGGAGCCTTACGTACCCAGCTGCGCCGGACACCAAAACGTTTGACCAATTTGTGAATATAGTGGGGCAACACTTTAACCCAACCCCGTCCACGATAGTCCAGCGTTACCGGTTTAATACCGCTGAGAGGACCCCTGGAGAATCCCTTGCCGATTTTTTTATCCAGGCTACGCGGGATTGCGGAATACTGTGACTACGGTGAGACCTTGTCAGAAATGTTATGCGACCGTTTGGTTTGCGGTATTAACAATGCAGCAACCCAGAGAAAGTTGTTAGCGGAGCCAACATTGACTTTTCAACAGGCAATACAAATAGTCTTGTCCCGAGAGAGCGCAGAGCGAGGAGTACAGGAGCTACAGGGAATGGAAGTGCATGCCTTGGGACGCAACCCTTTCCGCCCAAAAACGTCCCCCCGCACTCCTGCGGTACCTTGGGCGAGGCAACGACCGGACCGACGCCAGTGGCCATCGGACATTCCTCCCCGAAGGGAGCCTTCTCCAGTGCCAATGGATGAGGAGCCATGTCCGTGTCAGACGGCGGTCCTGGGGACGCCAGAGGCGCCGTCGTTCCGACCGAAACTAGGACCAGCCCAGGGGCCGTAACTGGGAGCAGCCCAGAGGCCGTACCTTCCATGTGGTTGAACCTGCGGCGACCACTCCTGAGGACGTGGAGACGGAGGACGACTGCCTGCAGCTGCATTGTGTGGCAGCTCCCCGTGTGGCCCCCATTAAGGTGACAGTACGGGTCAATAGCCACCCGCTGGAGATGGAGTTGGATACTGGCGCAGCAGTCTCCGTGATCGCCCAGAGGACATTCGACCGCATCAAGCAGGGTATACAGACCCTTACATTAACTGACTCACAGGCCAGGTTGGCCACCTACACGGGGGAACCACTGGACATTGCAGGAACTACAATGACCCCTGTTGTCTATGGACGCCAGGAGGGGCGTTTCCCACTTATCGTAGTGCGTGGCCATGGGCCCAGCCTGTTGGGTCGGGACTGGTTGCGCCATTTGCGGTTGCAATGGCAGCACATCCTCCAAACAGTTTCTGGAGGGTTGACTGAGTTGCTAGGACGATACCCAGAGGTATTCCAGCCTGGTTTGGGGAAAATAAAAGGGGCCGTAGCACGTATCCAAGTTGAACCAGGAGCCACGCCGCGCTATTTCCGGGCGCGCCCAGTGCCTTACGCTTTGCTCGAGAAGGTAGAAGGGGAGCTCACTCGTTTGGAGAGTTTGGGTATTATCAGGCCCGTCCGTTTTGCTGACTGGGCAGCACCAATTGTACCTGTAATGAAGCCAGATGCCACAGTTCGCTTGTGTGGCGACTATAAACTTACAGTGAATACAGTTTCCCGACTCGATCGATACCCAATGCCTCGCATAGAGGATCTCTACGCGAAACCTGCAGGTGAACTCTCATTCACAAAATTAGATATGAGTCACGCCTACCTGCAGTTGGAGCTGGACCCTGCCTCCCGACCATATGTAACAATTAACACACACCGGGGCCTGTATGAATATACACGGTTGCCCTTTGGAGTATCCTCTGCCTGCGCAATTTTTCAACGTGTTATGGAGGGTATTTTGAGAGGTTTACCACGTGTGGCTGTCTACCTAGATGACGTGTTGATTACAGGGACGTCGGAGCAAGAGCATTTGGAAAGTCTGGAGGCTGTCCTTAGACGCCTTTCGGAGGCTGGAGTCCGTTTACGTCACACAAAGTGCGTATTTCAGGCAAAAGAAGTAGTCTACCTAGGTTATCGGGTGGACCGCGAGGGTCTGCACCCCATCGCAGAGAAGGTGCGTGCAATTCAACATGCCCCCACCCCGACTGACACTTCGCATCTTCGTTCTTTTCTCGGTCTCGTAAACTATTACGGGAAGTTCCTCCCCAATCTGGCAACTACGCTGGCCCCCTTGCACCTGCTGCTAAAGAAAAATCACACCTGGGTTTGGGGTCAGCCGCAAGAAACCGCTTTCCGGCGGGTAAAGCAACAATTGTCGTCGTCTGGGTTACTAACCCACTATGATCCGGGAAAGCCTTTGCTCGTCACATGTGATGCATCCCCGTATGGTATTGGGGCTGTCCTGTCCCACAAGATGGAGAACAGGGCCGAGCGACCGATAGCTTTCGCCTCCCGCACATTGACTGCAGCGGAGAAAAAGTACGCGCAGATCGAGAAGGAGGGCCTGGCAGTGGTTTTCGCGGTGAAACGCTTCCACCAGTATGTGTACGGCCGCCATTTCACTATCGTGACTGATCGTAAGCCCCTGCTGGGACTCTTCAGAGAGGCTAAGCCAATACCGCCCATTGCTTCTGCACGGATCCAGCGCTGGGCTTTGTTGCTTGCTGCATATGAGTATTCTCTGGAGCACAAATCAGGTACGCAGATAGCAAATGCCGACGCACTGAGCCGATTGCCTTTATCGACCGGCCCCATGTCGACCCCCACGACCGGTGAGGTGGTTGCAACCCTAAATTTTATGGACACCTTGCCTGTCACGGCATCACAGATCCGTGAGTGGACCCAGACGGAGCCAGTCTTGTCAAAGGTTTGGCACATAGTCCTGTATGGTGGGCAGCATAGACAGCTCCCAGGCGAGTTGCGGGCATTTTCCTCCAAGCTGTCAGAGTTCAGCGTGGAAGACGGCATCCTCTTGTGGGGGACGCGTGTGATTGTCCCGGAAAAAGGCCAGGAGCTGATATAATCAGACTTGCACAATGGGCATCCGGGCGTGACCAAGATGAAAATGTTGGCCCGGAGTTATGTCTGGTGGCCAGGCCTCGACACCGACATTGAGAAGGTGGCCCAAAACTGCTCCATTTGCCAGGAGCATCAGAAGCTTCCGCCGGCCGCGCCCCTACATCACTGGGAATGGCCAGGGCGGCCTTGGGCACGCTTACATGCAGATTTCGCAGGCCCTTTTCAGGGATCCATGTTCCTTCTACTAATTGACGCCCAGTCCAAATGGCTGGAGGTGCATAAGATGCAGGGGACAACGTCCGGCGCAACAATTGAAAAGATGCATTTATCATTTAGTACGCATGGCCTCCCCGAGGTGCTGGTCACGGATAATGGCACTCCATTCACGAGTGAGGAGTTTGCTAGGTTTACAAAGATGAACGGCATCCGCCATATCCGCACTGCCCCTTACCACCCGGCTTCAAATGGGTTGGCAGAGCGTGCAGTGCAAACATTCAAAAGAGGCCTAAAGAAGCAGTCTTCCGGATCAATGGACACGAGACTGGCTCGCTTTTTGTTTACGTACAGGACCACCCCCCATGCAGTGACTGGGGTAGCTCCCGCAGAACTCCTAATGGGCCGAAGACTTCGCACCCGCCTTAGTATGGTCTTCCCGGACATTGGCGCAAAAGTACGCCGCACACAAGAACGGCAGGAACAGGGATTGTCTCGGCATCGTCCGATTCGGCAGTTTGCGCCCGGTGACCCAGTATTCGTGCGGAATTTTGCTGGTGGTGCCCAATGGGTTCCTGGTGTAATCTTTCGCCAAACGGGCCCTATATCTTACCAAGTGCAAGCCCAGGGTCGTCTCCAGCGAAAACATGTAGACCACGTCCGGTCCAGAAGATCATCCCCTCAAAAGATTCCCCGCCCCCAGAGCTCAGTTCAACAGCCGCAAAGACCAGAGACAAGGGAAGGTAGTCCTCAAAATCTTCCACTGGTGCCTCACTCGAAGCCTGCGCAGGTCGTTACGGGACCGAATGGAGATAGAGACGCTGACATGACGGAGGCAGCAGACTCTGACTCCGAGATGGAGACACAGGATGAATCAGAGGGGGAATCCTGGGGTCCACAGGCCGTGGATGTACAACCGCGCCGTTCATCACGGAAGCGCCGGTCTCCGTCTCGTTATACGCCACCTGATCCAGCGCCACGTGCAAATGGCGTCCGGCCTGCGGCCAAACGAGTTCGACGCCTTCCTTCGCCAGGGTCTTCGGTGGATTCCTTGGACTTTGGGGGGGAGGGATGTTATAACCTGCCTACTTACGATTGGCTGGGGACTAATGACTATCCCACAATCCTATGGGAGTATGAACTTCGCCAATGAGAGGGGCGGAGAAACCCCTAGTATAAATAAGCTGGCCAGTTCAGGAACCAGCAGGAAGGAGAAGGTAGCAAGGGAAGTTACTGCTACTGTTATGTATATATTGTTATAGTAAATAAACGCTATTATTTTGTATCCTTAAAACTCGTGCTGGATTCTTCGTGGCCCTTACAAAAGCTATCCACAATGCTACCGTGCTGCCCTTAAGAACAAATAAATCTACACTATATCATTTTACCGTAATCCATGTACCTATCCAATAGCTGCTTGAAGGTCCCTAATGTTTCCGACTCAACTACTTCCGCAGGCAGTGCATTCCATGCCCCCACTACTCTCTGGGTAAAGAACCTACCTCTGATATCCCTCCTATATCTTCCACCTTTCACCTTAAATTTATGTCCCCTTGGAATGGTTTGTTCCACCCGGGGAAAAAGTCTCTGACTGTCTACTCTATCTATTCCCCTGATCATCTTATAAACCTCTATCAAGTCGCCCCTCATCCTTCTCCGTTCTAATGAGAAAAGGCCTAGCACCCTCAACCTTTCCTCGTAAGACCTACTCTCCATTCCAGGCAACATCCTGGTAAATCTTCTTTGCACCTTTTCCAAAGCTTCCACATCCTTCCTAAAATGAGGCGACCAGAACTGTACACAGTACTCCAAATGTGGCCTTACCAAAGTTTTGTACAGCTGCATCATCACCTCACGGCTCTTATATTCAATCCCTCTGTTAATGAACGTGAGCACACCATAGGCCTTCTTCACAACTCTATCCACTTGAGTGGCAACTTTCAAAGATGTATGAACATAGACCCCAAGATCTCTCTGCTCCTCCACATTGCCAAGAACTCTACCATTAACCCTGTATTCCGCATTCATATTTGTCCTTCCAAAATGGACAACCTCACACTTTTCAGGGTTAAACTCCATCTGCCACTTCTCAGCCCAGCTCTGCATCCTATCTATGTCTCTTTGCAGCCGACAACAGCCCTCCTTACTATCCACAACTCCACCAATCTTCGTATCGTCTGCAAATTTACTGACCCACCCTTCAACTCCCTCATCCAAGTCATTAATGAAAATCACAAACAGCAGAGGACCCAGAACTGATCCCTGCGGTATGCCACTGGTAACTGGGATCCAGGCTGAATATTTGCCATCCACCACCACTCTCTGACTTCTATCGGTTAGCCAGTTCGTTATCCAACTGGCCAAATTTCCCACTATCCCATGCCTCCTTACTTTCTGCATAAGCCTACCATGGGGAACTTTATCAAATGCCTTACTAAAATCCATGTACACTACATCCACTGCTTTACCTTCATCCACATGCTTGGTCACCTCCTCAAAGAATTCAATAAGACTTGTAAGGCAAGACCTACCCCTCACAAATCCGTGCTGACTATCCCTAATCAAGCAGTGTCTTTCCAGTTGCTCAGAAATCCTATCCTTCAGTACCCTTTCCATTACTTTGCCTACCACCGAAGTAAGACTAACTGGCCTATAATTCCCAGGGTTATCCCTAGTTCCTTTTTTGAACAGGGGCACGACATTCGCCACTCTCCAATCCCCTGGTACCACCCCTGTTGACAGTGAGGACGAAAAGATCATTGCCAACGGCTCTGCAATTTCATCTCTTGCTTCCCATAGAATCCTTGGATATATCCCGTCAGGCCCGGGGGACTTGTCTATCCTCAAGTTTTTCAAAATGCCCAACACATCTTCCTTCCTAACAAGTATTTCCTCGAGCTTACCAATCTGTTTCACACTGTCCTCTCCAACAATATCGCCCCTCTCATTTGTAAATACAGAAGAAAAGTACTCGTTCAAGACCTCTCCTATCTCTTCAGACTCAATACACAATCTCCCGCTACTGTCCTTGATCGGACCTACCCTCGCTCTAGTCATTCTCATATTTCTCACATATGTGTAAAAGGCCTTGGGGTTTTCCTTGATCCTACCCGCCAAAGATTGTTCATGCCCTCTCTTAGCTCTCCTAATCCCTTTCTTCAGTTCCCCCCTGGCTATCTTGTATCCCTCCAATGCCCTGTCTGAACCTTGTTTCCTCAGCCTTACATAAGTCACCTTTTTCCTCTTAACAAGACATTCAACCTCTCTTGTCAACCATGGTTCCCTCACTCGACCATCTCTTCCCTGCCTGACAGGGACATACATATCAAGGACACGTAGCACCTGTTCCTTGAACAAGTTCCACATTTCACTTGTGTCCTTCCCTGCCAGCCTATGTTCCCAACTTATGCACTTCAATTCTTGTCTGACAACATCGTATTTACCCTTCCCCCAATTGTAAACCTTGCCCTGTTGCACGTACCTATCCCTCTCCATTACTAAAGTGAAAGTCACAGAATTGTGGTCACTATCTCCAAAATGCTCCCCCACTAACAAATCTATCACTTGCCCTAGTTCATTACCCAGTACTAAATCCAATATTGCCCCTCCTCTGGTCGGACAATCTACATACTGTGTTAGAAAAGCTTCCTGGACACACTGCACAAACACCACCCCATCCAAACTATTTGATCTAAAGAGTTTCCACTCAATATTTGGGAAGTTAAAGTCACCCATGACTACTACCCTATGACTTCTGCACCTTTCCAAAATCTGTTTCCCAATCTGTTCCTCCACATCTCTGCTACTATTGGGGGGCCTATAGAAAACTCCTAACAAGGTGACTGCTCCTTTCCTATTTCTGACTTCAACCCATACTACCTCAATAGGGTGATACTCCTCGAACTGCCTTTCTGCAACTGTTATACTATCTCTAATTAATAATGCCACCCCCCCCACCTCTTTAACCACCCTCCCTAATCTTATTGAAACATCTATAACCAGGGACCTCCAACAACCATTTCTGCCCCTCTTCTATCCAAGTTTCCGTGATGGCCACCACATCGTAGTCCCAAGTACCGATCCATGCCTTAAGTTCACCCACCTTATTCCTGATGCTTCTTGCGTTGAAGTATACACACTTCAACCCATCTCCGTGCCTGCAAGTACTCTCCTTTGTCAGTGTTCCCTTCCCCACTGCCTCATTACACGCTTTGTCGTCCTGAATATCGGCTACCTTAGTTGCTGGACTACAAATCCGGTTCCCGTTCCCCTGCCAAATTAGTTTAAACCCTCCCGAGGAGTACTAGAAAACCTCCCTCCCAGGATATTGGTGCCCCTCTGGTTCAGATGCAACCCGTCCTGCTTGTACAGGTCCCACCTTCCCCAGAATGCGCTCCAATTATCCAAATACCTGAAGCCCTCCCTCCTACACCATTCCTGCAGCCACGTGTTCAACTGCACTCTCTCCCTATTCCTAGCCTCGCTATCACGTGGCACCGGCAACAAACCAGAGATGACAACTCTGTCTGTCCTGGCTTTTAACTTCCAGCCTAACTCCCTAAACTTGTTTATTACCTCCACACCCCTTTTCCTACCTATGTCGTTGGTACCAATGTGCACCACGACTTCTGGCTGCTCACTCTCCCCCTTAAGGATCCTGAAGACATGATCCGAGACATCCCTGGCCCTGGCACCCGGGAGGCAACATACCTTCCGGGAGTCTCGCTCGCGACCACAGAATCTCCTATCTATTCCCCTAACCATTGAATCTCCTGCAACTATTGCTTTTCTATTCTTCCCCCCTTCCCTTCTGAGCCTCAGAGCCAGACTCAGTGCCAGAGACCTGGCCGCTAGGGCCTTCCCCCGGTAGGTCATCCCCCCCAACAGCATCCAAAACGGTATACTTGTTTTGAAGGGGAGTGGCCACGAGGGATCCCTGCACTGTCTGCCTGTTTGTTTTTTTCCCCCTGACTGTAACCCAGCTATTCTTGTCCTGTGCCTTGGGTGTGGTTACCTCCCTGTAACTCTTCTCAATCACCCCCTCTGCCTCCCGGATGATCCGAAGTTGATCCAGCTTCAGCTCCAGTTCCCTAACACGGTCTTTGAGGAGCTGAAGTTGGGTGCACTTCCCGCAGGTATAGTCAGCGGGGACACCGGTGGTATCCCTCACCACCCACATCCTACAGGAGGAGCATGTAACTGGCCTAGCCTCCATCCCCTCTTACCTTACAGAATATAGCTGCTATGTGGACTAACTAGATCTCCGCCTTCCGACTCTGCTCCCAGTCAGCTACACTTTCTGTAAACTCCTGGCTCTCTTCTCACTCTTTGCGGAAATGTCGGAAACAAAATGAAAGGAGCACCTTACTCCCTCCTCACCTAACTCCCTCGGTCACCAAACTCTCACTATCGCACTCAAATGCACCAAATTCAGCACTCCCTCGGTCACTAAACTCTCACTATCGCACTCAAATGCACCAAATTCAGCACTCCCTCGGTCACCAAACTCTCACTATCGCACTCAAATGCACCAAATTCAGCACTCAGTGCAAACAAAGTCTGCACTGTAGGGGATCACTTTTATACTGTGAATCTAGCCTCTGAAAACTGGCCTAATCCAATTAACTAATTAACAAGCTCCAGCTGCAAGTGCCTACAAGTAGAAGCTTGTTTAAAGCTGATTGAAAATTCACCTTCTTCTAAACCAAACAGCAACTTTTAAGTTAATTAACTAAATAAAAGAAAGACTAAACTTTAGTTAAAAATGAAGGCTTATACTCCCTCGGTCACCAAACTCTCACTATCGCACTCAAATGCACCAAATTCAGCACTCAGTGCAAAAAAAAAAAGTTCCTGCCTTTTCCCCATACCCCTTCACATTTCTATTCAAGTAATCATCTAATGTCCTCTTGGATGCGTCGATTGAACCTGCCTCCACCACACTTCCAGGCAATGCATTCCAGACCCAAACCACTTGTTGTTTTCACTTTCAAAAGCAGTGTCCCCTTGCTCTAACTCAAGGGGATTGAGGCCAAAGCTATTGCCTACTGTCAGCCCATCTGTCTCAACGAAGACTGAGTATCAAACCTGGAACCCTCATTACTGTATGGGTCAGTTGCTTATTGTATTCTGAACCCATTCTGTAAATGCAATGGAAAACAGCAAGTCCAAAAATGAAATACAAATACACAAACCTTTGCCCTACTAACTGTTTATGATACCACATTAAATTACAATGATCAGAGAACTCGCCAGCACAGTCTAGTGCCTAAACAGACAAGTGCCCGAACCATTTCTAAATGTATTCAGTCGTAGAACTCGTACTTCAAGACAAAAATATGTAGGTCATGTTGCACTCAAGAGATTTCAGTACAAATCTAAACTGACACTCCCACCATGTAGTACTGAGGAAGTGCTGCACTGTTAAGAGATCTGGCCTTTGAATGAAATGTTAAACCGAAGCTCTACGATGCGCACAAGGAAAAAGGTCGACATTATTTGAAAAGCAGGGAACATCTTTTTGGTGTCCTCGCCACTATTTATCGCTCAAACAATATCATGAAAAGAATAATCTGATCATTATCACATAGCCGTTTGTGGGACCATGCTGAGTGTACAAATTGGCCTGCCAAGCTTTCACAATCACAATAATAACCACACTTGGCAAAGTAACCAACTGACTGTAAAGCTTTCTGTCAGGGAATATGATCAGAGCTAGAAAGTCAAGCTCATGGCCAGGATGGCGGGAGCTCAGCCTCTGCCGTCCGAAGAGGCGACAGGGAACACATCCCCTTCAGATTCGAACAAGCATTGATTGGCAAACTGCGAGACTTCTGCTCATCAACAAGAGAGTTGGCCAGCAGCTCTCCATTCATTCCAGGAACAGACACTGCAGGGTGCTGCCTGCAACAAAGTGCTGGGAACTGGAGGGAAGTTCAGTGGCAAGGGCCAAGGTGCGGGAGTGGGATAGGAAGTCCTGGGAGTTGCAAGGGGGAAGATCAGGTCCTCGAGACACAGGGTGGGGGAGACAGAAGAGAACTGGAGGTCACTGGATCCTAAGGGGAGGGCAGCCCCAGTCCAAAGAGGGCTTCTGATGGAGGTGCACTATCCCCTTTTCCATCCAAGCTCAAACTTTGTTCAGTTTTGGACTCTCCCCCAAACCAATCCACCTGCCTAAAAATTGAGGCTGAGTGGGAAAAGACCCTTAAGTGGCCACATAAGGGCATCAATTGTAGGGTAAGCTTCCCATCCAAGACCTTGTGCGCCCTGGTGCAAAATCATGACCAGGGCGAGATCTTGAAGGGAATATCTTGCCTTGCCTCATAATTCGCTGTGTGTGTGTGCGGGGGGGGGGGGCGTCCGCTCCTCCTCCCCCCCCTCCTCTTCCCCCCCCTCCTCCTCCCCCCCTCCTCCTCCCCCCCTCCTCCTCCCCCCCCCTCCTCCTCCCCCCCTTATAACCTCCCCCCCCTTATAAATCAATAAAGCATACACAGAGAATTTTGACCAGATAAATAAGAAGCAGCTAAGAAGCATCAATTAACATTTAACAATGGCACGAGTTAAAAAGAGTGCAAATAATTAGTTCAATGGAAGGAAGGATATCAACACTGCAGTTTCAAAGAAAACCTTAGAGATTGTTAGCAGACATCACTAGACAGATTAGACATTCGATTTGGATATTCTGTCAGTCCGTCAGTATACAGTAATCACTCAAACATTTCCCAGTGGAAACAGAAATGCTGTTTGAATAAAATTGAATGCATCTCCGCATACTGTCCATCGTGGTTAAACTGCAAACTTGTAAAGTGTGAAATAAAATCTTAAAGCGAATAAATACTGCAGATGCTGGAAATCTGGAAGTACACAATAGGTCCAGCGGCATCTATGAAACAGAGGTGAACTTCATGACAGGAGGTGAGCAGACTGCAGTGTTGGGAAAAATCAACAAAATGGACTGACAGGCTGCAGGGGTGGCTGGTGGTGGATGGGAAACCCGTGAATTGTGTCTTTGTCTTGGCTCTTAAACTCAGCCAGGGCATTCATAGAACATAGAACATACAGTGCAGAAGGAGGCCATTCAGCCCATCGGGCCTGCACCGACCCACTTAGCCCTCACTTCCACCTTATCCCATTAACCCAATAAGCCCTCCTAACCTTTTTGAACACTAAGGGCAATTTGGCATGGCCAATCCACCTAACCTGCACGTCTTTGGACAGTGGGAGGTAACCGGAGCACCCGGAGGAAACCCACAAAGACACGGGGAGAATGTGCAGACTCCGCACAGACAGTGACCCGGCGGGGAATCGAACCTGGAACCCTGGTGCTGTGAAGCCACAGTGCTAACCACTGTGCTACCGTGCTGCCCTTCACATTCTACTTCCCTGCAAACCTGAGATGGGAGCACGATGATGCATCAAATCCATTAAAGTAAGGGTTTCTGTTCAAGGGTCTCCGCAAGGTTCATAACAACTGCCGTGGGTCTCACCCTCACAACTGAAAGATGTGCAGGGTAGGTGGATTGGCCACGCTAAATTGCTCCTTAACTGGAAAAATTAAAAAACACTGAACCACACATTGAGTCCTGAGGCTTAGCAACCACAGAAAACAAAATAATACTCTTGATGACACCCACACACCACAAGCATCCCCCTCCACCCAAACAACTTCCCTCCTCCCAACCAGGTCCCAGGCTCTTAGCTGGAGTTCCTGCAGGTGTGAATGGAAGTGACCTATTAAAAGTAGACAGCTGGAATGTGGTCCCTCAAACCTGGATACAGTCCTCAAGTGGTTCAATGACCTCAGGAGGGCAGGCAAGGTAAGTGGTCTAACACTTTCAGGTGGCAATCCCCACACTCTGAACTTTCAGTATTCTCCTACTTAGCTCTCCTCAGAACACCTCCATTCATTCCTCCCTCTCGAAACATCTCTTCATATCCCCATCTGAACAGTCAACGCAGATCCTCACCTTTGTGCCATATCACACCAATGCCACACAGTCACTCTCCACAAATGTTGTCCTTCTTTACTCTCCACTTACGATGCTCACAACTCTCTACTTCCCCTCTTTGTCGGAAAAGAGAGCATAGAATTGCAGGCAGAGAACTGGGAGTGGTGTGGGATGGGAGTGGTTCTTGCCTCTCCAGTGACAGGGGCCTTTTATAATCACTGGCAATGAGTGTCTATCAGTGCACTGGGAAGGAGTTTTTGCATCACAGGGCTGCAAATGTCTCCATGAAAATCTAAGCCTGCTGAGGCACTGGTGTTCACACGTTGAGGGAGCTAAATCTCTGCCTATGGCTACTGTGTTCATGGGTGTCTCGCCCTTTGAGCTGAATCTCCATATCCAACTCTTCGGGCTGTGGAACGGCATATGCTGAGGAGAAGACAGCTATTTCTGCTCCTCTTCAGAGTTGTAAGGTAGAACTGCATAAGCTGTTCCAATGCCATGATGAAGGCTACCCAGTCTTCAGAACAGTGACCACGACACCACACAACCCTGCCATGGCAATCTCTGCAAGACGTGCCAGGTCATCGACATGGATACCACTATTACACGTGAGAACACCACCCACCAGGTACGCGGTACATACTCGTGCGACTCGGCCAACGTTGTCTACCTCATACGCTGCAGGAAAGGATGTCCCGAAGCGTGGTACATTGGCGAGACCATGCAGACGCTGCGACAACGAATGAACGGACATCGCGCAACAATCACCAGGCAGGAATGTTCCCTGCCAGTCGGGGAACACTTCAGCAGTCAAGGGCATTCAGCCTCTGATCTCCGGGTAAGCGTTCTCCAAGGCGGCCTTCAGGACGCGCGACAACGCAGAATCACCGAGCAGAAACTTATAGCCAAGTTCCGCACACATGAGTGCGGCCTCAACCGGGACCTGGGATTCATGTCGCATTACATTCATCCCACACCATCTGGCCTGCGAAATCCTACCAACTGTCCTGGCTTGATGCAATTCACACCTCTTTAACCTGGGGTCGCCCCATCTCTGGATCTGTAAAGATTTAATCACCTGCTAATGGTCGCATTCCTAGCATTGTTTGGCATCTCTGAATTTGTCTATATATGTGTTTCTGGAACATACCTCTTCATTCACCTGAGGAAGGAGCAGCGCTCCGAAAGCTAGTGACATCGAAACAAACCTGTTGGACTTTAACCTGGTGTTGTAAGACTTCTTACTATGATGAAGGTTGACAGCAGGGAAGTGCCAATCAGATGAGTTCAGGTCAAGAAGCTGTCAAGCAGTAAGATAGCATTCTCACCAGTAGCCTCTCACTATGGTTGGGTTGCAGCTCCTCAGACTGTTTGAAGGCTTCTCAGCCTGTCAGCTTCACTGTATGCACACTTCCAACTACCGTCTCATCTTGCTGACCTTGGCAAGTTCCATACAGCTTGGGGAAAGCTGTGCACTGGCTGTTAATGCCAAGATATTTGGTTAAATCATTGCCTCCTTGCAACATTTAATAACTCACACAACAGTTGCAGCAATGAGTGTTCCCTATCTTCTGGTAAACCCACCCTGGTTAATCTGGAAATGGCGAGGAGGACATCATCCTGGTTCCCTGCCTTTATCTGACTTTCCAAGTCTATAACCATCACCTGCACTTGAAACAATCTCCCTTTGGCAGTTAGAATTCCAGTTGTTAACTATGCCAATCTACAGAAGCTGCCAGAACTGCTGAGTATGTCCACCAACTCCTGGTCCCATTTTAGATTAAATAAAATTTCAGCCTGGTTAAAGAAAATCAGTGCTGAAATGTGTTAATTAATTCATGCTTCCCACCTCTTATTTTAGCACTGGGTTGGCCACAAGCCTCACCACACCAGTTCGTTTGCCAGTGTAGAGGGCACAATGGCAGTCATCTGGTGTCTGGATGCAGCCAGTAGAGCTGAATGCAGAAATGGAAATGTTAGTCGGTTCTTCCAAGTCCAAAATGTGTTATGCACAACAGATTGTGAGGCTGTTTCCAGCGATGAATTTGTGCTATTCTTATTGACCTCATTTCTGTTACGTGCACAGATGCTGCCCTAAAAGACCTTTGGGTGCATTTTGAGACGAGTGTCATATTCTGTACTTTTTAAAATGAGATCTTTGGGGTCTTGATGAGAATGGAGCAGACCCTCAGCATCCACTCCTCAATCCACCTCCCAATTGCTTACACCCCTTCAGCGCATTGTAAAGACAGCTTGTCAATGATCATTATTACTACATGATTACTTGATTATATGTACATGATTACATTAGCTGAGCTTTAATGATTATTACTTTTACGTCTGTGTGCTGGCACAATTCACGTCTTACAATCAGCACTCCATGGTAAAGTTTGATTTGAATTTTCAGGGAGATACAAATCTGACTGCACACCCAATTTCTCAGTCTGTTGAAAGCTGAAGTAAAATTTCGCTGATAAACTGATGTCTGTAAGTCAAGCAATGGGTCAGGAGAAAGTGCGTCACTGAGGAATGCTGTTCCACAGAGTTTCACTGAATGCAGATTATTGTTAGAGCATGGTGCAGATGGCAATTTGCCACTTGATACTATAAAACATTAGTGTTATTTTAATGGATAAAAAGTTGCTTTATTTTTCCAAGGCAACAAGTTGATCCACAATGGATTGATATCTTTTTAAGTGTCGACCAGAGAGATGCAAGTGTCAACAAGTAGCGGCCAGATTTTGCTGTCATAATGTAGTGCAAACCCAGGTCAGGCAAGAAGGTAAAGAGGTAGGGAACTTGGAATTCAAAAATTTCTACCTGCTTCCTGACCTTCACCATTTTGACAATAAAGATGGCAGGTCGTGGCCACACAGGATGTCAGGACTTCCATGTTGCTGCCTACTTCAATTTTGTATTTCTTGGAGTTTGACATTTTCAGTGAAGCAGTGTTTTTTTTAAACCAGTGTGAACCATGTCAAGTCAGCGGGTTTGTGAACCATGAGGAAAAAGATTGTTCTGGAATTGGGAACCTGTTGACAGGTAGGCTTAAGATTTGTTGGCAACTTCATGTGTAATAATTGATGATGTGTGATAATTTAATTGTGTTTGTAATACAATAATGAGATCAGGGTTTTGTTCTTAAAAAGTAATTGGCCATTACATTGACCAGCATTGTGAAAATGTTCAGATGCATTACATTATTTATCCAATGGATAAATTGCTCTTCTACATTTGTCACTATTGAGATTCAGATCTTAATGTGTCATTCGGATCCTGTTCATTAATCTTTACATTGATTTCCACTCCAGCCATCTATTTAGCCTTTGAAACAGCACAACATGTGACTATCTGATCAGGCTACTTCAAAAGGCTATATATTCAGCGCTGTTTATTCAATTATGCATTGGAATCCTATTATACCTGAGCTCCAAACCTACTAATGGGAGATTCAGCTTAGCAGGGATCATAGAATCAACAGTGCAGAAGGAGGCCATTCAGCCCATTGAGTCTGCACCGGCCCTTGGAAAGAACACCCTACCTGAGCCCACACCTCCACCTTATCCCCGTAACAAAGTAACCCCACCTAACCTTTTTTTGGACACCAAATTTAGCAATTTAGCATGGCCAATCCACCTAACCTGCACATCTTTGGACTGTGGGAGGAAACCGGAGCACCCGGAGGAAACCCATGCAGACACGGAGAGAAAGTGCAAACTTCGCACAGATAGTGACCCAAGCCGGGCATCGAACCTGGGACCCTGGAGCTGGAAGCAACTGTTTTAACCACTGTGCTACTGTGCCCTGGAATTGTTGATGTAACTGCAAAAGGGACTCTAAGATTCATGTTTGATTGTCAGTTTTATGAGTTCCTAAGAGAATGAACGTTTTTGAAGGTGTTTTTGAATGACTGTCTATTTTGACAGTTTCATGAGCATCCCAATACTTTCCAATATTATTATAGGTCTCATAAGCTCTGTCCGTAATTTTTTGGATGAGAAAGCATGAGAGGTATGGAAGGAGCATGGGGGATATGTGTTGTCATGGTAGGGGTGATGGGGCGAAGGCTATGTGTCCAACACATGTTGAGGACTGGGCAGATGTTCCAGTGAACGGAAGCGGGCTTTCTAATTGGCCCGTCTCAATATCTTTCCATCTTCCCTTGCTGCCTTGGGCCTGCTGTGGGAAGTGGTGGCCATCCCCTCCAGCCCATCCCCTCCACACCAGGAGGTGGGAGAGTAACATTGAGAAATGACAAGTCTTGCAATTCATTCCTTTAAGGGGTAATTCAGCTCTTAGGAGTTCATAAAACAACTTACTCTGTCGAAGAAAGGTTACCTGCAATATTGGGGGATGTTTAAATTATCAACTGCATTGCCCTCATTCAAGATCACTGATTAGCTGTCGGCATACTACAAAGTCACATGGCCGTATGTGTGTAAAAGTGGTCAGAAAAGAATAAAGTTCCTTAGCTTTCTTACCTCAGCAAGCATCTTGTGGAGCTAGCACGGTGGTTATGTTACCAGAATAGTAATCCTGAAGCCTGGAGTAATGATCCAGAGACACAATTTCAAATGCCACCATTTGAGGAGCTGGGCATTAAACTCAATTAATTAATTTTTTATAAAATCAGGTTTAAAAAGCCAATATTAATAGTCACCACAAATCTGTCAGACTGCTGTTAAAGTCCATGTCTATTATGTTCAAGAAAATCTGTCATCTCGCAAGTCTGGCCTTTATAGGACTCCAGGCCCAAAGCTATGTGATTGATTAATCACAGCTCTCTGAAATGGCCTACCAAGCCACTCAGTTTTATTCAAGAAGGTGACTCACCACCAACTTTTAAAGGGAAATAGATGGCAGTTCTTGCCCGTATCCTGTGTATGAATGTCGATTTCAGTCTATAATTGGTTTCCAAGCACAATGGCCAAATTTACCAGGCAACATAATCTGCAAAGCTACGTCCTTCTCACTTCCTCCCTCCTTTCATGTGTGATGCTGTTGAATACCGCCTACAAAAGCACGGACAGCTATTAGATCACCTGGAGATATGTCATGTGCTTAGAGTTTATTATAGAAGTTATGTCGAAGCTGTTTTGTTATGCTCTTGACGTAGCATAAGCGGCTTCCTTGATGTGCACTCTTACAAAGGAAGGTTCAGACTTGGAGATAGCTTTAACACGTTTATTAAACTATCAACAATTCTCCTACTTGGATTCAACGCTACTGTTAATCCTGCTATAGCTTCTCAGACTGACAAACCAGTCTGCTACAATCCACGTGGTGGGTGTGATGTTCAATCAACCCTGTGTCTGTACTCACTGAGTGTCTCCACTGGAAAGAGAAAGATCATGTGTGCTGTGCCTTATATATAGGTTGGTGTAATGCCCTCCTGCGGTAGTGTCACCTGTGTGTGTATTGTGACTGCCCATTTGTCGTGTCCTATCTTACTGACCTATTGGTTGACTGTCTGTGTGTCATGTCGCTGGTGTTCCCTCTAGTGTCTCGCTAGGTGTAGTCTATGCACATTAACCCTTTGTGTGGTCTTACAGTGATGTATATCACCACAGAAGCAAATGTAAATCAGATTAAAATCATATAATTTCCTGCAGGCTTTGAAATACAGCATTCGTCTGTGTACCAGCATAAATTTGCGGCACGGTGGCATTGCGGTTAGCACTGCTGCATCACAGCTCCAGGGACCCAAATTCAATTCCAGCCTTGGGTCACTGTCTGTGTCGAGTTTCCCCTTTCTCCCAGTGTCTGTGTGGGTTTCCTCCGGGTGCTCCGGTTACCTCCCACGGTCCAAAAATCTGCAGGTTGGGTGGATTGGCCATGATAAATTGCCCCTTAGTGTCCAAAGGCTAGGTGAGGTTAATGAGTTACGAAGAAAGGGTGGGGGAGTGGGCCTGGGTGGGGTGGGCTTTCAGAGGGTCGGTGCAGACTCGACGGGCTGATTAGCCTCCTTCTGCACTGTTGTGATTCTATTCTATGATTCTAAGAGTTTTATGTCTTGGTTAGTGTCCTTACCTGTTTTAGAAATATGTACCGTACATTGCAGCATATAAATCAACACAGAAATAATGTTTTTGCATGTGCTCAGCATATGAATCGACCCTCCGCCTCCTTTTCAGCCATAAAATGCTGTTTATTACATTTGTAGTCAGCAATAATTTTTCACCCCATATATACATGTTTTACTTAACAGCTCCTTACAACTGAACATAAGGCAGTGTTTTTCAAACTTTTCTTTCCCGGCGCCCAATTTGCCAACTAGCCGACCTTTGCGACACATGCCACGTTCGCTTACCTTATGCAAAAAGGGAGAAAGCTTGGTCCTCACAATCTCACTTCAATCAGGTTCACAGGAAGAGAGGGTAAAGCGCATATCAGGTGCAGACTCAGGCCAGTTTCTTTGTGTTGTCTTCACCTTTGTGAGAACGGAAAATCCAATCTCACACATGTAAGTCCTCATGAAAGGCAAAAGCAACAAAATGCTTGTTTTACTCAGCACTGGATACTCCTGGGAGATGCTACTCCAGCATGCTGACAGTCTCATGGGTTTTTACCATGCTTTTAATGTGCTGTCATAGGTCAGGTTGGGCAGCACGGTAGCATAGTGGTTAGCACAATTGCTTCACAGCTCCAGGGTTCCAGGTTCGATTCCCGGCTTGGGTCACTGTCTGCGCGGAGTCTGCATGTTCTCCCCGTATGTGCGTGGGTTTCCTCCGGGTGCTCCAGTTTCCTCCCACAGTCCAAAGATGTGCAGGTTAGGTGGATTGGCCATGCTAAATTGCCCTTAGTGTCCAAAATTGCCCTTACTATTGGGTGGAGTTAGTAGGTTATGGGGATAGGGTGGAGGTGTGGGCTTGATAGGGTGCTCTTTCCAAGAGCTGGTGCAGACGCGATGGGCCGAATGGCCTCCTTCTGTACTGTAAATTCTATGATCTATGATCTAGGTGCAGCTGCATAGTCTTTTCATTTGGAGTCAGCTGTAAGTTAATAACTAACTCTCGGTTCTCAACCTCAAAACAAATTTTTCACCCACCGCTTTCAAAATCTGAAACTTGTCCACTCATTTTCTAGTACTTCCTTGCATATACCACATCCTTATTTCTTTGCATCCTTATTTCCATTGGCACAATTGACAAAACCATACCTCAAGAATCATACTGCTTTGTTCCCAAGCTAAGTTTCTTGTTTGTAGGTTGTTCATCAAAGGGCCAGGAGCTCTGTACAGAGCTAACACTAGCACTGCTCTGTCCTGCTGTGGACTCTCCTGAGGGGGTCGGTGCGTTTTTTTGCTGTGGCGCATTGGAACTGTTGATTGATGAGTTGAGCGCCATATCCCGTTCGTACGAGGGCATCTTTCAGCATCTGTAGATGTCCGTTACGCTGCTCCTCGTCTGAGTAAATCCTGTGTATACGGAGGGCTTGTCCATAGGGGATGGTTTCTTTAATGTGTTTCGGGTGGAAGCTGGAGATGTGGAGCATCGTGAGGTTATCCGTGGGCTCGCGGTAAAGCGAAGTGCTGAGGAGACCGTCTTTGATGTTGATGAGTGTGTCCAAGAACGCAACCAATTCTGGAGAGTAGTCCATGGTGAGTCTGATGGTGGGATGGAACTTATTGATGTCATCGTGTAGCCGTTTCAGTGATTCTTCACCGTGGGTCCAAAGGAAAAAAATGTCATCATTGTATCTGGCGTATAACGTCGGTTGAAAGTCCTATGCAGTGAGGAGGTCTTGTTCAAACTTGTGTATGAAGATGTTGGCGTATTGAGGTGTGAATTTGGTCCCCATGGCTGTTCCGTGTGTCTGGATGAAGAACTTTTTGTCGTAGGTGAAGACGTTGTGATTCAGAATGAAGCGGATAAGTTGCAGAATTGCGTCTGAACATAGAACATAGAACAATACAGCGCAGTACAGGCCCTTCGGCCCACGATGTTGCACCGAAACAAAAGCCATCTAACCTACACTATGCCATTATCATCCATATGTTTATCCAATAAACTTTTAAATGCCCTCAATGTTGGCGAGTTCACTACTGTAGCAGGTAGGGCATTCCACGGCCTCACTACTCTTTGCGTAAAGAACCTACCTCTGACCTCTGTCCTATATCTATTACCCCTCAGTTTAAAGTTATGTCCCCTCGTGCCAGCCATATCCATCCGCGGGAGAAGGCTCTCACTGTCCACCCTATCCAACCCCCTGATCATTTTGTATGCCTCTATTAAGTCTCCTCTTAACCTTCTTCTCTCCAACGAAAACAACCTCAAGTCCATCAGCCTTTCCTCATAAGATTTTCCCTCCATACCAGGCAACATCCTGGTAAATCTCCTCTGCACCTGCTCCAAAGCCTCCACGTCCTTCCTATAATGCGGTGACCAGAACTGTACGCAATACTCCAAATGCGGCCGTACCAGAGTTCTGTACAGCTGCAACATGACCTCCCGACTCCGGAACTCAATCCCTCTACCAATAAAGGCCAACACTTCATAGGCCTTCTTCACAACCCTATCAACCTGGGTGGCAACTTTCAGGGATCTATGTACATGGACACCTAGATCCCTCAGCTCATCCACACTTTCAAGAACTTTACCATTAGCCAAATATTCCGCATTCCTGTTATTCCTTCCAAAGTGAATCACCTCACACTTCTCTACATTAAACTCCATTTGCCACCTCTCAGCCCAGCTCTGCAGCTTATCTATATCCCTCTGTAACCTGATACATCCTTCCACACTATCGACAACACCACCGACTTTAGTATCGTCTGCAAATTTACTCACCCACCCTTCTGCGCCTTCCTCTAGGTCATTGATAAAAATGACAAACAGCAACGGCCCCAGAACAGATCCTTGTGGTACTCCACTTGTGACTGTACTCCATTCTGAACATTTCCCATCAACCACCACCCTCTGTCTTCTTTCAGCTAGCCAATTTCTGATCCACATCTCTAAATCACCCTCAATCCCCAGCCTCCGTATTTTTTGCAATAGCCTACCGTGGGGAACCTTATCAAACGCTTTGCTGAAATCCATATACACCACATCAACTGCTCTACCCTCGTCTACCTGTTCAGTCACCTTCTCAAGGAACTCAATAAGGTTTGTGAGGCATGACCTACCCTTCACAAAGCCATGCTGACTATCCCTGATCATATTATTCCTATCTAGATGATTATAAATCTTGTCTCTTATAATCCCCTCCAAGACTTTACCCACTACAGACGTGAGGCTCACCGGTCTATAGTTGCCGGGGTTGTCTCTGCTCCCCTTTTTGAACAAAGGGACCACATTTGCTGTCCTCCAGTCCTCTGGCACTATTCCTGTAGCCAATGATGTAGCCAAGTCTGGAGATTGGAAGTTGTCGGTGTTGAGCACTGAGCCTGTTGCAGCAATGCCGTCATCATGGGGGGGTGCTGGTGTAGAGTTCCAAGACATCCATTGTGACGAGGAATGTTCCTGGTTCAACTGGTCCATGGGTGCTGAGTTTCTGTAAGAAGTCCGTCGTATCGCGACAGAAGCTGGGTGTTCCTTGTACGATGGGTTTCAAGATGCCCTCGATGTTCTCACACAGGGTCCCATTGTCTGATACGATAGGATGGCCTGATGCGTTGGCCTTGAGTATTTTCGGGAGGCAGTAGAGATTTCCAATGCGGGGAGTACATGGTGTGAGAGCATGTAGAGTGCTCTGAAGGCACCACAGCAAAAGAACGCACTGACATCCTCTGAAGGCAAACATGGGACACAACCGACAGAGTACCCTTTGTCCTCCAGTACTTCCCTGGAGTGGAGAAACTACAACATCTTCTTCGCAGCCTTCAGCACACCATCGATGAAGGTCATCCCCATGTCATCTAACAGGACTAGACAGGGTCGATACAAGATGAATGTTCCCGATGGTGGGTGTGTCCAGAACCAGGAGTCACAGTCTGATGATATGGGGTAGACCATTTGGGACAGACATGAGGAGAAATTCCTTTCCCCGTGGAACTCGCTACCACAGACAGTTGGGACCAAAACACTTGTGTGTTTGCAAGAAGCAGTTAGATATCGTACCCGGGATAAAGTGGATCAAAGGATATGGGGGAAGATGGGATCAGTTGCTGAGTTGGGTGATTAGCCATGATCGTGATGAATGATGGTGTGGGCTCGAAGGGCCTACTCCTGCTTATATTTTCTATTTTTCTATACTTGTAAGTAATAGACTGAAAATGCAGTGGTACATGGACTTGCAACTTAAGCTCTGGCCTGCCTCACTGTTGGTGGAACAAAAATAGAATGCACATGAAAGTGAAGGTTTTGCTGGTTTATTTAGAGATTTTGGAATGTCGATTGCAAGAATTGAAGGCTCAAGGTTTGTTTTCGCACATACTCTATGATTTGAGTATATTCTATGATTCTATATTTTTGGGGCATATCAGTCACATGGGAAAGACACCACCTTCAAGTTTCCCTGTAAATCACACACTGGGTGGAACCTTGTGCTCTCAGTGGTGGTGATCTTAGAGGCAGGAAAAGCATTTACTTAAATGGGATGGTGGCATACCCAAACACTGCCACCTTCCCATTTTCGCCTGAATTAAGTTCTGGGCAGGATGACCATCGTTGACCTTCCCATCCACCACTAACTGACGCCTTTAAGTGACCAATTAAGGGTCACTGAAAGGGCTCATTCTATCAGAGCTGAAATTGACCCAATTGCAAGCACATCTGTTGCGATGAACAGAAGATACTACTGGGGAAAGGGGGTTTGGCCCTCAGTGCCTTTGATCAAAGAACTGGACATTGGAATGGAGGGGGCTGCAGAGAGCCACAATCCTTTCCTTTGCTTTGGACCCTTCTGCCTCACTCTTCCCCCAGACCCCCCAACACCACATGTCTTTTCTGGATCGCTCTGCAATCCTGGACCTCTGGGGAATGTTCTTCTGGTGGCAACCATTGCCTCCTCCTTCATTGCTGCTGGGTCAAAGCCCAGAACTCCTTCCTAACAGCACTGTGAGTGTATCTGCACTACATGGACTGCAGCTGTTTAGGAAGACTGTTCACCACCACCTTCTCAAGGGTAATATGTGCTGGCCCAGCCAACAATGCCCACAATCCTTGACCAAATGAATTACAACAGTGGAAACGTTTTAATTGACGTGTTTTACTTTTTGATGTTTTGGAGTGCAAAATATTTCAGCCAAATATAATTTACTCTGTTTAAAGTTATGAAAACCAACTATTGGGTCTCCAATGTAACCTTTGTACGGTCCATTTCTTTTCATTAAGGATTTAGCTCATAAAAGGAACCATTGTGTTTTGCATTGAATTCTATAAGAGTTTCCAGTAGGTTGCAATATCTTTCAATGCCATTTAGCTAAAATTAGCCAAATCAATTTAAAAGATTGCAAAATCTGGAGCACAAATTACAGCTCAAATTGAGATTCGGCAATGTTTTGTGCTAATTTAAAAAAAATTGTATTGGAACCTGGCCCCACACACAACATTGGCTTCACTCCGAGATTCAATTGTTCTTGAATGGCCAATTTCTTGCACACATTTGGAGGCATTAAAGTTAAGCTCATTTTTATTTAAATGCATGTGCTAGGGTAGGTACATTTTTCAAGTTTTTTTAATTTATGAGGAAGTTGGTCTATTTTGTAGCAATGTAGCTAATTTAATGTAACAAAGTGTGAGTTTGTGGCTCAGGTAGAACTCTCACCTCAGAATCCATGTTCCACTAAGCACAAAAATGGAAAATCTTTCAGATAAGGGACTGGATTCTCTGGTTCCCCCAGCCACGTGTTTCTCGGCAGTGTGCCATCCGCTAACGCCAGGATTCAGTCTTCCCGCCGCTTGTCAATGGGATTTCCCATTGAAGCCACCCCACCCCGCTGGGAAATTCGCCGGCGGGGACACGCCAGGGAATAGTTTTATGCATTTTCTTTTAAATATGTGCGGCTGCGCACAATAGATTTTGCATTTAATGATATGCAAATTGGATTGGATTGGTTTATTGTCACGTGTACCGAGGTACAGTGAAAAGTATTTTTCTGCGAGCAACTCAACAGATCATTAAGTACATGAAAACAAAATAAAAAGAAAATACATAATAGGGCAACACAAGGTACACAATGTAACTACATATACACTGGCATCGGGTGAAGCATACAGGGGTATAGTGTTAATCAGGTAAGTCCATAAGAGGGTCTTTTAGGAGTCTGGTAACAGCGGGGAAGAAGCTGTTTTTGAGTCTGTTTGTGCGTGTTCTCCTGCCCGATGGAAGAAGTTGGAAGAGTGAGTAAGCCGGGTCGGAGGGGTCTTTGATTATGCTGCCCGCTTTCTCCGGGTAGCGGGAGGAGTAGATGGAGTCAATAGATGGGAGGCAGGTTCGTGTGATGGACTGGGCTGTGTTCACGACTTTCTGAAGTTTCTTGCGGTCTTGGGCTGAGCAGTTGCCATACCAGGCTGTGATGCAGCCAGATAGGATGCTTTCTATGGTGCTTGAGCTTGGTCAAATGAGCTTGAGGAGCTGGTTGAGAAATATAACACTGCTCAAAATGGGCACAACTTTTTGTGACATTATGTATAATGTCTAGCACATTAAGGGTTAATGTAATACTCTGGCCAACCACTTGATGGAGCTATAAACAGACCTATAAAAAGGAATGCCTCTCGTGCTTCTTGGAGAGAGGGTAGAGAATGCGGGAGAAGGCTAGAGAGAATAGGAGCAGAGCTGAGAACAATTTAAGATAGTGTGCATGAGACAGGTGTTCGTATAGTGTAGATTGTAGTTTAGTTATAATATTGCTTATTTTAGGAATACTGATCGAACTGTATAATAAGTAGTGTAATAAATGTTATTTCTGTTTATTTTATTTAGCTTTTTGTGGTCTTTGTGTACACTACGAATTCATCCTGAATATTAGCAACACAAAGAACACCACACTTCCGAATGCAATTTGCATTTGGAACACTCTTGGCCCAGGTGTTGATAGTTTGCCAGTTTAAAATAAAACACAATTTGATAATACAATGTTACACTGCACTGCAACAGTGGTCACACTTGAAAAACATTTCATTGGCTGCAAAGTGCTTGGGGACTTTTTTTCCCTCAAGTACACAGGGGTCACTCCATGAACTAGTTTTTCTATTTGCATCTGGTGGATCACATGGCTCCAATGCCTGACAGTGCTAATTGTTTGTTACATGCCAACCATCTGCTTTTTAAATAGACTTAGTATTCATATTTGCCATTAAAAATTAAGCTCCTCTGACATCTTGCAGTCTATTCAAATGTCACCGGGTGGGGAAATTTGTCAGGACTCTGGTTATGTCAGGAGCTTTGACCTGAAATACTCGCTCATTTTTAAAACTGCACATACAAAAGATTCAGAGTGACTGGTCCATCAAACCCATCCCGACCAGTCATAATGCACTTAAGAGTCACTGGCTTTCAGTACATCTCCCATCGGCGGTCACGTAATCTTCAGTGAAAGTTTTTAAAAAGCGGATGAAATTTCCTGGGAAAATTGAGAGGGAACAAAATCTTGGCATCTTCTCTCCTATTTCCATAGATGATCAAAGGAGTTTAAAGAGGCGGCAATAACTGAGAGCTGACCTCCCATATACCTTCCACATGCAGGGCTTTCAAATGACTGCTGTGAAATACTGAAATATTAATTTTAATCACATTATAATTATCCACACCACAGTTAGAATGTTTCTTCATCACAATTACCTGATGGATTATTCATTTTGCTCAGACGAAGATTCTAGCTCAATTGCACTGGAATGAATTTCCTGACCTGGTGGGAGTTCCTCACAGTCCAGCTGAAGCTTGCACCCACCTTGCCCCTTTAAGCAGACAAGCAGTGCTCAGTCCCACCAAGCCTTGGAGTCCAGTTGCTGTCATGATTTATTTGGTAATCCGAGAGGAGTGGATGCTAGGTACAAAATGCTGCCTCTACCTGTGAAACATGAACTGTTGGCATATGTTAATAAGAGGAGCCAGCATTCCATCTCCCCCACAAGCCTGCAACAGCAGACTGACCTTTCGACTAATCAGAATGTTGCCTAAAGACAAGTATTCCATCAATCACAGAGATACAGCTAACAGAACTGTCACACACCAATTTAATCATGCTGCATTGAACTGGAAGGAAAAGCAACTCAACATCACAGTAAAATAGTAATTCCATTGCCTCGCGCCACTTTCCAAAATTGCAAATTTAGAAAAGATTCAGTGTTTGCTTAAAGCTCAAATTTAAAAATTAAAGTTGAGTTTTGTATAAGAGCGTCCCTGAATAAGATTTACATATGCCTAATGTTGGAGTCTCTTTGTGTTGTCTTTTATTTATTTCACTCTTTATTTATTTATTTATTTCAACTTCCAGGGTCTAAAAATCACTTTATCTTCACCAAAAGCCAGTGATTCGTGCTTTTTAAAATGGGGGCCATAGTCAGATTTGGCTCTGTGGTAACACTGTTGTCTGCGGGGCAGATAGCTATGGGTTCAAGTCAGACTCCAGAGCAGAACATTTTCACTGGCGCTCTGGTGCAGTACTGAGGGAGTGCTGCACTGTCCAAGAGGCTGGTTTAGCACAGTGAGCTAAATAGCTGGCTTGCAATGCAGAACAATGCCAGCAGTGCAGGTTCAATTCCCGTACCGGTCTCCCCGAACAGGCGCCGGAATGTGGCGACTAGGGGCTTTTCACCGTAACTTCAATGAAGCCTACTTGTGACAATAAATGATTATTATTATTATTAGGTGTCATCTCTCAGTTAAGATATTGTGCCGACTTCTCCATTTGAGAGACAAAATGCTGATGCTGGGACTGAATGCGGTGCTGGTCCTCCAGCAATTCAGGATGCGCTAATGGACCAGCACTCGTGCAACGTGAAACTATTGCAATTCCAACTCACACCAGTGTCGGATTAGCTGTGGTCAGGATTGGTACAGGAGATCCTGACAAGCCATAGTTGCGTTTAAACATTCCACTCCTCACACATTCTCATTCCAGCCGAGAAGATGCCAGCCCGGAAAGCGGCCCCAAGATTCACAGATGCAGAGCTTGAGATATTGCTGGATGTCATGGAGTAGCCTGTTCGCCGGGATGGGAAGGAGGCTGCCACCCACCAATGCCAACCAGGCCTGTGCACAGGTGGCAGAGACCATAGGCGTCGCAGGCCCCATCGCAAGGACCGGGAGATAGTGCTGAAAGAAGCTGAACAACATTAGGGGAGACAGGGTGAGGCACCAGCTCCATGCCCCTGGCACCACCCCCTGTCCCACACAGTCCATGTGCTCCATGGCAGCGAGGATGGAGACCCTGGTCAATATAGTTTTGTCCCATGCGCATCCGATGGGCAGCAGGCAGACCAGGCTGGCAACATGCCACGTGTGACACCCGGAAGACTGCCGGGCCCATCCGGTCGCTCCAGTAGAGCAGCCAAAGGGGACTCAGGTCACATAGCAAGGTATGCAGCAGGCCATCTACACTTCCAATATACCGTCTAGGGGACCAGCTCGAAGGAGCTTTAGGACATGTAACGTTAGAAAGTTAGACACCAGTAAATTTAGCATGGGTGCAGCACATAGGACAGTGTTAGGGGCTAAGGCACAGTTAATGTACATAGCAATGTCATAAATAAACACCTATTCATCAGCGTTCTGAAATACCTCGGCCCTCTGTGTGCAGGGTGTGAGGGATGGGCTTGGCTGGGTTCAGAGGGTGTGCCGGTTCGGGGTGTGGTCAGTGATATGGGGTGCAGGTGTTGGAGAATGGCATGGGCCCACGTCCCCAGGCCAATGGAGGGTACCCCCAGTGGCCTACATCAGAGGTGGCAGCGGCAGGCACCATCTGGTGCGTGACCCATCCCTACTCACCCGGACCGACAATGGTATGTGACACCGGGGCGTGAGACAGACATTGCGAAGCTCCGGAGCTCATCGCGGAGCATGTCGCCATCATCCTCCGCCCTGTGGACCAGACCCGCTGATGCTGTCGATCCAGGGTCAGCACACTGAGGTGCAGTTGGCAGGATGCTGTGGGGGGGGGGGGGGGGGGGGGGGGGGGTGGCTGCTGGGGGTGCAGGTGGGATGGGATGGTTGAGCTGCCGATGGCCAGACCCCTACTCAGTGAACCTAGATCTGATTACATTTTCCTGTGTGTGGCTTCCTGTGCCTGGCTGGGCCCCATGTCTTGCCAATCCTGGCCCTCCTCCGAATCTTCCTCGTCATGCCATTCCTCCACCTCCTTCCCAGCATGTCGTTCCTCTTTGTCAAATGGAGGGAGTGGAATCTCTTCCCATTAATGAAAGGTATCTAGGGCAGCATGTGGCGCAGGGGATAGCACTGGGACTGTGACGCTGAGGACCCGGGTTCAAATCCCAGCTCTGGGTCATTGTCCGTGTGGAGTTTGCACACTCCCCCCATGTCTGCGTGGGTTTCACCCCCACAACCCAAAGATGTGCAGGTTAGGTGGATTGGCCACGCTAAATTGCCCCTTAATTGGAAAAAAGATAATAATTGGGTACACTAAATTAAAAATAATTAATGAAGAGCATCCCTCATGCACTGGTGCCCGTGGGGGATTTGTCCTGTCGATCATCTTCTGGACTTGGGGAATGCTGGTGATGGTGGCGAATCCCACTGCCTGGAAACCTGGTGGACTCATTGCATGCCAAATGCAATGTATTGTGCTGCCCAGGCATGCAGAGCATCTGTTATGGCATGGATACACATGTGCACGGAGGTCTTGGAGATCCCAGACAGGTCCCACTTGGCACCTGGAAGGACGCCTTGGCGTAGAACGTCAACACGACCGTCACCTTCACAGCCACTGGGGGCGGGTGTCCTCCCTCATGCCCGCAGGTCCAGGTGCGCCATGCTCCGGCACAGATGTCGCATGGTCTCCCTGCTCAGCTGCATTTGTCTGCGACACGCCTGGTCCAGCAGGTCCTCATACGACAGGTGCAGTCAGTATAAAAGAGGCCTTACGCAACATCTCCTTCCCGGCCTGCAGGACAGCCAGCTCTCCATTGTCACCAGCTGTCTCCTGCTCTGCTGGATCCTCCCTGACAAGCTCCTGTTTGTGCAACCTCAGTGATACATCAGGGCTTTAGCAACCAGGCAGATGTCAACCACACCCGACTGGACTACAAACTCCATTTCTGCCGGGAGTGGAGGGCAGATATGTTAGCATGGTGAAAATCCATGTGCCCAACCAGGTCCACTGAGCTACAAGGTGGGCCTGGCCTGCACTGCAGTCCCTGCCTCCACATGTCTCCCTCCCCACTTCCCGGTCCTAGCCCCACCCCCTGACCGTTCCCCACAACACTCTTCCCTGTCCCGCTGGTGTCTGTCATCGGGGGGGGGGGGGGGGGGGTGCCCTCCTGCCCTGCCACCCTGCCAGTGTTACGCTTCACATGTCCTGTCCCACGTTCTCCTGTGTTGACTACCATGGATGCCCTCCTTGGGTGGCCCACATGCTACCCCGCCAGCAGGGTGCCACCTGGTTGCGATGGGGGGGGGGGGGGGTGACCGCATGCCACTAATTAATGCCAAGTCTGTTGGCATGCATGTGGGCAGGGACTGCAGTCGGGGCTGGGCAAGGGGAGCGGGCACCTATTGGGACTGTAGCTGTAGTGTCCTGTATGCAACACATGGGATGCACCTACCTGACAGGATGGATGAGAGCAGGGGTGCAGAGGACAGGTGGGGCTTGGTGACGGCCAGTGTTCCTGTGGGGTGGGCTGGCTGATGGTGCCACTGGTGGGGCATCTGTCCTGGGATAGCAGCGTGACAGGGAGAGTGGCAAAAGGCATGATGCCTGCAAACATTATTCGGTATGTGCTTTGCCTCCCCCCAGGCTTCTCCTGCAGTGGGGCAGTGCCAGCAATTGATGGGCCAGACGCTGAGCTGGGTCATGCACATCCTGATGGTGGGTTGGCTATGGTCCAAGGGGTGGTCTGGGAGGGTGGGGGGGATGGGGGGGGGCGCAGGTGCACCCATAGGGGTGGTGGCGCTGTGGAGATTTACTGCCACAGTGGCCAGTCGGCAGAGTGCGCAGCCAAATCGCTACCGCGCAGGCTGCGGACTAGGTGGCCTCTGCCCGGCCACCCCAGTCCCGTGGAACACCCCAAACCCATGGCCCATCTCCTGGTTGCCCCCAGCCAGTGGCACAACTGGAAGCCCACTGCTGTGCCTTTTGAAACTTTTACCTACTCTCTAACCCTCAGCAGCTAAGTGAACCATCACTTCCACCTGGCGGAGGTGGAATCACGGAATGGTGGAGAATATCGGGTCGGGCCCGTTAATGTTATGCCAACAGCCATAACTGTACAATTTGCATGCCCACACTGGCACGTGACGTGGAACGCATGCACGCCACTATCGAGGCGCCGGAGCATGGCGTTCCATTGTGCGCCTGGCGCCAACCATAATTTCCGGCTGATGCGCAACTCTCCGACCGATCCCGATTCCAGCGTCTCTAGACGGAGAATCCCGCCCAGTAAAGCTGGAGCCCTGACTGCCCACCAGGATTGAAGCAGCATGGTGGTGCAGAGGTTAGCACTGTTGCCTCATGGCGCCGAGGTCCCAGGTTCGATCCCGACTCTGGGTCACTGTCTGTGTGGTGTTTGAACATTTTCCCCGTATTTGATGGGGTTTCGCCCCCACACCCAAAGATATGCAGGCTAGGTGGATTGGCCACTCTTTTGAGGTCCACCAACAAAACAGAAGAAAGAAAATAAACTGAGGAACAAAGCAAAAAAGGGCCGCTCCTGTTAGGGGCACTCCCCAAACATAACAAAGATCAACGGAAACTTAAAAAACATCAAATAAAAGTGCTGTTACAGGAGTCAATAAAGCACCCCAACCCCTGCTGTGCCCACGGGGCACGGAAGGCCTCGATGGCACCTGTGGACACCGTACGCTCCCTTTCCAGGGACACCCGGTCACGAATGTAGCCATGGAAGAGTGGCAGACAGTCTGGCCGGACGACACCCTCGGTTGTCCGCTGCCTGGACCTATAAATGGCGTGCTTCGCCAGGCCCTGGAGCAGGTTCATAAGGAGATCCTCCGCCTTCCCCGCCCCTCTCTGCACCTAGTGCCCATAGATTAGGAGCGTGGGGCTGAAGTGCAAACCAAACTGCAGCAAAAGATTGGTTAGAAAACTAAAAAGGGGGACTTCCAATGGCGGCTATGAGGGAATAGGTCCCACATTTGGTAGCTCCCGTTTCGGCTGGACTTTTGGACCTTTTCCCCCGACTTTTTTGCACTTTTGAGCGCGGAACTGGAAAGCAATAGTACTCAGGCACAGGACCCATACAGAACTGTATGGACCTAATAAGCCGGAGGGACCGTAAACAGCAGAAGAAGTGGTTGAGTAAGGCCACAGTGGAGGCTGTGCGAGAGACCAGCATGGCTGGTGTTCAGAGCAAGGCGCCGACAGCCCAGCCCACAATGGAGCAGCTGCTGCAGACTATGCAGGAGGGCTTTTTGGCTCTGAAGCGTGACAACTTGGAGCCGTTACAGAAGTCGATTGACCGGATGGGAAAAAGGCTGGATGATCAGACTGAGAAGCTCCAGCAGTTGGAGAAGTCAGTGGGGGAGCAGGCTGACTTTCAAATGGTGGCAGATGTGGAGATTCGGAGGCTGAAGGACCAGAAAAAAGTGCTTCTGGAAAGGCTGGAGGACCTGGGCAACAGAGCTCGCCGGCAGAACGTGAGAATTGTGGGCCTCCCGGAGGGGGCAGAGGGGCTAGACTCTGCCACATATGTGGAGGGTATGTTTCAGAAGTTGCTGGGGAACGAGGTGTTCCCGCGCCCGCCAGTGGTGGACAGGGCACACAGAGTGCAGGTGAGGCCGCCGCGATGAGGGGGTCCCCCACGAGCGATGGTGGTACGCTTTCACAGGTACCTGGACATGGAACGGGTGCAGCAATGGGCAAAGAGCACACAAAGCTGTACTTGGGACAATACCACCCTGCGTGTTTACCAAGATTTGAGCGCTGAGGTGGCCAGGAGGAGGGGAGGCTACAGGTAGGTGAAGGAGATACTGTATAAAAATAAGGTGAAATTCGGGCTGCTTTTTCCGGCGCGACTGTGGGTTATGTATGACGGTCAGCACCACTGTTTCGAGGAACCCGAAGAGGCGATGGACTTCGTTAAGAAGCAAGGGCTGGCCCTGAGTGGAGGACGTTTGGACTCATGTTAGAACTTTTAAGTATATGTGGTGTCTGTCCCGTTTTGAAAATTGCCAGCATGTTTGGGTCCGTTTTTGTCTTTTCTTTTTTCAACCTTTTTAGGGTGTTGGAAGGTGGTAAGGATGTGTTCTTTTTTTTTGCGTGCTTTTTGCGTGGTTTACCTGAATGTTTCCTGTTTGGGCTCTTTGATTAGTTGGAGTTTGGCTGGGGGGAAAATAATAAAGAAACCAGTCAAAAGGGTTGGGTTAAAATAGATGCTTCAGGGGAACTCTATGCAAACTTTTTCTGTGTCTGAATGGGAAGGACTGAGAGTGCCTGTTATTTCTTGTCTCTTTTTTTCTTCTTGTTTAACTTGAGTTGTGCTATTGTGGGGGTTGTTTATGACTTGTATAGAGTGTTTGCTTAAGTAGGGCTGATTTGGGGAAGTGGTGTGGATGGGTCGGGGAGGGGTGACTGGGAACAATGGGTGGGAAACGTGCTGGTGCCGAGGTTGGGAGCCCCAGGCTAGCTGAGTGCGGCTAGTCAACGGTAGCCGAGGTGGGGTGTGTGCATATAGTTAGATTAGAGCAGGGGTTAGGTGATGGGATGGTGTTGCTGGGGGCGGGGGGGGGGAGTCGTTCTGCTGACGGGGATGGAAACTGGGCATGGCAACAGTGAAGAGATCATGGGTGGAGCCGGTCAGGAGGCGGGCCAGATGAAGCACGCCACATGGCTGGGGGGCTGGTCAAGGAAAGGGGATGGCTGATCGGCAAAGGGGGGGGGGGCGAAGTACCCCCCAACCAGGCTGATCACCTGGAATGTTATCACCTGGAAGAGAGTTAAATGGGCCAGTGAAGAGGGCGTGTGTGTTTGTGCATCTGCAGGATCTGAAGGAGGACATAGTCTTGCTGCAGGAGACGCACCTGAAAGCGGCAGACCAGGTTAGGTTAAGGAAGGGCTGGGGCAGTCAGGTCTTTCATTCGGGGCTTGATTCTAAGATAGGGGGGATGTGATCCTGATTAACAAAAAGGTACAATTTGAGGCGGAGGGCACAGTCGTGGATGGGGGTGGCAGGTTCGTTTTGGTGAGGGGTAAGCTTGAAGGGGTGAGAGTAGTCCTGGTCAGTATGTATGCCTCTAATTGGGACGATGTGGATTTTATCAGGAGGATGCTAGGGAAGATCCCCGACTTGGACTCGCTTAAGCTGATCATGGGCGGGGACTTTAATACAGTCCTGGACCCGAGCCTGGACCGGTCATGTTCAAGAACGGGCAGGTTGCCAGCGATGGGTACTGACTACAGGCAAGGCTGTAGAGCAGCTTAGAAAGGTAAAAGGCGCGATTTATGAGCATGGCCACCATCTCGCTCATTCTGAAATGGGATAAGGACCCAGAGGCTTGTGGGTCATACAGGCCGATCTCTTTAATCAACGTAGACGCCAAGTTACTGGCCAAGATCTTGGCGACCAGAATTGAGGACTGTGTACCGGGTGTAATTGTGAAGGACCAAACCGGGTTTGTAAAGGGGAGCAGCTGGTGGCCAACCTAAGAAGGCTGCTCAACGTGATTATGATGCCCCCGGAGAGTAGGGAGGTAGAGATAGGGTAGCCATGGATGCTGAAAAGGCTTTTGACCGGTTCAAGTGGGATTATCTGTGGTAGGTACTAGGATGGTTCGGGTTCGGGGCGGGGTTCATCGACTGGATTAGGCTATGGTATCAGGCCCCGGAGGCAAGTGTAAGGACGAACAGGACGACATCGAACTACTTTAGACTGCACCGTGGGACAAGCCAGGCTGCCCTCTCTCCCCACTGCTGTTTGCACTGGCCATAGAGCCGCTGGCAATTGCTCTGAGAGCTTCTAGGGGCTGGAAAGGGCTGGTCCGGGGGGAGTGGAACATAGAGTCTTGTTATACGCAGATGATCTGCTGCTATATGTATCGGACCCAATGGTGGGGATGGACAGTATTATGGCAACCCTGAGGGAATTTGGCTGGTTCTCCGGATACAAACTGAACATGGCTAAGAGCGAGTTGTTTGTAATTCAGGCGAGGGGCAGGAGAGTAGGCTGAAGGGGTTGCCGTTCAGGCTAGTGGGGGAGAGTTTCCGATATTTGGAGATTCAGGTGGCACGGGACTGGGGCAGGTTGCATAAGCTGAACCTGTCCCGACTGGTGGAACGATTGAGGGAGGAGGTCCGGAGGTGGGATGCACTCCCACTGTCATTGGCGGGGAGGGTGCAGACTGTTGAGATGACGATTCTCCCGCGGTTCTTGTTTGTTTTTCAGTGTATCCCCATCTTTATCCCGCGGTCCTTCTTTAAGAGGCTGAATAAAAATATTCTGGGATTTGGATGGGCAGGGAAGTCCCCGCAGTGAAGAGTGTGATGCCTGAAAGGAACAGAGGAGGAGAAGGGGGGCTGGCGTTGCCGAACTTCAGCAGCTATTACTGGGCGGCCAACATAGCGATGATAAGGAAATGGATGGTGGGTGCGCGGTTGGTTTGGGAGCGGATGGAGGCTGCTTCATGCGGGGGCACTAGCTTTAGCAGCCCTGGTCACGGCGCCTCTGCCGCTTCCGCCGGCACGGTACTCCACCAGCCCGATCTTCGGATCTGGGGCCAGTGGATGAGGCATGTAGGGGAGGTAAGAGCATCGGTGTGGACCCTAATCTGCGGGAACCACCGATTTTCCTCGGGGAACATGGACGGGGGGGGTATCGACTGTGGAGGAGGGCGGGGATTGGGTAGTTGGGGGTTCTGTTCCTGGAAGGGAGCTTTCCGAGCATGAGGGTGCTGGAGGGGAAGTTTGGGCTGGCGAGAGTTAGATACTTACAGGTGCGGGATTTTGTACGCAGACTGGTGCTGTCCTTCCCACGTCTCACGCCGAAGGGGAGGCAGGACAGGGTAGTTTCTAGGGGAGAGGTGGGAGAGGGCAGAGTCTCAGATGTCTACAAGGAGCTAATGGGAGCTGAGGATACGCAGATCGAGGACCTGAAGCTTCAGTGGGAAGACAAGCTCGGGGGGGGGGGGTGGAGATGGAGGACGGTGTCTGGGCAGAAGCCCGGAGCAGAGTAAACATGACCGCAACATGCACCAGGCTCAGCCTGATCCAGTTTAAGGTCGTGCACCGGGCCCACATGACGGTGGCCCGGATGAGCAAATTCTTCGGGCTGGAGGACAAGTGTGCTAGATGCGCCGGAGGGCCGGTTAACCATGTACACATGTTCTGGTCGTGCCCTAAACTCAGGGGGTATTGTCAGGGATTCACAGATGTCATGTCCCGGGTATTGAAAACTGGGGTGGTAATGAGCCCTGAGGTGGCAATCTTTGGGGTTGAGGAGGATCCGGGAGTCCAGGAGGAGAGAGTAGCCGATGTTCTGGCCTTTGCTTCCCTGATAGCCCGGCGACAAATACTGTTAGCATGGAGGGACTCAAAGCCCCCCCGAGGGCTGAGGTATGGCTATCGGACATGGCGAGCTTTCTTGGCCTAGAGAAATCAAGTTCGCCTTGAGAGGTTTGCTACTAGGGTTCGCCCAAAGGTGGCAGACATTCATTGACTTCTTCGCAGAGGAGTAAGCGTCAGCAGTGGGGGGGGGGGGGGGGGGGGGGGGGGGTGCTGGGGTAGGGTAGAGTAGAGTAGGGGGATATTGAGGCAGATCCGTGCGTGAACAGAACCATGGTTTGCACTATGTTTAATTTAATTTCTGCCTTGAGTTCTTTATTTTTGTCCTGTACAATGTCACTTTTTCTATATGCCTAAAATACCTCAATAAAATTGTTTGTTAAAAAACAAAAGAAAACTAAAAAGGGAGTGCAGCCTAAAACATGTAACATAGACATGATCCACGGACTCCACAAGGCCGCAAAAATGGCAGGCTTCTTGGGAGTCCGTGAACCGGTGCAATCGGTGATTGTACGGCACTGCTGCATGCAACACCCTCCACCCCAGGTCCCCAAGATTGAGGGGGAGGACTCCTCCAGAGAGGGACCTCCAGTAGGGACCTCCGCCGCCGGACGGCAACAAGGCATGCCATGGTGTGTCCGGACGACGGGCGAGGGTAAGGAGGTGAAGGGTGTGCAGCAGCAGCCCGTTTAGGAAACCCCTCTGCGCAGTGCGAAAAGGCACGGAGGGTATTTCCGTGCGGCGGCTAGGATTGTGGGGCACCAGCCCCTGAGGGAGGTTTCGGGGCCTGGGACCAATGTGGAATTCCGTCCGGGCGTCCTGCGCGTCCTCCAAACCACGAGTGCCATCGGGTCCGAGCACGACCCTTTTGAGGTCTCGGATGGCATTGGCTGCGAGCCGGACGTCCACCGCTGCACATTGTGCTAACTCATAGGGTGTCATCTAGCCCACTCCTCTGCCACCCAGCATGTTCCTGATCCTGGTCACCCTAGCAGCCACAGCTCACTCCTCTGCCAGCCACTCGAAATGCTATTGGTGGAGGTGCGGATTCCTGAGCAGCGGCTCCCTGACGACAGCCACTACTCCTGACCAGGGGCGGGGTGGGGGGTGGAGGAGCTGCGGCGTGAGGCAACCATGTTCCAGACTTTGAGCAGATCCTGGTAAAAGATGGGCAGCACCTGCAGAGGGTAACAAAGACCCTGCAGATCTATGAACAGGAGCTGCACATCATAATTCAGGCCATGCACTTGGTGGAAGAAATGCGTCACCAGGGCATACCATCGTGGAGGGGGCTCAACGTAAAGGTATCGGTGCAGGGTCTGAAGGCGGAAGGTCGCCACATGGGTGCGAAGGCACACCAGCGCCTGGCCGCCCTCCTTAAGCGGGAGACTCAGAACCTCAGCAGTGACCAAGTGCAGTCTCTTGTCCCAGAAGAACTTGTCGTGTTAAGCACACTGAGATAACACGGACTGCAACTGGATGCAGCTATAACTGAAAGATACTCCAGACCTTGAAGTTAGTTCAATATGATTTATTGAACCTGTCACACAGTTAGCTCAGTTCTCTGTGAATTCGACTCTCTGCTAACCTAAGTGCGATTACTCGGTCTGACTGAACCAGACTAGTTCTTAGCCTCGTGCTGGAGGTGTTGTCTGATATATACACCCTGACTCACACTGTAGATGTCCCCAGTGGAAAGAGGCAGAGTGTCAGTGCCTCGTGCCTTTTATAATGGGAAACCATCCCCAAGTGTTCTGCCTGCGGATTGGTTATGTCCTGTTCTCTGTGTTCATTAGCTGCCTGTCTGTATCTCATTATGTGCATGTCTGCATATCATGACAGAACTCGACAAACATGCTCTGGATCTTTTTGACAAAGTCAGGGGGAGGGGTCAAAGTGACCAGCCAGTACCACAACATGGAGGCTATCAGCTGGTCTAGGACGAGAACTCGACCCCTGTAAGAAAGCTCTCTGAGCAGTCCTGTCCAGCGTCTCGTGCGAGCAGCGACCTTGGTCTCCAGCTCTTGCCTGTTAGCCGGCCAGGATTCCTTAGCCGGGCAAAGATGGACTCCCAAAACGAGGAGGCTGGTCCTTCTCCAGGTGAAAGGCCTGAGCTCCTCTGGGAGGGGTTCCGTCTTTCACGGACCGACCAGGAGTCCGGAATATTTGGCCCAGTTGATCCTGGCAGAGGACGCGTCGGAGTACACAGCCTGGCACTCTCGCATCCTCTGCAGGTCAGCAGGGTCAGTGAACATGAGGAGCACATCATCAGTGTAAGCTGAAAGGATCACCCCAATGCCCGACCCGCGCAGAAGCAGTCCCGACAGCAGGAAGCGCAGGAAAGGCTCCACGCAAATAGAATAAAGTTGGCCAGACAAAGGGCAGCCCTGACGCACTCCTCTCTCAAAGCAAAGGGGCGCCGTCAGAGACCCGTTAACCTTAAACCTTAACGAGACACTCTGCAGCAGTGTACAGAAGTCGGATCCGGACAACAAATTGCGTCCCGAACCCGAATTCTCGCAGAGTCCCCAATAAATATTCATGATCCACCCTGCCGAGCGTCTTCTCCTGATCAAGGGACAGGAAGGCGCTCAACATACCAGTCCTCTGGGAATGATGGACCAGGTCCCGGACCAGATGAATGTTGTCATGGATTGTGCGGCCTGGGACCATGTAGGACTGCTCAGGGTGGATCTCATATTGTCCAGCACGGTGCTAAGGCGCAAACTCATTGCCTTGCTGAAAATCTTGTAATCAGTGCTGAGGAGGGAGACTGGACGCCAGTTTTTAAGGTGGCGGAGATCCCCCCTCTTTGGCAGCAACGTAATGGTGGCCCTGCTCCATGAGAGGGACATCTCCCCGGTTGCGATACTTTCCCCCAGGACCCCTGCATAGTCGTTCCCCAGGACGTCTCAGTACGCCCTGAAGAACTCCACGGTCAGCCCATCCAGCCCTGTGGTTTTGCTCCTGGACAGGTTGTCGAGGGCGCTGGTCAGCTCCCCCAGGCTTATAGGGATATCAAGCCTACCGGCGCCCTCCGGGCCGACCTGCGGCAGGTCCTCCCACGAAACTCTGCAAGCATCCTTGCTGGACGGATCCAGAGAGAAGAGAGCACTGTAGAAGCGTCAGATTTGGGCCCGAACATCCTCCGGATCAGAGACGAGGGACCCGTCATCGGCCAGCAGTGTAAGGAGCTGCTGATGGACCCCGCGCCTTTTTTCCAGCGAGTAGAAGGGGGAGCCGCGGTCCATGTCTGCAAGAATCTGGATCCGCAACCGCACATACGCGCCCGGGACCCGACAAGTTGCAGGTCCCACACCGCGCCCTTCTTCTCCCTGTACACCAGCTACAGGGCTGAGTCTTCATCGGGCTGACCGAGACGTGACTCCGGGTCGAGTACCTCCTTTTTCAACTCCTCGACCCTGGATTTCCGCCCCTTTGTCTACCCCCTCACATACTCCTGACAGAAGGTATGCAGGTGAGTCTTTCCCACGTCCCACCATAGGAGGGGAAGCCTCCCGCTTCCTTCTCCAGCCGGTGCAGAAGTGACAAAGCGAGCCCAGGAACCCCTCGTCCTCCAGCAGCAGGTTGTTAAAATGCCCGTACGCGGACCGCGACTGAGCGCGAGACAGGGCGAACCCCGCCCACACGAGATGGCACCTGCTGCACAGAGGCCGTTGGGACACGGGGCAGGTTCGCCCTTGAAATGTAGAGGTGGTCGATTCTGGTGGCTCCAACACCAGGCCTCACAAAAGTGAAGACGCTGGAGTCAGGATGGAGAGTCTGCCAGACGTTCACCAAATCAAAGAATCCGACCAGGTTCCTTAACTTCACACCGCACGAGAGCTGCACTGGGTAACAAGGCTGTCCTTTGCCCAGAGGGTGCAACCCTCCCCCCCCACCCCCCCCCCCCCCCCACCCCAGGACGATGCACCCGCGGCGATGGTGCCAAGATGAGTGGACACTTGTTCGAAGAAAGTAGTCGGCTGCTAGCCAGCCTGGGGAGTATAGTCATTCACAAAGTGAAGTACCTCGACCCCCTCACGGACCGTCAAGTGCAGCAACCGGCCTGGCACTGGCTCCTTGACCCCCAAGATCTCCAGATGTAAATGTGGGGCCAACAAGATAGCCACCCCGCCTAAATGTGAGGTTAGGTAACTCATGTAGACCCCCCCTCGCCACTCCAGGAGCCATGTGGCTTTGTCTCCCGGAGCGGTGTGGGATTCTTGCAGGAAGCACGCCGCATTCTTCCCGTCCCGGAGGACGGAGAAGTTCTGGAACCTGCGGAGTGTGTCCCTGCTGCCGTTAATGTTGAGGCTGGCTATTGTCACCTCCATGTCAGAAGTAAAGTGCTACCTTCACATTTTCGGTGCTCAGAAGGAGCAGTGGAGCGCAGGCCCCTCTGCTCACTCAGGAGTCCGGCGAGGAAAGATTTCTGCCAGCGCTGCTCAGAAGCGTCCGTGACTCCCGCCTCTTTAACGTAGGCGCAGGAAGACCGGATGAGCAGCGCCAAGTCCGACCACCGGTCAAGGGCTAGCTGCACTCGGTTTTGGCGACCGCGGTTTGCACGCAGAAAATCCCAGAGTTCCCCTCGGGGGATGAGGAGCGACTCAGTGTCTCTATGCTTGCAATGCCCCCCTTCCCTCAACACTTTGCCCTCGGGTTCGAGATGTTGCCATCTTCTGCGCCAGCCTGGGAGCACACGCATCACCAACCCCCCTTGCTGACCCGCGGCAAAACGACGACGAGTCCGGTAGCCTACGCTGAGGCGTCAATGGACCCGGGATGAGCTGGAGTGTCCGCGGTGGCCCCCAAGCCGGAGTTCCGGTGCGCAGGGGTCTCTAGGCTGATGGGGTTGGGGGTATTTGCAACCGATCCCCGCCTTGCCTTCTTTCGGGCCTTGCGGCCTGGTGGATGCCTTCCCTCCTCCACTCCGGCAGCCGATCAGCCAATCTGCACCAGCACGGTGTCCCCCTGTAGGATTGGGTTTGCAATGCCAATGGAGGGGAAGGAGCCGGCAGTGCCACTCGCAGCCACCTTGGTGTCAGTGGTGGATTTGGAAGCGGGCAGTTCTTCCGCACATGCCCCACCTTCTTGCAGGTGTGGCACCGCACGCCATCTGCAGACCAGAACATGCAAAAGGTCTCCCATAGATGGGAGACCTCAAATCCCCCCCCCCCCAATACATCCTCCCGGGCCAAGCGAAAGCAAGCCTGGCGTCGGAAGGAGTAAGTGTGCCGGAGGGGGGCGTCCTTCAGGCCGAGAGGGAGCGGCGCTATCTCAGAACAAATCTCTCCCAGTAGCTGGAGGTGGGGGAGGAGGAGCTCGGTAGGGAGAGAAGGTGGGACTTTGGACAATATGACCCGCTCAGCAGTGGCCTCAAGAGGGTCCACAGCCACGCAGGTCCCGCCCACCGCGAGCCCCTTTTCAAGGACGAGGTGAACCGCCCTCTCGGCCCTCAGGAAGAATATGACTTTCCAGTACAATCGAGAGGCGGCCACAATGGCAGTGGGGCCGACGGCCCCGGCCACTGCGCGAACACAGGCCTCTATGGTGACGGTGGGGTGAGCATAGCACTTTACGCCCAGCTTTCGGGTCAGCAACCGGAAAGGTGGCGGGGCTGCGGGAGCATTGGAGGCCGAGGAGGCTACCACCCCCACTCTGGTCGGCCCCGCCACCGGCTTAGGTGGAGTGGCCATCAGGGCAAGTGCCACGCCCACCCCAATGATGGCTTTGTCGCGTTGGAATTTAATTGACAAAATTGAGGTGGAATGACATACCATCCCCCTTGGAAGGTATACGGGGGAGCAAGGCAGGGAAGGGAAGAGAAGAGAGAACAAGGAGCACTGTGGGAGGTCAGCAACACAGGAGGGTGGCGCACCGTAGATGGAATGGTGCCCGAGGTGAGAGACTCCTGAGACTCCGGGTGAAGCTGGAGGGTGGGAGGATTGGGGATATTCAGCCCAGGAGGGGGCCCAGCAAAAAAGAAAACACAGTCCGTGCTCCCACCCTAGGTCACCACACTGAGGTAAGCGACACTGGTTTAAAGAAGTCCTTTCGGCCCAAGTAGGCCTCAGCAAAATACAGTCTGTGCTCCATCCTGGAATGACCACCCAATGGAACCGATCTCCTCCCTGCTGATGTCAGGGATCTTCAGCCCGGGAGGGGCCCAGCAACCACTCAGTGTCCCCGTCCCAGAACAAGCTCACCAAATGGAATGAGGAAGGCCTGACAGTTGGGAAAACTGGGCCGGGCCCTCAGCCCGGGAGGGGCCCAGCAAACAAACTGTACAAAGGGGCTTTACTCCCACCTTGTTTTGCAGCCACCTTGTTGTTGTTGTTGTTGTTGTTGTTGCTTCCTTCCGTCTCTCCTTCCATTCTCCTCCCTCCTTCCTGCAGGCAAGTCAGCACCAGCCAGCACTCAGCAACAGAGAGCAGCTGCAGCCACTCAAGGTGGATTGGCTATGCTAAATTGCCCCTTTATGGAAAAAATGAATTGGGTGTGGTGTTGGGTGTTCTGACACACAGATGAGCCAACACAGTTGCATATGGTACAACGCTTCTTTATTTAAACTCACTATTTACAGTTTGGTCTTTGCACTCTGCACGTGGGGGGTTCCCTGCTTGTGGTGTTTCAACAGCTCTTTCTTGTTCCCTTCTCCCCAGACCTACTGACCACCAGGTGTCGTGCTCGTGCTTTTTATGTGGTTGGTGTTCTTGTCTGTGATTGGTTGTGGTGTTGTGTACTCTGATTTGCCTGTTAGTGTGTCCATCATGATGTGTGTGTTTGAATATCATGACATTGGGTACTCTAAATTTTTAAACAAAAAAAAGGATTGATGCAAAAGATCCCGTGACACTATTTGAAAAGCAGAGGAGTTCTTCAGATCACCTGGGCAGCATGGACTACTTATCCAACACCCAAAACAGATCATCTGGTCACTTACTTCATTGGTGTTTGTGGTACTTTGATGTTGACACATTATCAGGTGAATGGGACATCTGGAGATTATCTGGAGCTACATTATTCCGCTTTTAGCTCTGTAGGATCATAGAATTTACAGTGTAGAAGGCGGCCATTTGGCCCATCAAGTCTGAACCGGCCCTTGGAAAAAACACCCCACTTAAACCCACACCTCCACCCTATCCCCGTAACCCAGTAACCCCGAACATTTTTGGACAATGAGGGCAATTTAGCATGACCAATCCACCTAACCTGCACATCTTTGGACTGTGGGAGGAAACCAGAGCACATGGAGGAAACCCACGCAGACACGGGGAGAACATGCAGACTCCGCACAGACAGTGACCCAACCGGGAATCAAACCTGGAGCTGTAAAGCAACAGTGCTACCCATTGTTTACCGTGCTGCCTGAGTTTTACTCCCTGTTTTGATTTACTTGTAATTTTCCCAGTTTCCTTCGGGTGCTCCGGTTTCCTCCCACAAGTTCTGAATGACGTGCTTGTTAGGTAATTTGGACATTCTGGATTCTTCCTCAGTGTACCCGAACAGGCGCCGGAATGTGGCAACTAGGGGCTTTCCACGGTAACTTCATTGCAGTGTTAATGTAAGCCAACTTGTGACAATAAAGATTATTATTAATTTGACAAAAACAATATCGCTCTAATTATCTGGTCTATTGATTCACAACAATGCAGAGATTTATAATTAGCTCCTGTCCTGTAACTTGGTGCTCGGTTAAGAATCTATCATACATGGAATAGAAACTTAAAATGCAAGTAAAAAATGAAATCAAACAGCTGTGGATGTACCTCAAATACTGCATCACATAGTTGGCATAATTAAAGCATTTGTGAACCATTGCGCTGAAATATGGATCATTTTCTTTCGTGCAAAGTTATCTGTGCAAATTTAAATACAAGACATGGACAAAATGTTTATATCGTAGTTTATATTCGACTTCTGGACACACAAACTTCATACAGAAGTGCAAACTCACGGTATCAACTTGGCTTCACCAATTAGGTGCAAACAATGAACGTTTATTTACACAACAGGCTATGTACAGAGTAGTGCAGCAACGGTGCTGTCAGCCTGCCTCCTGTATCGGAATGAACAAAAGCCCACACTCTGCTCGGCGATTCCCACGCTGTAACTACCGACTGGACGAGTGGGCCACATGACCCTTCAGGAAATTGCCCCTTAAAGCGGCTAGCTACTACATCCCACCCCCTCTATGTTCCTGAATGAACAAAATGATAGTTAACTTATATTTTCCCATAATTTACAACAATGTATATTTTTAATCAGTCCATCAAAAACTCAAGGTGCAATTTAACCACCGTGTTGTGCCCGCTGAGGATCTGGGCGCACTTCATAAACAGCAAGAAACCCCAAAATCGAGATTCATGCAAGGTGCAAATCAGTTTGCTATCTGACCGGCCCACTCCCGATGGCGAGTTCTGGATCACACCCAAATATGGCGAGCATCTTATGAAACCTCATTTGCATCATTTCCATCTCATTAACGAAAGTCAACTGCAAAGGCCTCCCGGGAATTAACCGACTACCCAGTGAGAAATCACACAGGCGTTGTTTAGTACTCCTTTTTAAAAATGTGAAGCTGGCGCAATGGCTTCTGTGGGGAATTGAGGAGGTGAGTAGTCATTTCCATTTTACGGCACGTAGCCCAAGGGCACCGAAGCTGCTGCCCCAGTGCTCTGGGGGGGGAACACCTCAGGAGTTTGGGCTTGGTCGGGGGACTGAAGCGTTCCAGGTTGGGGGTCACTCCTGGGGTGGGGTTGAGGGTTATTTTGTCTGTGAGACCTTCAAATCATCTTTAAATATTGTGGATACCATAACAGGGACAACAGCAGCCACTGCTGGAGGCCTCTCCTGCCATTCTCCGGACTCTTCTCTTTGCGCTCAAGCGGAAGCCCAATGCGGCCAGAGGTTCGCGCCCTAAGTCTCCTCCGGCACTGGATCTCTGACCTCTAGAGGTAAGAAGTTCTGTTCTGGAATACTTGTGGCCCAGAATGTCCCCCTCCTAGGCTCTGCTTCTGTGACCTACCCTGAACGATCAACACTTCTGCAGGGTACTGTTCCTGGTTTTGTGCAGTGGCAGGTCGATGTCGCTGGTGCTACTCCGCAGCAATTAAAAGAACTGTCAACTCAACTGGCTCCACGATTGCCCAGAATCAAAAACTGAAATGAACAGAACATCAAAGTGAACAATGAGGAGTCCTGATAATACCCTGACCCACGGCCCTCTCAGGAACTGGGACAGCCACGCATTTGCATCCCCCTATGTGAGCACCTTTCCACTCAGCCTAACTCTCTCCCCTAATAGCCAATTTCCCACAGTTGTCTCGCTCAACTCCACCTGAATGAAGTATTTCGAACCTTGAGAGCCTCAGTCGCCTGCGTAACTCCCTCAAGGATGAGGAGTTAGGGCAGCTGATTGAACTCAATGGGCCTGCATTCTAACCTCACATAGAAACAAGACACTGCCCCTGTCACCCCTTGAACAGGCTGACTGATGAGTGACTTTACTGCCTTGCACTGGGGGCCACATCTGTGGCACCTCTGCTATGTAGACATGAGTATGAGTCTTGGACTTCAATGCCTGGGGCCAAGCCTTCCAACTATTTTGATCAACACAAATAACCAAGTAAACAAAATCAAATAAACTGAGGAACAATTAAAGGGACAGTCACTTAAAGGGAAACTGCCTTAAACAAAAAACATCAAACCAAAATGTGATTAAAGAGACCAATAAGACACTCCAGGCCCTGTGACGCCCAATGGGTATGGAAGGCCTCTAGGGTGCCAGTGGACACCGTATGCTGCCTCTCCAGGGGCACCCGGCTGTGAATGTAGCCACAGTAGAAGGGCAGACACTCAGGACAGATGATCCCCTTGATCGCCCACTGCCTGGGCATTTTGATGGCAAGTTTGGCCAGGTCCAATAGAAGGTTCACAAGGAAGCCCTCCTATTTCCCACCCCTGTCCACACGGGGTACCCATAGACCAGAAGCATGGAACTAAAGTGCAAAACTGAAAAGGGGATGCAGTCTAAAACAATTTGTATAAGCATGGTCCAGGGACTCCACAAGGTTGCGAAAATGGCAGGCTACCTGGGTGTAAGGTTTTCGGGCAATTCGGCACTTTTTGGACTGTGTTCAAGAATAAAACCCAGAGACTGTAAACTGGACACTTTTCAGCCAAAGGAACATAACCAAATTTCCCAGCAGGCTTGGTCCGCTGAGCTGAGTAGGTGCATAGGTATTTACAAACCCCCCTTCGGAGCTACAAGGAAGAAGAAGCCAGACAACTAAATGGGATTAAAAACAGAGACAAAGGGCATGGTAATGCTGTAAGGGGCCTGCCTGCAAGCAGGACAATGTGATGGTCATAGCCCCATGCAGATGTAAATGACTTTGTCTCCACCAGAGCGGAGTCCCATCAACGTCCCCAATGTGATGGTCATAGCCCCATGCAGATGTAAATGACTTTGTCTCCACCAGAGCGGAATTCCATCAACGTCCCCAATGTGATGGTCATAGCCCCATGCAGATGTAAATGACTTTGTCTCCACCAGAGCGGAATCCCATCAACGTTCCATCAACATAACGAGGTGAGGATAGCAGCGATCTCTGAAGCAGATGGAAGCCCTTGAAAAATCTTCACAATGGAGCTTAACCTCGTTATCTAAAAGATTAGACTGTCTGGAACTAGTGTATTGCGCTGGGACAGGCCCTGCAAGATAACCGGTGGAAAAAAAACCAAGTTGGAGGCGGACCTAGGGGAGGTACTCCAATCTTGACAGGAGCCGCCAGCAGGAACTCACTGGGTGGAGGGGGCGGAGTCGGCGCCAAATTCAAATCGGGACAGGTCTGCCTGGCTGGAAGGGGCAGACCTGCGAGGAGAACTCAGAATTCGACAGGTCTGCCTGGCTCAAAGGGGGCGGGACCAGCAGGAACTTTAAACTTGTACCTATTCAATGCAAAAGGGGCTGGCCGGACACCAGAAAACCCAGGTAAACGGGTATAAAAGGGGTGGTCAAACGGTCATCGGGGTTTCTGTTTTTGGACTGACTGCTCTTAGCTTGACCTCTCAAACTTCAACTTGACCTCCTGCTCCAGCCGCATCCTTGGACTGTAAGTACCCTGCAGCAGCGTGCGAAACTCCCGGGACTTTGATAGTGGTTGAGGCTTTGGGACGGGGGGGCTTATTCTGTGTGTTCTTTTACTCTGTTTTTACCATTGCTAAATTGTGTAACAATAAGATTTTACGTTGTGTCCGTTTTAGCACTTTCTTGATAGACATAGTTTTGGTAGAGTTTAAGGTTTTATTGTATTTTCTTCTGTTTGGTGATTTTGACCTGGGTTTTTCAATAAACCTCAATTTGATTGTAATTGGAGTCCGTTTCAATTCTTCGATCTCTCACCAGCGATCTCTGACCAAGTCATATTTAAAACACTCCTCACCCTAATTCCGGGGTCGAGAACCTAGGGTAATCTTGGAACGATTCGAACCCATTCACTCAGGACAGGCTGCTGGTTAGGTGATAAACAGCAGCATCCTATTCTCTCTCTTGGGAAAGCTACTCCAGCGAAGTAGGAACCGGGTGGGTGTTGCACCACCGGCAAGAGAGAGAATCACCTGGGCATTGGTGGGGGTCTGGATATCTGTGCGATATAAGCCTCAGGCTTCCGGTTAGGAATAAACGGCAGGCTTGATTCAGTGCTCTCTCCCGCGGAGGTGTCCCAGTGCGGCATCCCCAGGTCTCTGAAGTTTCGGTGCCAGCTGGAGAGAGACACACACAGATATACAAACCCCAGATATCGGCCCAGTAGTGGAGTAAAACAAGAAGGAACCCGCTACATGGGAGTCCGAGAATCAGTACATCCTATGGTTCTATGGGTCCTAGGCACGGGCGGTCGGACCAGTAGTACCAGATCCAACCAGCGGTCGAGGGCTAGTTGGACTTGGTGACCCCAACAATGTGATAGGATGTCCCTGAGCTCCCCAGTGGGGAAACATGGTGGGGGGGGGGGGGGTACGAGAGAGTCCACTGCCTCACTACATGGACTTTAATTTACCCCCAGTGATCACCACCGAGCAACTCTTCTCCTCTGGGCAGTTGCAGTCAGAGTCCTCTGCCACAGTTGGGGTGGCAGGCAACATGGACCTGCCAACCAGTCCGAACTGCATCCCAATGCCACCCCACAGGGTCGACTATGGAGGGGTCCTCCTCAGGTTCCTCTTGAGGCTCTGGGTCAGAGGAAGGCGATGGCACAGATCCCCATTTCCTCCAGATACTAGGTCACCCAGGGGGTCCGGATAAAGCTCCCGACCCGAGATGGTGAAGCCCGCTGTTAAAGGTTGGGACAGAGTGGGTGGTGGTGCCCTCCTCATCACCACCATCCAGTGGAATTCTCAAAATGAACGTCTCCAGGGTGCAAAAAGATTCCGGGCAGGACGAGGTTTCGGGAGTCCTGTCCGCACCTGACCCTGAGCAGCCCTGCTCTAGGAGTCGCGACAGCACTCTCCACTTTTTGGTTTTAGCTTTCCCTCCTGGCAGCACAGCGTGATCTCGAGGGGCAAGGACACCACTCTCTCTTCATGGGCTGGGGGGACGTGGGAAGAGAGGTTGGGGAGGTCAGGGAGAAGCTTATAAAACCATGACCCATGGAGTCATCTCCACCCCCCCCCCCCCCCCCCCCCCAAACACACACACACACACACACACCCTCCCGGTGCACCCAACACTCCAATTCCCGGGTCTGGGCTTCTGAGCCTTTTGTAGGATGACGCCAGGCCCAGCACATGGCTCTGAGGTGTTAACGGGCTCGCACTTATCCAACAAGGTTGTGCAGTCCGGATGATTTGTTTTCCCCTCCTCCCCCAAGAAGGGTTTGGAGGATTTAGGGTTCAGGGGCCAGCTCGACTTCACCTTCTCTGTGCCTTCTGGCCGCATGAATACTCTCTCCCTCCTTGCTGACAATAATGATATTGGTTGTTGTCAGCATACCCACCCCTTGTGGGGAGGTAGTTGGAGTGTTGGTGGGGGGAGGAGCGGATGTACCACCACAGCTGCTTGGGTTCTATCTGTCGCCCTGGAGGTGGGGTAGTCTTTGCGGACATGCCCCACCGCCTTGCACGCAAGGTACCACACATTGTTCACCAATCAGAATGCAGGGCAGGTTTTCCCTTCATCGGGGACATCAAAGCCCCCCTCTCAACACTCCTCCTGGGCCAGTTGGGCAAAGACCTGTCGTCAGAATGAGTAGATGTGGCAGAGGCTTGCTTCCCTCAGACCAAGTGGGATTGGTGTCACCCTGGACTGTACCGCCCCCAGTAGATGGAGGGGGAGCTCATCAGGGATGAAGGGCGGGATATTGGACAAGAATATCTCCTGGGCGGGGGCCCAAGAGGTTCCACCACCAGGAAGGTCCTGCCCATCATGAGCCCCTTCTGGAGTGAGGTGGATTGCCCGCTCGGTCTACAGAAAGAAGATGGCATTTCCATATAATTTAGAGGCAGACAATGGTCGAGGGACCAACAACCCCAGCCATTGCCTTTACGCATGCCTCTATCATCATGTTCGGGGTGGGTGTAGCATCTCACCCCGAGTATTTTTGTTGCACGTTTGGAGGCTGATGGAGCTGTAGGGGTAGCTTGTGCCTAAGGAGCCACCACTCCCACATAAGTGGTCCTGGAGGGCCCAGGAACTGGCAAAGATGGTGTTGCCATTAGGTGATGCTACACCCACCCCAAGTGATTATGGTCTGTTTGATTGTGAAGGTGCAGAAGTGCAAGGGGTTATAGAACTCTCCCCCGGGTGTGGACAATAATAATAGTGGAAATGTAGGGAGGTACAGGAAGAAGGACAAAGGGTAGGGGCACTGGATGATTAATTGCCCCTGGGTTGGGTGGAGAAAGATGGTGGTTGGGGTGGAGTAGAATGGACGGTTGTGGTGGTGTTTGACTGCTGATCTTGCAACCTGGACGTGGAGGAGGGTTGATGTCTTCAGCCAGACATTCAGGACTGCCAAACACTTCCTGCAAAGTGATGAAAAAGTCTTCACTGGGCAGCTCCGACAGGCTGGTACAGACTTAACCCAATGGGAAGAGTGTGGGGCACAAAGTCTTTCACAAGATTGCAGACGCCCCCCCCCCCCCAAAAAAAAAACTGCGCTCCTCTTCACAATCTTCTTCTCTGTCAGCTGTTAGCACAGCCCAAAACTACACAACAACCTTCTGTCCTCCCCCTCCACACAGAGGCTCAGACACCAACCTCTTGATGACAATTGTGACAGTCTGACAGGTCTCCTCCCCTCAGTCCATTGTAGGCCTCAGGTTTCAGCTGACCTCAATTAGGCTTTGAGGCAGGCCTCTCCATCTGCAAACAAGTTCTTCGGTTGCTTGCAGAGTAAAGTCCAAGAGTAATGCTTCCAGCTCCTACTCCCCAGAAAAAGGCAGTGCAGCAGCAGCACCACCAGGTCTTCTCAATCCAAGTCTTCCTGACTATTTTGTGCTGAAACTAAGTAAACTAAATCAAATAAACTGAGGGACAAATTAAAGGGGCAGACCCTTAAAGGGATACTGCCTTAAAAACAAATCACAAATTAAACTTAAAACATCAAACTAAATTGTGGTTAAAGGGGTCGATGAAGCACCCCAGTCCCTCCAGTGCCATGAACAGAAGGCCTCAACGGTGCCAGTGGACATTGTATTCTCCCTATCCAGGGATACCCCACGTGAATATAGATGAGGTAGAGGGGCAGACAGTTGGGTTGGATGACCCCCTCGGTCGCTGCTGCCTGGACCTGTTGATGGCAAGTTTGACCAGGCACAGATGCAGGTTCATGAGGAGGGCTTCCTCCTTACCCATCCCTATCCAAACCAGGTGAGGGGCTAAGCTTTCAACTCCTTTTGGTCAATATGAATAATCAAGTAAACTAAAATAAATAAACTGAGGGACAAATTAAGGGAGTCCCTTTATGGTATACTGTCTGAAACAAAACACGAATCGAAAAAGAAACTTAAGACATCTAACTAAAATGTGATAAGGCACCCCAGTAAGGATTAAAAATTGGGTGCCAATCAGTGGCACGCTCATACATTGCAATGCTGACTAAATATACACAAATGACTCATCAAGGAAGGGTCAGGGAGATGGTGGTGTAGTGGTATTGTCACTGGACTAGTAATCCAGACACCCAGGGTAATGCTCTGGCATCCCAGGTTTGATTCGATGACTGATGGATATTCAGTGAGGGGGAAATCCCAGCAGGAGGGCCCGTTAATGATATTATAATGTACTAAAATGAGGTTCCTGACCTTCTGTGGTATTTCTCTCATCACGCCATCGGCAAGGTGCCTGGAAAATTGGAAAACCGGATCTCGCCGGTGAGATAGAGGTGTAGGACCACCATCTTGAGACTCAGAAAAAATGGCGTCACCCAAAATTGAAAGTAAGATGGGTTCGGTCTGGGAGGGTTATGATGGTGTGTGGGAGGACGGATAAGCTGGTCTCTGGGACTCCTTCTTGCAATGCACACTCACCTGTTGGTGCGGCTGCAGGGGACAGGGTCCAAGTCAATTACACATGGCTCAGGGAGAAAAAGCAAACCAGATTTCTGATTTTGTACTTTGAAGGGGATTGGTTCAACTCAATAGGCTCACTCCAATTTGGAAAAGCTACATTGCGGAAGACAGTAAATGCAGCCTTTGAGAGCGAAGGTTATAGTCAAGGAGGCACAGCTGCAGGTTCACTGGGATCATCTGGTGATCTTTCACAGTCAGCAACACATTGCTGCATTCAGGAGGTGACAAATACCCTTTAGAGCAAGGTCCATCATTGTGTGAACTTTGGTCCGGATGAGGATTGCCTGGCCGAGAGATTCACAGGTTTTGCAGCTATCTCTGGGTTCCCTTGGGTGCAGGATGCAATCTACTGCACCCATGTGACTATACAGGCTCCCTGGCAATAGCCCTTGATGTTCATTAACTGCAAGGGCTTCCATTCCGTCAATGTGCAGTTAGTGTGTGACCATTGAAAGCACGTCCTGCACATTTGTGCATGGTTCTCTGTGAGTTGCCATGACGACTGCATCCTCAGTCACTCCCAGGTGCCTGCGGTCTTTGAGGGGCCAGAACGTCTGCTCGGTTGGTTGCTGGGGGATCCGGGCTACCCACTTAAACAGAAGTTCATGACTCCAGTGCTTCGCCCTCAGATTCCAGCTGAGGAGAGGTACAACACTGTGCATTCCACCACCCGTTCCCTCATGGAGCAGACTATTGGACTGCTGAAGACATGATTCCAATGCCTGGACCACCCAGGTGGCTCTCTGCAATACACACCAGAGAGGGTTTGCTGCATGATCACAGTTTGTTGTGCCTTTCACAATCCGGCTGGGCAGAGAGGTGAGGCCACACCAGAGGGTAATAGGGAGAAGGAGGAGAAACCATCCTCAGAAGATGAAGATGAGGAGATGCAGGAATCCCAGGGGGTTGTTGAGGAACAACATGCTGTCATGGATGAGGGGAGACATGGGAGATGTGCCTGTGATACCCTCATAGCTGAAAGTTTCCAGCAGGAGTAGAACTAAGTCCAACCATCAGGAAACATCTTATCTCCTCTCGCCCTCTAAGCTATTTCATGACTTCTGTCGTATAAGCCGAAGCATCACTTAAAAGCCGGGTCCTGCATTCACATTTGAGTGCTCCCAACTCACTAGGGTCAGACCTTAGCTGTGGTCATTGCTGTCCTGGTAATATGTTCACCCTGTCAACTGAACGTCCAGCGAGGAAGAGCAGCAATGTGAGTTGAGGCTGGAGGTTTCCCATGTCATTTAAGGATGCAAATACTTTCGCGACGGAAGCGAGGACCAGCAGAGGGATTCCATCATAAAGTGCATGTCATGGTTTTGGACACTAACCAGTTTGGAAACCCATTTGCACAGGGAGTTACATGTCTGATGAGCCCTCATTATCGTTTGCTGTCCTTTGAGGACTAATGATTGAGAACTTGCCCGTCATCCACTCCGAATAAAGCATTACACACATCTTCCTGACAACACACAAAGTCACGGTACCAAGTGGCACTGAGGTTGCATCACACGAATGTTAATCATAAAAGGGGACGTTCTCAATGTGAGAAAGTTTGAAACTTAGAATAGAAGGATTGCAAAGATCCAAACCAAAATGCTTTTATCTGATCATTACATTCACACATACCCAAGGAGTGGGTTTCGAAAGTGCAATTATTGAGACTGATTGAGCACCTGAGACCCTGAGGTGACATCAAAACGTTTTAACTTTCCTAATCCAACCACTGCCCCTAAGTGCAGCCCAGACATCCGCAGCAGAGGCAGAGGCAACCTTCTGACTGTTACATCCTGATGCTAATGTCTGTGATGATCTTGGCGAATGTCCTCTGCTGGCCCAAGCCTTGGAGCGAACCAGCCTCATAAGGGTCTCCTGCTCAGGGCAGAAGAACCCTTGGCGGCCTGCGCTGCTGGGGTTGGTGTGGGCCTAGGCAGAGGGGACTTTTAGCACTGTTGCTTCACAGCACCAGGGTCCCAGGTTTGATTCCCGACTTGGTCACTGTCTATGCGGAATCTCCATGTTCTCCCTCTATCTGCGTGGGGTCCCTCCGGGTGCTCCGGTTTCCTCCCACAAGTCCCGAAAGACGTGCTTGTTAGGTAATTTGGATATTCTGAATTCTCCCTCAGTGTACCTGAACAGGCGCCGGAGTGTGGCGACTAGGGGCTTTTCACAGTAACTTAATTGCAGTGTTAATGTAAGTCTACCTGTGACAATAATAAAGATTATAGATTATAGAGGTGTCCAGCTGCTGCTCATGCCCTCTGTGCATGCCAGAACGACTTGACATGACTCCTGGAGGAGATGGGGCATCTGGAGGGACGTCAAGATGGCCTACATTTTGATGGTACTATTAGAATGTATGGCCATGGAGTACATGACCAAATGTAAGTCCAGCAGGACTTGCTGGACAAAGTCTCCATGGTGGTTGCCAACCTTCTCATGGTGGCCTTGAGGCACTCGCATGCAGAGCCATGAGATCAGAACATAGAGCAACTCCTCCATCATGCACTCTCAACTGATGTATGACTGTCGAAGCTCTACCTGATGTTCCAGCGCCTCCCTTTATATCTCCACCACTGAGCTGGCACTGCTCCCAGGGACTCATCATCTGACTGGGATTGAGCTGGTGGCTGGTCTTCAGCAGCCCTCTGAGTGCCGGTCACCTGGGCTGTCCCTGCCTCCAACTGCTGCAGGGGCATGTCTGTGAGGTGTTCTCCAGTAAGTGAGCATGAGTCTCACCAAGAGCTACGTCCCACCAAGTTGTGTGGCTCGGTGCTGGTGAAGAGTGTGGGTGAGCGTTGTGGCGGTTCTTCCTGAGCACCCTCATCGTTAGACATGCTCTGAGGGCTCAGAGAGCTGCTGGGCTGAATAGCTGGCTGCAAAATACAAAAGGACAGTTTTAGTGGATGAGCTGAAGCTAATTCAGGATACATTGCCATCAGTATGATTTCAGAATTGGGAGAAGTGACTGAGCTGAGTTCCATACTCGGTTGTTGAGAGAGACTAAGCTCCGCGTACTACAAGTATGACCCTGGTCCTTGCTGGTGAGCTCTGCAGCAGCCTCCTGGAACTTGGAGAGGTCAATGATCTCTGCCATCTTTGCCCCTGGCTGGGCTCACCGGCGTTCATTGTGCATGAGTCTGGCCTGTATAGGGACAAAGAAAGATGTGAAGAGAGGGGGTGGAGCAGAGGTTGGTGAAATGCATGTCCCCTGTGTGTGGTGTCCCCTACTCAGAAGGGGCAGAGATTGGAGTTGGGACAGCAAGATGGATGGAATGGTGATGTTGTGAAAGTCTTATTGAGAGAGTAAGTGTTGATATGTGTCCCCCCCGCTAATGAATGTATGGGAACTGTGAGGAAAGTAGCCGTTTGAGTACACAATGCCAAGCTGAGAGTGTTATGGTGAAGGAAGCTCAGAGAAGACTTACCCTAGCGGAGTGGCAATAGATATCGCTTCATGGACGGGTGCCAGCCACGATCACCTCCTGGGTAACGGCACCCCAGGCTGGAGAGATGAGATTGGCATGCTCTGAGCTGTCCCAAGGGTACAGGACATGCCAGTGGGCCTGTGCTCTCTAAATAAGTGCCTTGAGAGCTCTGGTGCTGAAAACAGATGCGGCCTTCTTTTTGAGGTTGCTAGCCTTTTCCCTCTGAGTTGCTGACCTCCTGCACAGTCTGGTGAAGACATGTGGACTGGGGAGGGTGTTATGAATGTGTTGGACTGGTGTTTAAATATGGAGCTAGGACCATCAAACCCGTCAGCTGAGGGCAGGTGGACGAATCAGCTGCCGGCCTGCCAGATTGGAAACAGTATTCCGGCCGGTGAGATCTCGTTTCCTGATTTTCCACACCCCTTGCCGGTAACGTACCGAGGTTCACACCCACAAAGGTGAGAATATCATTTTAATAGATTTACATACATTTTTATCTCATTACCGAGTCCCTGCCTCTGCCTCATGTTCCCTCCTCAATTAATATTCAAACCTCACCGACGTTCATAATAATCATAATCTTTATTATTGTCACAAGTAGGCTTACATTATCACTGCAATGAAGTTACTGTGCAAATCCCCGAGTCGCCACCCTCCGGCTCCTGTTCGGGTGCACTGAGCGGGAATTCAGAATGTCCAATTCACCTAACAAGCATGTCTTTCGGGACTTTGTGGGAGGAAATCGGAACACCCGGAGGAAACCCACGCAGACACAGGGAGAACGTGCAGACTCCACACAGATTATAAAGCTAGCTGTAGGAGATATGACACTACATTTTGGTAGTTTTTATGCAAGTTAATCAAAACACAATGCAGCCAATTTTTCCCTGTTTAATGTTTCACTTAGAAATATTGTTAATAGTTATCAAAGCTGGACTTGCACATTTAATAGGATGAGGATCCAGCTAAATTTTATTGAAATATTTCCTCTGTGGTTCTCAAGGGTTCGCCCAATGATAACTGAAAGAAAATGAGAGTAAATAATGAATGATTTATTTAAAAAATGACTGGGTTGCGCACAAAACCTAACGAACAATCTTTTATTTATGGGAATTTTGAATTTCGTTTGAATCCAGCGTAAATAAACAGGATTAAAGTCTATCTGGCAGCGTAAGAAGCTCCATGTGAAGCAAGTTTTAACAGTCTCAAACTTGTTCCTAATGGGTTTGGGAAAACAAGCATAAAAACAGCCCTAATTCAACAGAGATTGGCACGCTTCCATAAAAACCTATGATGTGGAGATGCCGGCGTTGGACTGGGGTGAGCACAGTACGAAGTCTTACATTCACCTGAGGAAGGAGCAGCGCTCCGAAAGCTAGTGACATCGAAACAAACCTGTTGGACTTTAACCTGGTGTTGTAAGACTTCGTACTATAAAAAACCTAGTGGAGTGGCTAGTGGTAGTGAAATGGAAACTTCATAAATGTATTCCAGCGAGTTTCTAACCCATGCTGTTCTTGAGCCTAATGCTGTTAAAGATGCCCATTGTAACTCTGCACATTCTCTGCACATTCAAACTGAAAGCTGGGAATGAATGAGAACATTTATTAAATACATATATGCAAAAGGACAGTCAAACTCCATCCAGACAGGAGGCAGGTTTAAAGTGAATCAAATCAAAATACTGCTGATGTTGCATTTAGGAATTTGTTAGTTCCCCACATCACCGAGAAGAAGGACTTGCAACAAAGGTAGTTGATTCCTGAGCTCAACAGCTACACACAACACTTGTGCTCTGCCGTGCTCCCGAGGATAACTCCCGCACTCTGAGGATAGCACCCGGCACGTGATATCTTTTGTAGCTGCGTTATCAGGTTCTCATGTGTCCACTCTACTTTGGTAATCTGAAGTAAAAACAGACCGCCACTGCTGCAGTATTTTTTTTAAATACATCCATTTGGGACAAGTTACTGGTCCCTGGCTGCTCACTCCGCTGATTGCTCACTGGGTCCTGTAAATGTGCAGAGAGCCTCTGGTCTTTTGGGAGCCCCTCTGGAGACCCTCAGACCCCAGCTGACCCATCAACAGGACGGGCATGGTCAAGCTCAATCGGTGGCGCACTAGGTGCTGCCAATCCGCACTGCATTCCTCAGAAGTGCAGCCCACTGCAGGGGGGACACATGCACCGTGGCCTTTGGCACCCTCCCTAGCACACCAACAACACTAACAGCCAGCTCACTCGGGAGGACAGCCAGCTGTCTCCAAGCCCTACCTGTCCACTGTGCTCCTGTTCCCATCCATCCTGCTGCTGAGCAGATTGTCTATATAAACTTCAGTCTGGGCCAAACCCACCAGGATGCTTGGGCAGCAGGATTTGCCGCTTCGTTGGCTTGCCCAAGGTCCAGACCGTGATCGATGGCATTCATGGCACTGGTTCATCAAGGTGTGCCCTTCAACAATTGGAAGGGGTTCCACTCCATGAATGTGCAGTTGTTGTGTGACCACCAACTGCACATCATGCATGACTGCGCCTAATACCCAGACTGCACGCACAAAATGTATACATCCTTGCGCACTTGAGATTATCAGCACCTTCGAGCTGCTCCCAGAGGTGAGGGGCTGTTTGTTGGGCGATAAGGATTTTGGCGAATGATGCCTTTCTGGAGGCCCCAGACTGATGCGGAGACCCATTATAAAAATGTGAAGCTGGCGCAATGGCTGCTGATGGGAAATGAGGACATGACTGGCCATTCCCATTTTACGGCAGGCAGCCGAAAGGCACCAGAGCTGCTTGAAAGGTTTGGGTTTGGACCAGGGTTCACCTCAGGGTTGTATGCCCGCTTTGATCAGTTAGCCAATGCATCAGTGCCACCCGCCCCAACAGCCCTGGACACACCCATACCCACTATCATTGCCTCAGAGGTAAGAGTGAATCCGCAGAAAGCGACGGGCCCCAACGGAGTGCCTGGGTGAGCACTCAGAGCCTGCGCTGACCAGCTGGCGGGTATATTCGCAGATAACTTCACCACCTCACTCCGCCGCTCTGAGGTCCCCACCTCCTTCAAGAAGACCACCATAATACCAGTACCAAAGAAGAACAAAGTAGCCTGTCTCAACGATTACCGACTGGTGGCCCTAATGTCTGTTATCATGAAATACTTTGAGCGGCTAGTCATGAGACGGATCACTGCCAGCCTCCCAGACGGTCTCGATCCACAGCAGTTTGCATATCACCGCAACCAGTCCACAGCAGATGCTATCTCACTGGCTCTGCAATCAACACTCGAACACCTCGACAACAAGGACACCTGCGTGAGACTGCTGTTCATAGACTGCAGCTCCGCCTTCAACACCATTATCCCGCAAGACTAATAACCAAACTCTGCAATCTTGGACTTGACCCCTCCCTGTGCAGCTGGATCCTCGACTTCCTCACCAACAGACCGCAATCTGCCAGGATAGAAAACAGCACCTCCTCCACAATAGTCCTCAACACCGGGGCCCCGCAAGGATGTGTGCTCAGTCATCTACTGTACTCCCTATACACACATGACTGTGTGGCAAGATTTAACTCCAACTCAATCTATAAGTTTGCGGATGATACGACTGTGGTGGGCCATATCTCAAACAACGATGAATCAGACTACAGGAGGGAGCTAAATCACTTGGTTGCATGGTGTACCAAAAACAACCTCTCTATAAATGTTGGAAAGACCAAGGAACTGATCATTGACTTCAGGAAGCGCAGCATGACACACACGCCCATCTGCATCAATGTCTCCATGGTGGAGATGGTCGATAGCTTTAAGTTCCTGGGGGTCACCATCACCAACAGTCTGTCCTGGTCCACTCACATTGATGCAACAGTCAAGAAAGCCCAACAACGTCTCTACTGCCTACGGAAGCTAAAGAAATTTGGCATGTCTGCATCGACTCTCACAAACGTCTACAGATGTGCGATAGAGAGCATCGTATCCGGCTGCATCACAGCTTGGTATGGCAACTGCACGGTCCAAGATCGCAAAATACTGCAGACTGTGGTGAACTCAGCCCAACGCATCAGACAAACTTGCCACCCCCACATTGATTCTGTGTACACCTCTCGCTGCCTCAGGAAGGCAGACAGCATTATCAGAGACCCCTCCCACCCAGGCTTTGCCTTCTTCCAGACCTTTCCATGAGGCAGAGGTACAGATGTCTGAAGACTCACACATCCAGACATAGGAACAGCTTCTTCCCCACAGCTACAAGACTCCTCAACGACTCTCCCTTGGACTGATCTGTTCCCTGTAAGAACACTATTCACGATGCCCTATGCTGCTCTTGCTCATGTATTTGCTTTGTTTTCTTTGTTTGGCCCCTTGTTCCGCACTGTAACCCATCACTGTTCTGTCGACGTACCATTTGTCAATGTTCTCTGTTGATTATTCTTGTGTCTACTATGTACGTACCATGTGCATTCCTCGGCCACAGAAAAATACTTTTCACTATACTTCAGTACATGTGACAATAAATCAAATCAAATCAAATCAATCAAATCATGGGTGAAACCTCTTTATAGTGTTGCCAATTTGTGCCGGAGACGCCAATAAGGTTGCCTCTTTTAATATTGAGCGATATTGCTTTTCAGAGTCGTCAGGTATCAGATGATACCACCACAAGGTTCAACCGGATATTGATCAAAGACCCAACAACCAGTCAGTTAGGTCAAGTTCAATAATAGTTTATTTATACACAAGATTAACTCACACATGCAACATAAAAACACTACAAGCTAAATTACACCTAACACTACAACAACCTGTACTTAACTTTCAGGCACCCGGCTTTGGAAGAGGAACAAGGCCTTTGTTCGGATCTGGAGTGGCTGGGTCTGGAGAAGTAACTTCGGTTCTGCTGGGCTCATCCGTCTGGTAGCGGGGTGATCTTGAACTTGCTTCTGGTCGTGGTGCTGCAGTTGGCTTCAGGTATAGGCCGGGCCGAAGAGTGCCGGTGTGCCAGGGCCAAAAGAGATCGAACACATGGCAGTGTCTCTCTTTATCCTTTGGGGTTTCGCGCTCTTTTGGGCTGCCCTTAGCTTTGGACCCAATAATTCGGCAGGCTTCGATTACTGCCTTCGATTTGAGCCAATAAGACCATAAAGGGGCGGGTGCCTTGATGGCTGGGCGTGTCCTGAGCGGTCATTGACCTTGGCTGTTTGGGCTTCCTGGGTGAAGGGAGTGGCGCCGATGTGTCTGGAATTGTATCTGATACCTGAGTACCAGTCCTTTGTCCTGGGGAAATGGACCGTTAGAATGCAAATCGGCTGGGGGTTTTGATACTGTCTGGTTCTCTGTTAGCAAATATACATTTAGGTTCTGAGTTTGCCTGAATCCTGTATTGGCCATATTTCCCTTGAGTCTTTGCAAGTATCCATGTGCCCTTTGTAAGTGGCCATCCCAGATGGCTACACTTTGTTCCACTTGATCATAAACGCGAAGCGTGGTGGATCACAATACTGATCCTTGATCTGTTCTTTAGGGTGCCGGGTACCCTTGGTCAGGGACAGGTTCTATACTACTCTGTCCTATGTATTGGAGCATTTACCTAAATTTTTACTACATCACACATTCATGAATTCTAAAGGGGCACTATAAAACATTTAATCATTACACATTTAACTTATTTTCACAAGGGAACCTCTAACTGTCCTTACCTAAACTACACTTATGCTGCTAGCTAATAACCAAAATAGAACTTATATTACAGTACAAAAATTTTAAACAATAGCAGCATCACATTCCTACTGAACTTATCACATTTACCGAAACGCAAACTTTATTTATCGGAAAAGAGTTCAAAAAGAGTGTGGGGTCTGTTGAAGTCCAACAAAGGGGGCTCGGAGTGTATATATCGGGGAGCAGGAGGCTCTCCTTCACCATTTTTGAAGTCTAAGTGTCTGAATGACACTGCAGAGTATTGCAAGAACTAATCGGGCTTCTAACGTGTATGAGAGGGAATACCATTTTATAATGTTTTCGCACCATGTGGGGGTATCAGTGTTTATTTTCATCGGAGGTGTGGTGTCCGGGCTAGGGGTATCGTGTGGTATGGTTGTGTTTGGGGCCAGTGTGGCGTGGGTTATAGGGGCCGTCGACGCGTGCAACTGTAGTGATCCAACGGTGATCATGATGGAGGTCATCAGTTCTGTCTTCATCTTGTCTTTTTGTTCCTTGTATCCTCGTATATTCCTGGGGGTGCAAGCATAATATTTGTTATTACCTTTGTTTAATATCTCGTTTGTCTGTCTGTTTCTCCTTAATATCAATTTCCCATTAGAATTGTCACCATGTGTGACTCCCTCATTTTTTTTTTAAACCAACCATTTTGGAGACAAGACAGCCGAAAAGAACATTCTGTTAAAGTGCAATTTCTCCGTCCAGCGCTGAGGTAGTTTTTGTAATAACAGCAAATTTTGTTTCAACCAAGTGTGTTGAACATGTAAAGTTGGGGTTAGCGACTGAAGGGTCGCCGGAAACCAAAGTTGAGTGCAGAGACTGTGGCAAAGAGCATTCTTTAAACTACATGCAAAAGAAAACAGGTTAGGGAAACAAAGACTTGCCAGAGGCAGTTCAGAGTTTTTAAAAAAAATTCCAAATCAGTGACGGGAACATGAGGTGCGTATGAGCAGGGCAAGAATGGGTGGAATCCCCGGGTAGGGCAGTGATCAGTGCCATTGCTCCACAACCCGAGCTTGGCTGACCGAATACATAGGGGGTCCTCAGGCAGGGCGGGGATTAGTGCCGTTACTCCACTGCCTGGGTGACCTTACACAAGCGGAAAGAGTTTGTAACATATGGACTCCGAGAATGTGCAGACAAGTAATCATGACTGCATCAAGAAATTTAGTGGACTGGTGACATTTATGAAACATCCGAGACCGGAAGGATAAAGTGTATCAAGAAATTCGAGAAAGAAAGGCGGGCAGGCTCCATCAGAAAATAGGACAGCGTAAATCTCAGCCGGTTCCTTTTTCTCATCATCTGGACACCTCAGGGTTCCATTTCAAAAAGCGAAGTAAAAGCGTTACCATAACGGGAGTCAGACTCTGAGTCATCACCATCTCCCGGTTGCCAAACTCGTATTTGGCGTTTTCGTGCCGTGGCCGCGTGGGCCGTCGTGAGATCTGAATCGCCGTTCCGTATCAATCGACAAGAGTTATCGCGGTGCCAATGGGGAATTCTTTGGTCAGAAGGGGCGGTAGCTGCAAAGGTCAGATTTCTATCGTCGGGCGGTGGCGGTGGCTCTGGTTGTGACAATGAGAGAGGGTATGAGGGACCAAACATATCTTGGTCGGGGTTCCTGGGGCTGGAGCGACTGGGGTCTGGGCGGTTGTGCCATTGGTCATTGATTTCAAGTAAGTCTGTGATGTGCCATCAATTATAACAAAGACAAGTTGTGGAACTAAACTGTGGCTTTAATAAGCTAAACGGGAACCTGCTGGCAACTGATCCCGAACTGGGGCAGGGCCAGAGGTCGGCCACCTTTATACAGAGCCTAAGGGGAGGAGCCACAGGCAGAGCCAGTAGAGACCACAAACAATATATATACAATACAGTAACAGTGGTTTACCACAATATATATCATACAGTAACAGTGGTTTACCACAGTCTGGAGCGCTGTCGCTAGCGTCCGAATCAAGTTTAAGGTGAAAAGTCATTCCTGGAGGCAGAGACAAGGTCGGGTCTGTGGACGTGCTGTCCTGGCTGGGGCAGGGTTGCACTAGGTTGTCAGTGGGTGGGGCGTAATCATCTGCTATTACCAGGGAGACGTGGTGTGAGTGGCTACACTGGGTTCCAAAAACCTTAAGTTGGTTGATATGAAACCCTCCTGACTTTCCATTAGGATACGTTATTTTATATACCTAGGGGCTTACTTTATCTGAAATCGAGTAGGGTCCTGCAAATCTTGGGGAGAGTAATGAACTGGGGTTATAAAGGGAAATCATCACCTGCTGACTGACTGTATACTCTACGGGGTGTACTGTTTTATCAAAGCAGGCCTTACTCTGCCTTTTTCTGGCAGCTAGTCAGACAGCTGCAGCGAGCTAGGCTGCCTTAACATTTTCCATTACCTGTTGGACTGCTTTTTCGTGGGTGAGGGCGGTGACTGTGGAGCTGGCCAAATCAAGTCCTAATAAATATTCAGTTCTTCATGGGTCGTCCGGTCGTAGGGTGTGGGGGGTGAAACCTGTGGAACTTGATACCGTGTTCCTAATAAACATAAGTGCAAATGGGAGAACTATGCCCCATGTAGTGTTGTGCTGTTGCACCATTTTCCTGATAGTCGCTTTTAGGGTTCTGTTCATACGTTCCACAATGCCGCTGGATTGTGGGTGATAGGCAATATGGAATTTTTGTTTTATCCCCAAAATCGTCAAAACGTTCTGCATCACTCTTCCTGTAAAATGCGAACCTTGGTCCGATTCAATGCTGCGGGGGAGTCCCCAGCGTGTAAATATTTGCTGTGTTAAAATCTTGGCTGTTGCCTTAGCCATGTTTGTCCTGGAGGGAAATGTTTCCATCCATTTTGTGAAGGTGTCGATTACCACCAACACATATTTAAAACCATTTCTGCAGGGCGGGAGGGGACCAATATAATCGAGCTGTAAATTCGTCCATGGGCCATTAACAGGGCGGGTGTGTCTTAATTGACCTTTCCTGGAGTATCTGTCTGGATTACTTTGAGCGCAAATGAAACAATTTTCAATATAATGTGTGACGTCTGCTTTTAAATCAGGCCACCAGCACAATGGTCTTAAGTGGGCAATGGTGGTTTCTACCCCCAGATGTGCGTGTGCATCATGAAATTGACAAATAATCTGATTCCTGTCCTGGGTGGGGACCACATAAATTCCATTCTTTAATACAATTCCATCCTGTACCATCAGTGTGTCCTTGAATTTGTCGTAGGGGGCTGGGAAGTTACTGTTTAAAATTTGCTGAAGTGTGTCATCTGCCTTTTGGGCCTGTGCTAAATCTTGGATATTCGTCTGTGAAACCCAGACTGCGTATACTGGGGCACTCTCGGGGGCTGCCAAAAGTGACCGTGTCATGATCCTGCCTTTGCTAGGGCGTCTGCTTTTACGTTACTGGGAGGAACGATGATAGCTTCTGACTTTTATTATGCCATATTTGCAGTCTTTAGCCGTTTCAAGAATGTGCTTCAGTAATGGCGCTGAGGGTAGGGGTTTACCGTCGGCAGATATGAATCCTCTAGATTCCCACAGAGCAGGAATTCCGTTAAACCGAATATATATCTGCGGGGATCGGGAAGGAATCTGGGTGCTGCACTATGTATGCGATGGCTGCTAACTCGGCTGCCTGCGATCCTAAATGTCCTGGTAATTTTAGCGATATCTCCTCTAATGCGCGTCCTGTGCGTCTTCCACATATATACCACATCCTGTAATCATTTTTCCATTATCAACGGATTTATCCATGGGCTGGGTTTTCTGCGGTCTGATGCCTGCTTTTGTGGGATTTAGGAACAAAGGGTCCTGTGATGTGCCTGGCTGTGATGATTTCACACTCATGTGAGGTTCCTTCATACTGCAAATTATCTGCTATAAATGTGTGTCTTTGTCCTTTTTACTCTGATGTCCCTTCCTTGTAAGAGTAGGGTCCAGCGTGCTGCTCTAAGCTGGCTAACTGAACCGTCCTTCAGTCTACCATGCAACAGTAGTTGATTTGAGTTGTGCTCGGTTAAAATCATTACGGTGTTGAGGCCTGTGATGTATGCGAAGTACTGAACAGCCCATAAAACTGCGAGCAAGTCCCTTTTGCAGGCTGAAAATCCTTGCTCCACTGGGTCGAAATCTCGTGAGGGTCCTAAACGATCGTGCCTTTCTTGGAGTAGTACGGCCGATAGGGTTTGGTCGGTGGTCACTACTTCTATGGCGTATGGGGAGTGTGGGTCTGGTACCTGCAAAGCGGGGGCTGTACCTAGGGCGCGTTTTAATGCATCAATGGCATCTGTATGCTGTGGAAGTCATTCCCAAGGGGCGTTCTTTTTTAGGAGCTCGGAAAGTGGGGCTGCCTTGGTGGCAAAACCGTCTATATAGTTCCTACAGTAACCAACCAGTCCTAAAAATGACCGGAGTCCAGTGACATTATGGGGCAAGGGGAATTTAACAATCGAATCAATCCGTTTTTGCTCTATCTCTCTTTTTCCATGTGTGATGACTGTGCCCAAATAAAATACCTTTTCTTTTCGGATTTGGGCCTTTTTCGGGTTGATTTTACATCCAATTGAGTGTAGGAAACCTAATAATTCGGAAAGAAGTAAAATGTGCTCTTTCTTGGTATCAGTTTGTAGGAGCAAGTCATCCACATACTGAATGAGGCATTCGGGTCGGGAAAATTTGGATAATCCATTTGCCAATTGTTGGTGGAAAGTGGAGGGGGAGTTGTGGAAGCCTTGCGGAAGGCATGTCCATGTATATTGCTGTCCTTGGAACGTGAAGGTGAATTTATATTGGCAATTCTTTTCTAATGAAATGGACCAGAAGCCATTGCTAATGTCCAGTACCGTAAAATACCTTGACTGTAGTCCCTGCTTCAGCATTGTCTCGGGACTCGTAGCAACGGTGGGGGCTGCTAATGGAGTTACTTTATTGAGTTCTCTGGAATCGATGGTCAGTCTCCATGAACCATCTGGTTTCCTTACGGGCCAAATTGGGGCATTATTTGTTGAGGCTACGGGTCGAATTACACCTTGGTCTAGCAAACTTTGAATTTCTTTTGCAATTTCTCCCTCGGCTTGCTGTGGGAAGCCGTATTGTTTCTGGGGCGAGGGATTGGGACCTGTAATGGCGACTGTTCCCAGAATTCTTTCACAGTCGTGCTTGTGCTGGGCGAAGGATGCTTTGTGTTTCCTTCGGACCTCTCTAATTGTCCTATCTGTACTAATGGCTTACGGATCAAACCAATAGTCGCCTACTGAGCAGATTCTGTGTTCGTAGTCTCCTACTGTGAGTATGGCGGGGGCTCTCGCTGTTCCAGCCATTTTCCAAACACTCATATTCACGGGGTCAAAGCAAAGGTTGTGTGAACTCATGAAGTCGATCCCGAAAATGTGTTCTGCTGTTCGGGGCAAATCTACTAATACCAACAAACGTTGGTATTAACGTTTCTGATTTGGATGTCTACGGGGGCCGCAATATATCCCTGCTGGATATGTCCTGTAAATCCGCTAAGAGTGATAGTGTTGTAGTGGGCCATTTGTCTTGGTGAAACATTGTGGAGGAGTTTAAAGTGGTGCAGGACCCTCTTGTGTCCCAAAGGGGTGGCCCCGGACTGTGCCTGTGACTACTGATCTACCTGACTTGTCCCAGAGTGTGTCGCAGACCCAGGTTGGGGAGTCCGAACACCGTCAATCTGTGCTACTTATGGTAGAATTGTCTGGGCAGGCGCTAACACTGTGTATAGGCCTGGCATTGTTCCGATGTGGGGCGTTCACTTGCTGATTCCATTGCTGGTTCGGAGGGGCATTGCATTCGCAGGCATAATGACCCATGTGTCCACAATTATAGCATCCATGTGCTCTGTGGTGCTGTCCATCACGTCTACCTTTGTGGGGTCTTGATGTGTCCTTACTGGATTCATGTTTGCTTCTGCTTTCTCCTGCTCTGTCTTTTTATTTAGGGATAGTTTCCAATACAGGGGCTGGTTTAGCACAGGGCTAAATCGCTGGCTTTGAAAACAGACTAAGGCAGGCCAGCAGCTTGGTTCAATTCCTGTACCAGCCTCCCTGAACAGGCACCGGAATGTGGTGACTAGGGGCTTTTCACAGTAACTTCATTTGAAGCCTACTTGTGACAATAAGCGATTTTCATTTCAAGCTTTAGAGAGTCTCTTCAGAACCCACACTTCGTTATGTGTGGCGTCTGAGGGGGTCATAATTCGCACAAGCTTTTTGACCTGCTTCTGTGGCATGGGAGACTAAAATACGGGTCCATTTAGTTGTGTTTTCGACATTTAGATGTGCGCGGACTAAACCTCTAAATACCGCTTTGAAGTGTATCCAAAGGCGTCCTGCGTATGCAGTCGGATGCTCTCCCTTCTTTTGTCTGCAGCAATTTAGACCTTCTACGGGATCTCCTTTGTTATAAACAATTGCATCTTAAATAGCTGCCTTCATGTCCTAGAGGCTTCCTCCTCCTACATTCTGTGGATCGGGTAATGCTGAACTAACAGATGGGTCAAGGCTCATTACTATAAGTTTCACTTCCTCCGGTTCGTCCAGACCTTACATAACTGTCTGTTGTCTTACTCGCTCAAAGAAATGGTGTGGGTCTACTGTGGGTTGGAATGGTTTAATTTTGGCGCAGGCATCATGTGATGGATCGTGGGGTAGTGTAAACAAAATTGGGTTCCTCGCGATCCTGTGACGTGCGCTGTGTGGTGACTGGACTCATAGGGTTGTGTGCTGCCTGTGCAGTCAGTGGTTCGGGCACTTTCCTTTTCAGGGCCTGGGGCCTCTATTGTGATTTTCGGTATCTTCTACATACCTATAGGCAGTTTCACTGAGTTCCTGCCAATCGGGGCCATCTTCCTGGTCTAAATTTGGTCCAAAGGTGTCTCTGAAGCCATTTTGCACTGAGAGCAGTGACTGTCACCTTGAAATTTGCTGCCTGCATTTTGCGTGGTCTACTGAACTCTGCCTTTGTTCCGTTGTGGAACTGTGGAGTGCTCGTAAAGCTGCCTTCAAGTCTGCGCATTGCTTCTTTAACTGTTCTACCTGTTCCGTCTCTTTTCTTACCAAGACTGCGTGTTGTGTATCCTGGTAGGCCTTATCGTATTGTGCCTGAAAGCTGCTTAGGTGGACTAAACAAGATTGGAGTGTCCGTTTGACATCAGCCATCTCCTTGTCTTTTGTTGCTAGCTGCTCTCGGAGTTGCTCATTAACTTTTTCACACTTGCTAACGTATCCCTCATTCTTCTCCTCTTTCTCTACAAGCTGTCTGCGGAGCGTCCTCACGACCTCCTCTGTGCCTCGCAATTGTTCCAGACAGGACACGATTGCTATCGGCTTTCGAACTTTCCCTAAACTCTTCTTGTGTATCTCGGTTAGGTTGTCCCACCAAGTTTGTCCTATACTACCAGGACCAGACTCTTCATTCAAACAAAACTCAGACCAAAGGGGCCATCCTTTCCCCTTTAAGTATTTCCTTAGTTCCTCTTCCCTTATGGGACACTGCTTTGCTCTACTGGTCGCTGTGACCTTGGGTTCCTATGGGTTCGTAAGGAGTTCCATTGTGTTTGCTGCCATTTCTACTGGTATCTCTTTTCTATTTTTGGGACATGGGGGAATAGGGCGGCGATGCAAACAGCGGGTATGGCCTCAGCTATATTCCGGTTCACAAAACTCCCAATAATTTTACGCAACAAAATCGAACGGGTTTACCTTATATCCCTGTTAGTATGCATGCAAATTACTACACACTTCCGAATCTTGGAGGTTTGATCAATACGCGTCTTACACTTGTGGTTTCTTTCACTTATCCAATTGGGTTTCTAATTCAACGTTTTGTGGGTTCTCTCGGAGTGACAAAATCACTTCTAGGTCGAGTCCCGTCAGAGTCGCCAATAACTGTTGCCAATTTGCACCGGAGACGCCAATAAAGTTGCCCCTTTTAATATTGAGTGATATTGCTTTTCAGAGTCGTCAGGTATCAGATGATACCACCACAAGGTTCAACCGCATACTGATCAAAGACCCAACAACCGGTCAGTTAGTTCAAGTTCAATAATGGTTTATTTACACACAAGATTAACTCACACATGCAACATAAAAACACTACTAGCTAAATTACACCTAACACTACAACAACCTGCACTTAACTTTCAGGCACCCGGCTTTGGCAGAGGAACAAGGCCTTTGTTCGGATCTGGAGTGGCTGGGTCTGGAGAAGTAACTTCGGTTCTGCTGGGCTCATCCGTCTGGTAGCGATTGTTGATCTTGAACTTGCTTCTGGTCATGGTGCTGCAATTGGCTTCAGGTATAGGCTGGGCCAAAGAGTGCTGGTGTGCCAGGGCCAAAAGAGATCAAACACATGGCAGTGTCTCTCTTTATCCTTTGGGGTTTCACGTTCCTTTGGGCGATTCTTAGCTTTGGACCCAATAATTCAGCAGGCTTCGATTACTGCCTTCGATTTGAGCCAATAAAGGGGCGGGTGCCTTGATGGCTGGGCGTGTCCTGAGCGGTCATTGACCTTGACTGTTTGGGCTTCCTGGGTGAAGGGAGTGGCGCCGATGTGTCTGGAATTGTATCTGATACCTGAGTACCAGTCCTTTGTCCTGGGGAAATGGGCCATTAGAATGCAAATCGACTAGGGGTTTCGATACTGTCTGGTTCTCTGTTAGCAAATATGCATTTAGGCTCTGAGTTTGCCTGAATCCTGTATTGGCCATCTTTCTCTTGAGTCTTTGCAAGTATCCATGTTTCCTTTGTAAGTGGCCATCCCAGATGGCTACAACAGCGCTCTCATGGCGACCGTGCGGACAAACACCACCAGCTCTGAATATTTTCAGCTGCACAGAGGAACGAGGCAAGGGTGCTCGCTGTTCCTGCTGCTGTTCACACTGGCAATTGAGCGACTGGCCCTCGCTCTTAGATCAGCGAAGCAGTGGACGGACATTCGGAGAGGGGGCAGAGGGCACAGAGTTTCACTCTGTGCGGATGATCTGCTCCTCGGCGTGTCGAACCCCCTGGCAAGATAATGGAATTCTGAGGGCGTTCAGAACCTTCTCAGGTTATAAACTCAATCTAGGTAAGAGCACAATCTTCCCGGTGAACTCACAAGGGGAAGGAGCAGAGCTGGAGGCACTACCATTTAAAGTGACCTAAACCACTCTCAGGTACCTGGGGATCCAGACAGCTCGAGACTGGATGCAGCTCCATGAGTGGAATCTGTCCATCCTGGTGAAGGAGGTGAAGAGGGACCTGCAAAGATGGGATTCACTCCCATTATTCCTAGCGGGAAGGGTGCAGACGATAAAAATGAACATACTGCCAATGTTCCCCCTCGTATTCAGATCGCTCCCGATCTTAGTTCCCAAATATTTCTTCACCAGGTTTGACAAACTAATCATGGCCTTCATCTGGGCGGGAAAGTATCCAAGGGTACGGAAAGCCATCCTACAAAGATGCCGACACATGGGAGGCCTGGCTCTGCCAAACCTCTTATTCGACCACAGGGCAGCAAACACAGAGAGTGCAGTGGTGACTGGGAGAGCCAGAGGTGGAATGAGTTGAGATGGAGGAGGCCTCCTGTACGGGGATGTTTCTCTGGGCACTGGCCACCGCCTCACTCCTGCCCCTCCCCAAACACACACTGGAGAAACCCGGGTGGTAGTAGCCACATTAAGGACCTGGAACTAGTTCAGGCACCACTTTAAACCCTGTGGTATGTCTATTGCAGCCCCATCTGCAAGGACCATAAATTTACATCCGCAAGGATAGACACCACGTTCAAGACATGAAGAGAGGATGGAGGTGCACTGACGGTAAAGGACATGTAGGTGGACAGGAGAGTGGCGACTCTGGGGGAACTATCAGAGAAGCTCTAACTCCCTAAAGGGAATGAGCTTCGATACCAGCAGCTGCGAGACTTTCTCTGCAAAGAAAACAAGACGGTCTCCCAGTTACCTGGACATACTCTACTTGACAGGATGTTAGCACCGGGCTGGCTAGGGGGAGATAAGTGTGGCGACATATATGGATGACGTTTGGAAGAAGTAAAGGCCCCAATGGAGGAAACATGACAGAAATGGGGGCAGGAGTATGGAGACAGAGGGAGGACTTGGATCAAGGCACTGCACAGGATCAACTCCACCTCCTCATGCGCATGGCTGAGCCTAACACAATTAAAGGTGGTGCATGAAGCGCATCTAACCAGGACATGGATGAGCGGATTCTTCCAGGAGGTGGAAGATACGGGCGAGCAGTGTCAAGGGAGTCCAGCAAACCACACTCACATGTTCTGGTCCTACTCCAGACTCAACGGGTTCCGGACCGCCTTCTTCGAGGCCATGCCTAAGTGGTTGGGGTGAAGATGGAGCCATGCCCGTTTGTGGCAGTCTTTGGGATATCAGAGAATCCAGAACTGTTGATGGGGAGAGTGGCCGACCTCCTGGTCTTCGCATCGTTAATCGCCCAACGGAGGCTTCTGCTCGAATGGAGGTCAACTGCACCACCCAAAGTCTCAGATTGGCTCTCCAACCTAGCGGAGTTCCTAAAATTGGGAAAAAATAAAATTTGCAATCGGGGATCTGAGGAAAGATTCTCCCATATGTGGGAAAAACTCACCAGCGCCTTCGAGGACCTTTCGTGATCAGTGACTAGGGGGTGGGAGGGGGGAAACAGGTAAGGAGGGAAGGGGAGCAAGAAAGAGGGAGGGAGCAGGTGGGAGTGGGGAGGTGTGGACAAACAGCCAGAAAAGAGGCGGGGGGGGGGCGTGGGGGTGGGGGGGTGGAGGGGTGGGGGGGGAGGAGGAGCACCCATACCATAGAGTGGAAAAGGGGAACCTCTCACGGCCGTTAGTATGCCTTACATACTAACAGTTGCAGGCACCTGCACACGAAAGACCGGGACAACATGGAACTGGGAGATTGGGCCTGGAAACATTGAGAAATGAAAGGCAGCTCAGAGAATAAAGCCATTGCCAAATCTTGTATGATAACTAATTGAGGCAATGTAAGTAGACCACTGGTTACTCTTTGCTGCAGTAGCTGCATTGATATTTGTATGCTAACTTGCAAGCTTACTTCATGTGTTTTTTCCGTTCTGTTATTTATGGCTAGTTTGTTGCGATGTTTTTCTCCATTATTATATTACCATGTTTTACCCACTATGTTCCATATATACTAATGTAAATAATTAAATGCCAATAAAAACACTTTGAAAAAAAAAATCATTGAAGTCGAGCTTCAGCACTGGGACACCTCTCACGGCCAAAGGGTAAGTTCATGGTTCAGTGGGGGAGGGGGGCACCTGAGCACGGTCTCCTGAATGTTCCCGGCAGAGGCCTGGGGTCTAGGGGCTCCTGATGTGGTGAGGAGTGAATGCGCAGAGCAAGGTTTGTCAGCACAACTGGCTCGTTGGATGACACTCTGAGAGAAGGTGGGACAGTCATGGTAAGGGTGGCGGGGTTGGTGGGCAGGGTAGCGCTTGTGGGATTTGAGGGTCTCCGGTTGGAAATCCTAACTGATTGTCGGTCTCTCTCCTCCAATTCCTTACAGCTATCAAAATGGATGGTGGTGTCGGTCCCGCCGCGGCTGCCCTTGTGGTGCTGGTGGCAACCCAGTCAGGTAGACGGCGTAGAAGCCGGCAGCAGCTACCACACATGCTAGAGGCGGCACCCCATGTGCAGGCGACAGCTGCACACCCTGAAGACCTGGCCGCCAATTAGGCCGAGGAGGAGCCTGGGGGGAAGGTTAGCGATGGTCCAAGGTGTACAGGCATAGATGATCTTTCGAGGAGGTGATGGACAGCATGAGCCGCAGGAGACTCCGTCTCAACAAAGAGACAGTGTGGCACCTGCGATGCCCTGGTGGACTTGGCGGAGGAGAACACCTGCTCCCGGTGGCCATGAAGATGATCGCAGCCCTGAACCTTTATGCAACCAGCTCATTCCAGGCCTCGCGAGGGGACCTGTGTGGCCTTTATGCCCTGGCATCAGATTTTATCACCTTCAACCTGGACCAGAACCATCAAGATGCCTGAGCTGCAGAATTCTCCGCCATTGCTGCGATGCCCCAGATGCAGGGGGAAATGGATGGCACGCATGTCGTCTTGTGCGCACTGGGGCATCAGGGAGTGCCCTTTATTAACAGGCAGGTATTCCACTCCCTGAATGTTCAGATTGTGTGTAACCACTGCCTCCGTATCGTGCATGTGTGTGCCCACTACCTGGGGAGCGTGCATGACAGCTACATCCTGAGGCAATCAGAGATCCCCAGTGTCTTCGAGGACCACCACTGAGGACATTAGTGTGGAGGCCACAGAATGAGACGGCGACCCGAGAGGCCCATGCTGCCACCTGTTTTGTCATTGAGCGGTGCAATGGACTGCAAACAATGTGGTTCTCCAACCTGGTGGTGCACTGCAGTGCACCCCCCAGATGGTCTCCAGCTTTGTGGTGATCTGCTGTGCAATCCACAACCTGGCACAGCAGCCTGGCGACATGCTGGGGAGGAGGAGGAAGGATATGCGGCCTCATCTGAGGAGGAGGCGGACCAGGATGGGATGGAGGACGAGCCGGAGAGGAACCACAGAGGGAGCCGGAGGTTGGAGAACAGGCAATATCAAGGGTCTAGCACGCCCTAAGGACCAGGGAGGCCCTTGTCCTCACCAAATTTGCACAGGACAAGACTATTTCCATTAGCTCAAATCCTCCCCCATTCACCTCCTTCCCCTGCATTTCATTCCCTCCTCCCCAATCTCCCCTCACCCCTATTTCTCTCCTTCCCCCACAATATCCCCCTCCCCCACTTCCCCCCAAATCCCCCTCCCCCATATCCCTCCTTTCCCCCCAAATCCCCTCTCCTCTAACATCCCTCCTCCACTTGACACTAGCCCCTGCCTGACCACCCTGTACCGTCCTCCAAAGGTCTGTGTAACATCACTCCAGGGTTATGGACCTGTATCGGCACTGTGAGTGGGCCAATATATAAGGCAGGAGAGCGATGATAAGTTGTTGTGAGGAAAGCTCTGGAGCTCCTCAGTTTCCCTGAAAGTCAACTCCTCTCTTCCTGCTTACAATGCAGTGTACTCACACACATCCTCTGAACGGGTCTGTATTGAGGGGGTTTGCTCTTGGACTTCGGTGCCCGGATGGTGGGGATGTAGGCAGGTGAATATTAATGTGACAGAGGTTTCTCATGTATCAGGTGCTACTAATTTTAGTAGTGAACGTTTGACATTGCCAATCCCAGTAGCTACAAATAGTAAGACCCCCGTTCCCCCAGTGCCCACTCTGAGGAGAATTTTCTTGATCTTTTGTGGTTTACTGGTATGTTTAGGTTTGTCCCCAGGATGCACATCAGAGGTAGAGGCAGCCTGCTGCTTCTGCGCCCTGTGGCTTTTGATGCCCTTGGCAGACATCCTTTGCAGGGTCTTGAGCTGGAGGCCTGGCTGACTTACCAGTGACACACGCATTGCTGCGCCACCCTATTCTGAGATGCGCCGGTGGCAGGATGGGGGAGGTTCAGAAGAAGGCGGGACACCCGTTGTCTTCTTGGTGGAAGGCCCTGGATTGACCTCCAGTGCTTCCTTTCTGATGTTGCGTATAGGGCCCTGGAGGTTTCCATGGGATGGAGAGACCGCTGGAGTTCATCGGGCTCTGCCAGTTCTGGCGACTTCAATTGTCTGCACCATGATGTCAATGCCCTCAGAAATGTGCCTCAGTGACTGGGCCATGCTCTGGAGTGCATCGGCAATGCCATCTGCATCTGGGACATGTCCCTCAACAACGTGGACATGCTCTGCAGTGCCTTGGCAATGTCCATCTGCATTTGGGACACGTCTCTCAGTGGCTGGGACTTGATGTTGAGGCCGTCATCCATGGTCGTCATAGATTAAGCCATGCCTTGGGCACCACTATTTGACACGGACATCGCGTTCCAGATTTTCCATTGCAGTCACCACCCTAGCAGTGTTGGCCTCTGTGCCACTCATCATCGGCAACATCTCCTGTGACTGAAGCCTTTGGGACTCGTCTGATTGGCTATGCAGTCACTGGAATGTACCTAACATCCTATCCTGAATGTCACGGCCCTATCTTCTGCATCAGCTCTGGAAGAACCTTGGCCAGAGGCTCGACATCTGACTGGGACCCAACTGAGTTCTGGGATCCAGCAGACCTCCGACTGCTGACTCCCTTGGATGTTCCTGCCTCCACCTGATGTGCATTAGCATCAATGTGGTGCTCAACAGATTGTGCCCCAGAAGCCTGCGCACTAATGTCGCCCACTGAGGTGTGTATCTCTGCATTGGTGGAAGGTGGGGTTGACAGCTGAGACGCCTCGATGGTGGTCTCCTCGGACCTCTCCTCCAAAGTGAACTCTTGGGTCGTGGTGAGGGGGAGGTGCGGCGGGGAACGACGCCAGTTAGCCTGGCCTCATCAGAGGGAGACCCTGCGAGACAATGGACATGTGGTCAGTAAGAGGAAAGGATCATTTGGTCTAACATGAACTGCTCACTTGAGACAGGTCATCTGGGTGAAGGGGCAGTGGCTCCTCACCTCTGTGGCACAAGCCAACCTCGCTGTCAGTAACCGCTGCCTCCTCTGTCAACCCTGTGATCTCTAGGGCCCATTCCTTATAGCGGGTGAGGACTCGGATCTCTTGGATGCTGCCCCCAGTCTTGGCCTTTTCCCGCTTATTATGGGATATCTTCTCCTGCAGGGATAAAAGCGGCCATTGTGAGCCGCACGCTTGATGGGTCAGAGGGGTATATAGCAGGTGGTCTGTGTAGGCACCATGAAGGGATTGTGCTGGTGGGTACCAGGGGGTTCTGAGGAACAAGCATGAAAATGCTGGGAGGGTGTGAGGTGTCAGTCAGTGATTTGTGTGGGGGGGGGGGGAGGATTGGGAATTTGAGAGGTGACAGGCAAAATGGTGGACGGAGAGAGGCGGTAACTTACCCTTGCAGCTTGGTGGAGTTCTTTGGTCTTCCGACATTGGATGGCGGTCCGCCTGGTCATGTTGGTTGCACTGACAACCACTGCCACTGCCTCCCAGGTGATGCTGATGTTGGTCCTCTGACTCCCTCGAGGGAGCAGGATGTCCCATCTTGCTTCCACAGCGTCGAGAAGCCTGGCCAGGTTGGCATCCCTAAAGTGAGGAGCAAGTCTGTGCACTGCCATGCTTGTGTGTTGCATGGGAGTGAGTGGTGAGTGAGCATTTAAAAGCAGCTCCCTCCTAATAACTGAGAGATGCTGAGAGGTGAGTCTGGCAAATCAGATGGCAAGACAGGCAGTAATGGCGAAAAGCTCGTCAGGGCTCATTTATGACACTAAGTGCCGCTGAATACAGGCCGTGATCACGCCAACACAGCCAACGGGAAACATCCCACCAAACCTGCACAAAATGACACTGAGAGCTGGTTTCTTCAGCCGTGCCCACCGCAAGATCGCCACGGACGGGGCGGGGACCATGTAAAGATCCGTTGACCTCGGGCGGGAATTTCCAGTCGCCTGTAGGGCACGGCCAAAGAATCCTGTCCTTTGAAATTTTCCCTTTAAATCTCTCAAACAGAAAATTTGTTTTTTATTGATAAGAGTTGTTCAGATTGCGATGTGTATATCCACTTTAAAGTGTATTGTGTGTTAAAGAGTTCTGTAATAAACTTGTAAATAAGTTGAGGAAGCCATAAAGGGGTGATAAAGGGATAGAGATAGGCTAAGTGAGTCGTCAACAAGGCTAAATGTGAAAATATCCACTCAAGTAGTAAAAATAAAAAAGCAGAGTATTTTTTAAAAAGCCAACACTGGTACCCAATGTTGACATGCAGATGGCTTTTGTATCCTTATGTGCAGATTATAGAAAGTCACCATGGTACAGTAATGGTATGTTGGTCTTTATTGCAAAGGGGTTGAAGTGTAAGGTAAGAAAGTATTACATAGACATTGGTGAGACCATACCTGGAGAACCAGGTCCGTATTCAAAGGAGAAGTCCCGAAAGACGTGCTGTTAGGTGAATTGGATATTCTAAATTCTCCCTCAGTGTACCCGAACAGGAGCCGGAGTGTGGCGACTAGAGGCTATTCACAGTAACTTCATTGCAGTGTTAATGTAAGCCTACTTGTGACACGAATAAAGATTATTATTATTACTTGACTTAGAGGAGGGTGCTACACACTGTACACATTCCTGGGCAGAGAGGATAATCCAATGGAGAGATTGGGTCAAATGGGCTCATGTTCTTTTGAATTTAGAAGAACAAGAGGAGATCACCTTGAAAGTTATAATATTCTTCGATGGTTAGATGCTTAGAGGCCATTTTCCTTGACTAGAGAGTCTGTAACTAGGGCTCATCATCTCGGTTGAAGGGGTCAGCCATACGCAATTATGATGAGCAGAATTATTTTCATTCAAAGGGTTGTGAATCTTTACCCCAGATGGTTGTGAGTGCTCACTCAATGAATATAGTCATGATTGAAATTGACTTTTGGGCACCAAAGAATTGAGGGATATGAACAATATTTGGAAAAATGGAGTTGATATAGATAATTAGCCATGATCGTAACGAACAGTGGTGCAGGCTTCAGGGACCTTATTATTTCTTATTTTCTTAAATTTGCAAACATTCTTTGTAATACAGCAAAAAAGTCTAATTGGATAACAGTAGATTATTAATTCATCTTGACTGGATAGTATTTCCTCTCTGACAGTAATGAGTGTTATGTATCGACATAATTTTGGCAATAGCAAATTAGCTTTGGATAGTGGTAGATTCTGCAGTGTGTTTAGAATGCAGCCCCAGCCCTCCACATATAACATATTCAAAACATGACAGCCTATATACTCACCTACATTAAGTTTCTGAAGATTGATGGGGTTCAGGTTGTTTGCAATAACGTACCAATTGTGAATCAGAACCATCTTGCAACCATCACTCTGGGTGCGATTTAACGGAAACATTTCAAAGCGTCCATTTTGGGCGGGTTAGGCAGGATGTTTCTAGGCGAGATTGCGGCCCATATTCACCATATCCTTACGGGATACTCGACATTACTGGCTCCCTCGTCGTCTGATTCGCCTGACTCACGCCTCAATTTTGTCGTGTTGGGTGTTCCGATATACAAACGAACCAACACGGTTGTAGATCGTACAACTCTGTTTTATTATTCTGTATAATAACAACTGTTAACTTCTGGCTGTGGTTCGTACTTCACCAGTTAACCTGTGGACCCCGCCCTAGCACTATCTTAGAGAGGCACTCAGCACATGGTGTATGTCTCAGTGGCGCGCTGTGAGCTCTGTGCTGTGAGCTACCTCCTGGTAGAATGAGCGGGAACTGTGGTGTTCCCTGTTTTATAGTGCGTGTGCTCTCACTGGTGATTGGCTGTGATGTTGTGTGTGTGTTGGTTGGTCCAACTACCTGTCCATCAGTATGTGTGTGTGATTGCACCATGATATGTTTATATGGATATCATGACATCCCCCTTTTTCACAAGAATATGTGCCTACATGGCAATAAATATTGGTGCGTACTGAGTGCGGCTGAGTATGTGTGTGCAATATTTACAACATGTACATGAGGCTAAACTATATACATAGGAAGGTGTCAGGTGCAACATAGCAACGAGGTTGTACCACAAACAAAACAAGTGCAATCATCAAATATCGAAAGAGAACTCCTGGAACGACAAAAAGAGAAACACGTTAACATTGTTGCACAACAATTCAGTGAGTCCAATGTGCAAACAAGCTCATAAGTCCAGTTTAGTAGGTGGGCGACAAATTTGGGTTGACCGCCTCAAGGGTGGGTCAGGATCCACCGGCTGAGGAATGGGCCTGGCCATGGGCGATAGAGGAATAGGCAGAGTGGCAGGAAGCTCCACGAAGTCGGCATCAGGGACAACAAGAGGGCGTGGCACCGGTGCATGATCACGTAGCGAGCGCGGAAGCAGCCGAAGGGCCCGCCGATTACATCGCCGAATGGAGCCATTAGGCATGCAAACCAGGAATGAGCGGGGAGCCACGCGGCGGAGAACGCCGACCAGCCACCCTCTGGTGTATGCGGACGTTGTCTCCAGGCGCCAGGGCAGGAAGATCAGTTGCCCGAGTGTCATGTGCCACCTTCTGCTGAGCACGCTGCTGTTTCATCCTTTGCAGTACTGGAGCATGGTCGGGTTTAGGAACATGAATGGACGGCACAGTGGTCCTCAGGGCGCGACCCATCAACAGCTGGGCTGGTGAGAGGCCTGTGGACAGTGGGGCCGAGCGATAGGCCAGCAGGGCTAAACAGAAGTCAGATCCGGCATCAGCAGCCTTGCAGAGGAGCCGCTTCACGATATGGACGCCCTTTTCTGCCTTGCCATTTGACTGGGGATGCAAAGGGCTGGACGTCACGTGTGTGAAACCATATGAAGCGGCAAAAGAAGACCATTCTTGGCTCGCAAAACAGGGCCCATTGTCTGACATGACGGTAAGCGGAATGCCATGGCGAGCAAAGGATTCTTTACATGCTCTGATTACAGCTGATGATGTCAAGTCGTGCAGGCGTATGAGCTCTGGATAATTGGAAAAATAGTCAATTATGATGACGTAGTCCCTGCCGAGCGCATGAAAAAGGTCCACACTCACCTTTGCCCAGGGGGACGTCACCAACTCATGGGGCTGAAGGGTCTCAGGGGGTTGCGCCGGCTGAAGCCTTTGGCAGGTGGGGCAGTTGAGCAGCATGTTGGCGATGTCGTCGCTGATGCCCGGCCAGGACACAGCTTCTCGAGCCCTCCGCCTGCACTTTTCAACCCCGAGATGGCCTTCGTGCAATTGTTCGAGGACAAACCTGTGCCTGCTGTGTGGGATCACAATCCGGTCCAACTTTAGGAGTACACCATCAATGACGGCCAAGTCGTCCCGGACATTGTAGAATTGTGGGCACTGCCCCTTGAGCCACCCTTCCGTCATGTGGCGCATCACACGTTGTAGAAGGGGGTCAGCCGCAGTCTCACGGCGAATGTGGGCCAGACTTGCATCAGTAGCTGGCAGATTGGCCGATGTGAAGGCTACATGTGCGTCGACCCCCCCGATTCGGGCGGTGTGCTCACTGCTCTGGACAGGGCATTCGCGATGATGAGGTCCTTTCCCAGGGTGTAGACAAGTTGGAAGTCGTACCTCCGGAGCTTGAGCAGAATGCGCTGGAGGCGAGGGGTCATCTCATTGAGGTCCTTTTGTATGATGCCGACCAGGGTGCGATGGTCGGTCTGCACGGTGAACTGCGGAAGACCATACACATAGTCGTGGAATTTATCTATGCCGGTTAACAAACCCAGGCACTCCTTCTCAATCTGCGCATGGCGCTGTTTTGTGGGGGTCATGGCCCGCGAGGCATAGGCGACCGGGGCCCATGATGCAGTGTCATCCCATTGCAGGTGTACCGCCCCAATGCCGGACTGGCTGGCATCAGTTGAAATCTTTGTGTCTCGAGTAGTGTCGAAGAACGCCAATACCGGGGCGGTGGTGAGCTTGATCTTGAGCTCCTCCCATTCCTTCTGGTGTGCGGGCAGCCACTGGAACTCCATAGTCTTCTTCACCAGGTGGCGAAGAGCCGTTGTGTGGGAGGCAAGGTTGGGAATAAACTTCCCCAGGAAGTTGACCATCCCGAGAAAGCGTAGCACTGACTTCTTGTCTGCCGGCTGCGGCATGGCTGCAATAGCTGTCAGTTTGTCGGCATCCGGCCGCACACCTGATCGGGATATGTGGTCGCCCAGAAACTTTAGCTCAGTTTGGCCAAAAGAACACTTGGCTCGGTTGAGGCGCAGGCTGTGCTCTTGTATCCGAGCAAAGACGCGCTGGAGACGACTGATGTGCTCCTGTGGTGTGGTGGACCAGATGATGACGTCGTCAACATAGACGCGCACCCCTTCGGTGCCCTCCATCATCTGTTCCATGATTCGATGAAACACCTCAGGTGCCGAGATGATGCCAAACGGCATCCTATTGTGGCAGTATCTGCCAAAGGGAGTGTTGAAAGTGCACAGCTTCCTGCTGGACTGATCCAGCTGAATCTGCCAAAAACCCTTTGAGGCATCAAGCTTGGTAAAAATTTTAGCCCGGGCCATTTCGCTCGTGATTTCTTCCCATTTGGGTATGGGGTAGTGTTCCATCATGATGTTATTGTTCAGGTCTTTCGGGTCGATGCAGATCCGGAGTTCGCCAGAGGGCTTTTTTACGCACACCATGGAGCTGACCCATGGCGTCGGCTCCGTGACCCAGGAAAGCACTCCTTGGTCCTGCAGATCCTGCAGCTGCTGCTTGAGGCGGTCCTTGAGTGGTGCTGGGACTCTACGAGGTGCGTGAATGACCCGGGTGGTGTCCGGTTTGAGCCGTATTCTGTAAGTGTAGGGCAGTGTGCCCATGCCCTCGAAAACCTCCTGGTTGTGGGCGAGGAGCGAGTGGAGCTGCGCCCTAAAGTCTGCATCTGGGAAATCGGACGTGCCTTCTGGAGACAGAGTGTGTACCCGCTGAACGAGGTGGAGGATCTTGCATGCCTGTGCGCCTAGCAGAGAGTCCTTCAAGGATCCAACTATCTCAAAAGACAGTGTGGATGTGTATGAATTGTGTGCAATTTCAAGCTGGCAAGACCCCATGGCCGGGATAACATTACCGTTGTAATCGACCAACTGACGATGGCCGAATCGGTGGTTTGACCTTCAAGGTGTAGAAGGCTGGCCATGCAATGAGATTGGCGGAGGCACCAGTGTCTAAGCGGAATGTGATTGGTGATCGGTTGACCGTTAGGGTGGCACACCATTCATCGCCCGGATTAACGCTGTGCACTGGCATCGGCTGGTGGGTCCTACTTAGGGACATCCGATTTCTGTCTATTACCGCAACGCGGAAGGGTTCCCGGTCGTCGGTATCACCAGTCTGTACGTCATCAGGGTATGACTCGGTGTATGGAGGCTGAATGGCCCGCACATCCCTGCGAGGCTGGCGGAATTGCGGAGCGTTGGCAGGTTGAGCTGCTCGACAGCAGGCAGCGTAGTGGCCCATTTTGCCACAGCGGAGGCATTGTCGAGTTTTGGCTGGACATTGCCGCTTTAAGAGTGCGGATCCACAGTTGCCGCACGTCGTGACGTCATGGCGTTCGTTGCGCCACCGCGCATGCGCAGTTCGGTCCTGCGTAGAGCGCGCCTGCGCGCCACGTCCCTCTGCGTCGACGCCCCCTCTTTTGTTGCGTGCAAGCGCGGGAGGCCTCGGAAAGCGCGCGAAATGGCCGCCCTCGTCCGGGCTGCGGGCCAGGACGAACTTGATCGACTGGATCCGCTCGACCTCGTAGGACCCCTGTCGTGCCAATTTGGCCGCCTGGAATTGTGAGTACCGGCTGGTCGCGTTTTTGTGGAGGACGCAGGTTTCGATGACGGTGGCTAGGGTGAGGCTCTTTATTTTGAGGAGCTGCTGGCGTAGGGTGTCCGAGGTGACCCCAAAAACTATCTGGTCCCGAATCATGGAATCGGAGGTGGCCTCATAGCCGCAGGACTGCGCGAGGATACGGAGGTGTGTCAAAAAAATTTGAAAAGGCTCATCCTTACCCTGCAGGCGCTGCTGGAAGAGGTACCTCTCGAAGCTCACATTCAATTCGACGCTGAAGTGTTGCTCAAGTTTTAGAAGGACCGTCTTGTACTTCGTCTTGTCCTCGCCGTCCGCGAATGCCAGGGAGTTGTAGATGTGGATGGCGTGTTGCCCCGCCGTGGAGAGGAGGAGGGCGTTCTTCCTGGTGTCCGATGCATTCTCCCTGTCTGTGGCTTCTAGGAAGAGCTGGAAGCGCTGTTTAAACAACTTCCAGTTGACGCCGAGATTTCCAGCGATTCGGAGCAGCTGCGGCAGGTTGATGGTGTCCATGGCGCAGGATGGCGGATCTCTGAAGAGGTGCAGGTAGGTCTCACAGTTGCTGGCGAGTTTCCAACCCTGGTATCATGTGTTGGGTGTTCCGATATACAAACGAACCAACACAGTTGTAGATGGTACAACTCTGTTTTATTATTCTGTACAATAACAACTGTTAACTTCTGGCTGTGGTTCGTACTTCACCAGTTAACCTGTGGACCCAGCCCTGGCACTATCTTAGAGAGGCACTCAGCACATGGTGTATGTCTGAGTGGCACGCTGTGAGCTCTGTGCTGTGAGCTATCTCCTGGTGGAATGAGCGGGAACTGTGGTGTTCCCTGTTTTATAGTGCGTGTGCTCTCACTGGTGATTGGCTGTGATGTTGTGTGTGTGTTGATTGGTCCGTCTACCTGTCCATCAGTGTGTGTGTGTGATTGACCATGATATGTTAATATGGATATCATGACAAACTTCTCGCCGCTAACAAGGGCAGCTGTTTTTAAACAATCCCTCACCATTCACTCCCAGTCAACACACAAACATGACAGCACGTGGACCTACTACTCGCTTTGGCAATGCCGAGCTGGCCAGGCTTCTTGACACTGTGGATCTCTTAAGCTATGTATCTTATCTTGTGTAGCCTAAGTGTCGAACAATAATAGGTTAGCTTAACTCTTGTCAATTTATAATGGAAACAGCCTGAATAAAGATCTATTCATTCATTCAGTTAAGGTTAACAGTGATCTCGCCGTTCATGTTATCTTTCCAGACTGCCTGGGAAGACTGCATTTTACAATGCTCATTATTTAAGACTAGTATTCTTAAGATCAAGTGTTAAGTGTTTGTAATTATAAATCATACTAAACTTTTGTATTGCAGGTTATTTATTCATTGCATATTCTTTAATTGTCCCACCATTCAGGCTCTCTTTTTAACTGACCTGGCCCATTTCCAATAATACAGTAATTGATTTAGTTCTTAAAATGGATTCTTATCTCAGTGTCAGCACAAAATGGCATCTGATCATTTTGGTTTACTATACGAAATAACATATCGGTTCAGACGACAAAATAATTGTCACACTAAAACTATTGATTTAGAAATTATCAACAAGTTCCATAATCCCTCCACCTATACCTGGAATAAGCTCCATTTACAGAAATAATCCAGAGAATTGACTTTAAAACCCTCTTCATAGCCTTGTCCCTTTGAGGTACCCTCAATAATGACGCTTAGAGATTAAACTGTAAAGAAGGCTTTATTAGACTAATAACTAATTAGACTAATAACTAGACTAATTGAATACAGGAGTTGGGACGTCTTGTTGAAGTTGTACAAGACATTGGTACGGCCACACTTGGAATACTGTGTGCAGTTCTGGTCACCCTATTAAAGAAAGGATATTATTAAACTGGAAAGAGTGCAGAAAAGATTTACTAGGATGTTGCCGGGACTTGATGGTTTGAGTTATAAGGAGAGGCTGGATAGACTGGGACTTTTTTCCTTGGAGCGTAGGAGGCTTAGGGGTGATCTTATAGAGGTCTATAAAATAATGAGGGGCATAGATAAGGTAGATAGTCAACATCTTTTCCCAAAGGTAGGGGAGTCTAAAACTGGAGGGCATAGGTTTAAGGTGAGAGGGGAGAGATTCAGAAGGGCCCAGAGGGGCAATTTCTTCACTCAGAGGGTAGTGAGTGTCTGGAATGGGCTGCCAGAGGTAGTAGTAGAGGCGGATACAGTTGTGTCTTTTAAAAAACATTTAGATAGTTATATGGGTAAGATGGGTATAGAGGGTTATGGGCCAAGTGTGGGCAACTGGGACTAGCTTAATGGTAAAAATTGGGCGGCATGGACTGGTTGGGCCGAAGGGCCTGTTTCCATGCTGTAAACTTCTATGATTCTATGATTCTATAATATACTACAGCTAGAGACGAGAGCTGACTGTTACACAGACCATGAGGCAGGCCTTGATGTATGGCTCCCAGATGGGCGGAGCCAGAAGCGGAGTCCCCAGGGTTCCAAGCCCGGTCTTAAAGGGGACATCACCTTACATGATGATAAGGCAGTAACCGTTCATCACATTTACCCCCTGTTGAAAAAGGAGTCCGGCGGGGGTGAAGTGCCATCATAGGTCCATCCGTCTCGGTGGCCGGATCGTCCTCCTCGACCTCCTCAATTCGGGCGGTGGTGCGGCAGGCACGGACGTCCCGGTTGAGGGCACATCCGGGAGCACAGCTGTCGGAGCTTCGGTCCGGGTCGGGGCAGAGGAACTCGGCAGGGCCGGGGGTAGCGGAACCGGCGCCGGCGGGGTGTGTAAAGGGGGCGCAAGGGGGGGCGCACGGTAGGGGCTCACCAATGGGTGGTAGGGCCGGAAGTGGGTGTGTTGTAGGGGGCGACGGGTCCTGCAGGGGCGCGGCGCGGGAAGGGGCGTCTGTGGTGGAGGATCCAGCGGGTGCCAGATCCCGGAGGGAAACCGTATCTTGCCTGCCGTCGGAGTACTCCACGTAGGCGTAACTGGGGTTGGCGTGGAGCAGTCGGACCTTTTCAACTAGGGGGTCCGTTTTATGGCTCCTCGCGTGCCTCCGGAGAAGAACAGGTCCCGGAGCCATCAGCCAAGTTGGAAGCGAGACCCCGGAGGTAGACTTCCTGGGGAAGAGAAACAATCGGTCGTGAGGGGTCTCATTCGTGGCTGTGCAGAGGAGTGACCTAATGGAGTGTAGGGCATCGGGTAGGACCTCCTGCCAGCGGGTGGTTGGGAGATTTCTCGACCACAGGGCCAGAAGGACAGCCTTCCACATGGTCGCGTTCTCCCTCTCCACCTGCCCGTTTCTCCGTGGGTTATAACTGGTCGTTCTGCTCGAGGCGATGCCTTTGCTGAGCAGATACTGACGCAGTTCATCACTCATGAACGATGCACCCCGGTCGCTGTGGATATAAGCAGGGAAACCGAACAGGGTGAAGATGCTGCGCAGTGCCTTAATCACAGTGGCTGAGGTCATGTCGGTGCAGAGAATGGCGAATGGGAAACGGGAGAACTCATCGATCACGGTGAGGAAATAGGCATAATGGTTTGTGGATGGGAGGGGCCCCTTGAAGTCCACGCTCAGTCGCTCAAAGGGGCCCGAGGCCTTCAAGAGCCAAACCTTGTCTGGCCGATAGAAGTGCGGTTTGCACTCCGCACAGACTTGGCAGGTCCTGACCATGGCCTTGACCTCCTTGGTTGAGTAAGGTAGGTTGCGAGACTTGATGAAATGGACGAGCCGGGTAACCCCCGAGTGGCAGAGGTCATTGTGGATGGCTTGCAGGCGGTCCTCCTGCGCGTTGGCGCATGTGCCGCGGGACAGGGCATCTGGGGGCTCGTTGAGCTCCCCTGGACGATACTTGATATCGGACGAGTAGGTGGAGAGTTCGATCCTCCACCTCAAAATTTTATCGTTTTTTATTTTGCCCCGTTGCGTGTTATCGAACAGATAGGCGACCGACCGTTGGTCGGTGACGAGGGTAAACCTCCTACCGGCGAGGTAGTTTCTCCAGCACCGCACAGCCTCCACAATGGCTTGTGCCTCCTTTTCGACTGCAGAGTGTCGAACCTCGGAGGCGGTGAGGGTTCGGGAGAAGAACGCTACTGGTCTGCCTCCTTGATTGAGGGTAGCAGCCAGGGCGATGTCTGATGCATCGCTCTCTACCTGGAAAGGGATGGTTTCGTCCACCGCGTGCATGGCGGCCTTGATGATGTCAGCCTTGATGCGGTTGAAGGCCAATTGAGCCTCAGCCGAGAGGGGAAAAGTGGTGGTCTTTAGGAGTGGGCGGGCTTTGTCCGCAAACTTGGGGACCCACTGGGCGTAATAGGAGAAAAGCCCCAAGCACCGTTTGAGGGCCTTGAGGCTGCGGGGGAGAGGGAGTTCCTTTGCCTTTGCCTTTGACAAGGTCCCTCATGGTAGACTAGTACAAAAGGTGAAGTCACATGGGATCAGGGGTGAGCTGGCAAGGTGGATACAGAACTGGCTAGGCCATAGAAGGCAGAGAGTAGCAATGGAAGGATGCTTTTCTCATTGGAGGGCTGTGACCAGTGGTGTTCCACAGGGATCAGTGCTGGGACCTTTGCTCTTTGTAGAATATATAAATGATTTGGAGGAAAATGTAACTGGTCTGATTAGTAAGTTTGCAGACGACACAAAGGTTGGTGGAATTACGGATAGCGATGAGGGCTGTCGGAGGATACAGCAGGATTTAGATTGTCTGGAGACTTGGGCGGAGAGATGGCAGATAGTGTTCAATTCTGGTCGCCACACTACCAGAAGGATGTGGAGGCTTTAGAGAGGGTGCAGAAGAGATTTACCAGAATGTTGCCTGGTATGGAGGGCATTAGCTATGAGGAGCGGTTGAATAAACTCAGTTTGTTCTCACTGGAACGAAGGAGGTTGAGGGGAGACCTGATAGAGGTATACAAAATTATGAGGGGCATAGACAGAGTGGATAGTCAGAGGCTTTTCCCCAGGGTAGAGGGGTCAATTACTAGGGGGCATAGGTTTAAGGTGAGAGGGGCAATGTTTAGAGTAGATGTACGAGGCAAGTTTTTTACGCAGAGGGTAGTGGGTGCCTGGAATTCGCTACCGGAGGAGGTGGTGGAAGCAGGGACAATAGTAACATTTAAGGGGCATCTTGACAAATACATGAATAGGATGGGAATAGAAGGATACGGACCCAGGAAGTGTAGAAGATTGTAGTTTAGTCGGGCAGCATGGTCGGCGCGGGCTTGGAGGGCCGAAGGGCCTGTTCCTGTGCTGTACATTTCTTTGTTCTTTGTTCTTTGTTCTTAAGGGGGCACATGCGGTCGGGGTCGGGACCTAGGACCCCGTCTTCCACGACATAGCCGAGGATGGCCAGCCGGGTGGTGTGGAAAACGCACTTGCCCTCGTTATAGGTCAGGTTAAGGGCTCGGGCGGTCTGGAGGAACTTTTTGAGGTTAGCGTCATGGTCCTGCTGATCATGGCCGCAGATGGTGACATTGTCCAAGTACGGGTATGTAGCCCGCAAACCGTACTGGTCCACCATTTGGTCCATCGCCCTTTGAAAGACGGAGACCCCATTTGTGACACAAAAGGTGACCCTGAGGAAGTGGAAGAGCCGTCCGGCTGCTTCGAAGGCAGTATAGGGGCGGTCTTCTGGTCGGATGGGGAGCTGGTGGTAGGCAGATTTGAAGTCGACCGTGGAAAAGACTCGGTATTGGGCGATCCGATTTACCATTTCCGCGATGCGAGGAAGGGGGTACGCATCAAGCTGCGTGAATCGGTTTATGGTCTGGCTATAATCCACGACCATCCGTTATTTCTCCCCGGACCGGACTACCACCACTTGCGCTCTCCAAGGGCTGTTGCTAGCCTCGATGACCTCCTCTCCCAGTAAATGCTGGACCTCTGACTTGATAAAAGCCATATCTTGGGCACTGTAGCGCCGGCTCCTGGTGGCGAAGGGCTTACAGTCAGGAGTGAGGTTAGCGAATAGCGAGGGGGGTGCGACTCTCAGTGTCGCAAGGCAGCACACCTTGAGGGGGGCAAGGGTCCGCCGAGCTTCAGTGTCAGGCTTCGGTCGCTGCACTGGAAATCCAGTCCGAGCAGCAGGGGGGCACAGAGGTGAGGGAGGATATAAAATTTGAAACTGGTGTATTTGGCACCCTGGATCGAGAGATCCGCAATACAGTACCCCGTGATTTGTACCGAGTGGGACCCAGGTGCGAGGGCTATGGTTTGGGATGCGGGATGGGTGCGTAGGGAGCAGCGCCTTACCGTTTCAGGGTGGATAAAGCTCTCCGTGCTCCCGGAGTCGAAGAGGCATGCAGTGTCATGCCCGTTGACCTGGACCTGCATCATGGAGTTCTGCAGGTGTTTTGGCCAAGTTTGATCGAGGGTTATCGCACCCAGTCGCGGGTAGTCGGAGTCGTCAGCCGAGTCGGACTCGTAAAATGGCCGCTGCCGTCGGTCGCACATGTCGGGTCGAGAAGATGGCCGCCGACCAGATGGCCGCTCCCATGATTCGCACGAGGCTGATGACGCGTCAGAAGAGGGCGTGTCGGGTCGGTGCGCAGCAGCATTGCGAGGCCTGCGGGCCTGAGAGCCTGATTTTCGGGCCGGCTGTTCTTTGTTTTTCTGGCCCCTGGGTCTGGCCAGGCAGACCCTCACAAAGTGCCCTTTCTTCCCGCAGTCGCTGCAGATCGCGGAGCGGGCTGGGCAGCGTGGGCATGGGTGCTGGCCCTGCCCGCAGAAGTAGCATGGTGTGCCCCCATGGTGAACGGGTCGCCGCGTGGCGCAGGCCTGAAAAACGGTTGAGTCTGAGGAAGTCCGGGGGGGGCTGGCAGAGTCCGCGGGGTACGTACCCAAGTTATGTCGGGCCACCTCCAGCGAGGAGGCGAGCGTTAGCGTCTCCTGGAGGTCTTTTGCCCCGTTTTCGAGCAGCCGCTGCCGGATGTAGGTCGAGCGGATGCCGGACACGAAATCATCTCTGATGTGCAGGTTCATATGGACTTCCCCTGTCACATCCTGATGATCACAGTCCCTGGCAAGCGTGGTGAGTTTTTAAACAAACTCGTCGAGCGATTCCCCCGAGCGCTGCCGGCAGGTAGAGAGCAGATGCCGGGCGTGCACCTCATTGACGGGTTTGACAAACCGCTTGCGGAGCAACTCAATCGCTTCCTCATAAGTCGGCGCCTTTTCGAGCGTGGTGGAGATTCTGTGACTCACCCGGGCGTGGAGTAGACGCAGCTTGCGTGGCCCTAGGATGGGAGTCTCTGCGGAGTCCAGGTAGGCATCACAGCACCGCAGCCAGTATTTAAAAATTTCCTTTGCCTCCGGCGTTCGTGCTTCCAGATTGAGCTTCTCTGGTTTTGGGCCTGCATCCATCCTGAATCTAGTTTAGTCTAATAAATTGAGGTACCCTCAATAATGGCGCTCAGAGATTAAACTGTAAAGAAGGCTTTATTAGACTAATAACTATACTACAGCTAGAGACGATAGCTGACTGTTACACAGACCATGAGGCAGGCCTTTATGTATGGCTCCCAGATGGGCGGAGCCAGAGGCGGAGTCCCCAGGGTTCCAAGCCCGGTCTTAAAGGGGACATCACCTTACATGATGATAAGGCAGTAACCGTTCATCACACCCTTCTTACCTTGTTGATCTCTTCCAAGTCTTACATCCCCCCCTACACACTCTGCACCGGCACCAAGATGCTCCTTCTCCTATCCCTCCTGCTTTTCAATTGATGCCAGCATGGTTACTCGGCTATTGTCCTTTCAGACTGCAACTTCAGCCCATTTCAGTTTTTTCTCCTCTGTGGCAGCATATGATTCAAGGCATCGCCCTGCACTTAGAGTGCAGTGCAGAAATCTAACTTGTTTATGATGTAATTACGAGCATCAAAAAAGGATTGCTTGTGCTAAAAGCGCTACACTTGTACATCAGATGACACCCGCCTGAGGTTTAAGTTGGCATTTCCATTTGGGAAGAATAGAAGGATGATTACTTTATATTTATCCATTCAATACTTCCTTCAGGCTGTTTGTCATGGAGACCGAGAGGAGAAAGTGCTGTAATTTTCTGAATATAAATATCCAACCATAATGCACACTCTGATTCTCATGAACAAAGAAAGAGGCAAATTTGCCTAATTACCATATACAACACTTGCCTAGACCTCTGCAATAACCGTGATCAAAGTGACCTTTCATTGATAAAATTAGTGAGTATACCCAGAAAGCTAAAGAATCAGTTCCCACCCTAATTAGCTCCCAGACTCATGCACAATATGTACAATACACAAAATGTACAATACTCAAGATGACCGAAACAAGACGACAACATTTATCAATCAATTGAATGTGACACGCAGACACATTTAGCACACAAAGTGTTGAGCCTGTCAAATCAATCAGCCGAGCTTGCTAATTGGTTAATTTCATCAACAGAGCAATTCCTTACGGTGGAACATTCTGTATAGGGCTGGGTTCTTTCTGAATGATGGGTTGAAGGGTAATGGAGAACAGGCAGGAAAGTGGAGTTGAGGCCGAGATGAGATCAGTCATAATGTGTTGAATGGCGGAGCGGGCTTGAGGGGCTAAATTTTCTAGTTCTTATTTTCTAATGTTGAGTTAAACATTTTAACTATTATCATGGCAGAGAAAAGAACAAGTTACACAACAGTTTTCAAACTTAAGGTCAGCCACCTGATACCTTTCACCTTCAAGATCACAAACTAAAATGCCCAATGTCAATTTAAAACACAGAACATGAAACCTGCAAAGGAACTGTTCACGTGTTACATCGTAAGCGTTGTGCCCCCACTTTCTTGGGCCCACTGCAAGCTTATTTTTAGCTCAAATGATCCTTGTTTGAATTCCCTGAGTTCACAGGAATACTGGAGACGAGCAAAGCAATTGGATTTTTACAGTAAGTTTAAGGTTTATCAATCAATGGTTTATTTGCTTAAATCCTGAAGCTGGTTTAGCACACTGGGCTAAATCGCTGGCTTTTAAAGCAGACCAAGGCAGGCCAGCAGCACGGTTCGTTTCCCATACCAGCCTCCCCGAACAGGCGTCTGAATGTGGCGACTAGGGGCTTTTCACAGTAACTTCATTGAAGCCTACTCGTGACAATAAGCGATTTTCATTTCATCTAACATTCCGACATTTTCTGAAAAGCTTTCCATTGGCCAATTATCAAGGATGAAAAACTAATTGTTTGATTCCAATTCTCTAGAATTTTGATATGACCATAATATGATAGAGTTTTGTCAGAGGTCATGATGGTTCATATTGTCTGCGAAGTTACCATGAAATGCATGGAAACAACTTTTGGTACAATACTGAGGAAGGATATTAGCACAGATGATATAGAATCTGTATGGGTCGAGTTAAGAAACATCAAGGAGTAAAAAAACATTTTGTAGGGATTGCATACAGACCAGCAAAAGGCAGTGGTAATGTTGAGAATAGCATTAGACAGGAAATCAGAAATGCATGTGATAAAGGAACATCTGTGATTATGGGTGACTTTAATATGCATGTAGATTGGGGGAGTCAAATTAGTCACAGTACAATAGAGGAGGAATTTGTGGAGTGTATACGGGATGGTTCTCTGGATCAATATGTTGAGGAACCAACAAGGGAACAGGCCATCTTGAACCGGGTGTTGTACAATGAGGATTAGTTGGAAATCTGGTTGGGAGAGAACCCTTGGGGATGAGTGACCATAATATGATAGAATTCTTTATCAAGAGTGAGGTAGTTGATTCTGAGAAGATCCAGAACCTCAATAAAGGTAACTATGATGGTATGAGGCATGAGCTGGCTATGATGGGCTGGGAAACATTACTGTAAAGAAGGACAGTGGACTGGCAATAGTATGCATTCAAGGAATTAATAGAGTAACTTCAAAAGTTGTTTATTCCTGTTTATCGCAAGAGTAGAAAGGGAATCCAAATCATGGCTTATATTGCAACACTAGTTGTGGGCTGAGGATCACCGGCAGAATATTATATAGTTTCCAAAGCTCCAAAGCAGATGCCTGCTTTGTAAACAAGGTGTCTGCAAGGATTATCCCACACCACCAGCAATAAACAACTTCAGTTGTGGCACGTATGGCATCATTTGCCTCCTGGAACTTACTTTTTCAGCCCTCAAAAGAAATGCAGCGGATGATCTCACCCGATCTCAAAGTTCTGAGACTATGGTCGGAGGGCGGCGGCAATCTTTTGTTCCCGCCAGCAGCGCACTTCCGCCCATCGGTTTCTCAGCGGCATGGGGTGGTGTCAATGGGAATTCCCATTGACGACAGTGGAAGCAAAGAATCCCGCCCGCCAGCAAATGGGATGCCGCCTCCTGATTCCAGGAAAACCGCGGCTGGAAGGCTGGAGAGTCAAGCCCCACTTTCCCATTATCCTTCGCAGATGGAAGAATGCCAATATTTGAGTAGATATTCCATATTTAACTCAATATTCACACTAAACTAACTGGTCTCTCCTTTGACTAGTTTTATCACCCTTTTAAATGTAGGAATCACAATAGCTGTGAACAATCTACTAGCATGCTCCATCCTTTATTGGGGGCAGTGGCATAGTGACAATGTCACTAAAGAATAATCAAGGGGCTACAGCAAATCGTGGAATTTGAATTCAATTATTAAATCTGGAAGTTAAAAAATATTCTCAGTAATGGTGACCATGAAATCATTGCCGATTGTCATAAAAATCCATCTGGATCACTAATTGGAAGGAAATCTGCCATCATTATCTGATCTGGCCTACAAGTGACTCCAGACCTACAGCATTATGACTCACTTTTAAATGAGCCCTGAAATGGCCCAGAAAACCACTCAGTTGTATCAAACAGCGACAAAGTCTACAAAAACGAATGAAAATTTTTAGATCAGATCTCAGCTCTGTCATAATATACGCCAGTGTATCATGGTGCAGATACACACACACTGATGGACACACAGCGGGACCAATCAACACACATAACACCGCATCCAATCACCAGTTAGAGCACACTCACTATAAAGACAGGGGGCATCAGAATTCCCGCTCTTTCGGGATGCAGCCTCCTAGAAGGACAGAGCTTACAGCCTATAGCACAGATCTTCACCATGTGCTGAGTGCATAGACTGGTCAGGACAGGCATAGGTCTTTAGTGTAATCTAACATTGTGTTAACCCACAGTGAAAGTATGTTCAACAGTTTCTAACTTAATAAAATAGTGTTGCACTATTTTAAGTGTTGGTGGCCTGTATGTGTTCCACGGATCCAGAGCACCCAACACATCATGATACCAGGAGTCGAGGGATATTAGAACTTCTTAGACCTACCTGCAAGTGATCTGCCTTCCACCAGCATACAGTCATCCTGCAAAATGGACAGCGTCCGCCCGCCGCCACCGCCCCGCATCACCGGTAACCTAGGGGCCAACTGGAAGATATTCAAACAACGCTTCCAGCTCTACCTTGAATCCACAGACCGGGAAGATCGCTCTCTTCTTATCCACGGCTTGGGAACATGCCATCCACATTTTCAATTCTCTCACCTTTGCTGATGATGAAGATAAATCAAAATTGAATACGGTCCTCCTCAAGTTTGACACTCACTAGAGGTGAATGAAAGTTTCGAGCGCTATGTATTCCAACAGCGTTTGCAGGGTGAGGATGAACCTTTCCAGTCCTTTCTCACCCACCTCTGCATCCTTGCGCAGTCCTGTAATTACGGGTCCACCTCCGACTCCATGATACGCGACCAGATCATTTTCGGTGTTCAGTCAGACCCCCTACACCAGCAGCTCCTCAAGGTAAAGCAGCTAACCCTAGCGACCGCCATCGAGACCTGCGTGCTACACGAACACGCCACTATTCGGTATTCCCACATCCAAGCGGCTGAAACGGAGCGGCAAGGTCCCCACGAAGCAGAACGGGTCCAAGCAATCGAGCAACTCCAGGGCCTCAGCCTGGATGAGGGCGGCCATTTTGCGCGCTTTTCGCGGACCCGCACTTGTGAGCACTGACCGAGGGGACGGCGATGTCGACGAACGTACTGTGAAAGCGCGCACCACGTATGACCGCGGTGGCGCAGCGAATGGACTTGCGCTACAACGTGCGGTAACTACGCCCACTTAAAGTGGCAATGCCCTGCCAAACCCCGACGATGCTTGAGATGTGGCAAACTTGGCCACTATGCTGCTTTATGCAGATCAGCTCAGCCTGCCAACTCATATCGCTCCAGCCAGCCTTGCAGGAATGTCCAGGCCATTCAACCCATGGTCACCGAGTCCAATGCGGACCTACTACCCAACATTGACACCAAGGACCCGAAGGCGCCTTTTCGAGTCGGTATCGTTACAAAAAACAGGGTGTCCTCGAAGCAAAGAATCCAGCCTCTATAGGTATACAGCATCGATCCAGACAATGAGTGGTGTGCCACCCTGAAGGTCAACCGGTCCCAAATGCGATTCCACCTGGACACTGGTGCCTCCGCCAATCTCATTGCACGGTCTGACCTCCAAAGCCTTCGTGCCAAATCTGCCATCCTCCCATCAGCCTGCCAGCTATTAGGTTTCATGGAAATGCCATTGCTGCCAGCGGCTCATGCCAACTTGAAGTGACACACAGGTCATGCAAAGCCATCCTTCCCTTTGAAATCGTGGGCTCCTCGAAAGCTTCCATACTTGGCGCACAGGCATGCAAGCTGTTGAACCTAGTTCAGAGAGTTCACTCTCCCTCTCCTGCTGACGCAGCTGCCTTTCAGGACATCGACATCAGGGCTCAGCTCGACGCCATTATCAACCGGTACCACAACGACTTTGACGGCATGGGCACGCTCCCGTACACCTACAAGATTTTATTAAAACTGAATGCCACGCCTGTGGTGCACGCACCTCGCAGGGTCCCAGCACCCCTTAAGGACCGCCTCAAGCACCAACTGCAGGACCTCCAGAACCAAGGAGTGATTTCCAAAGTCACGGAACCAACCGACTGGGTCAGTTCCATGGTATGTGTAAAAATGCCTTCCGGCGAATTGAGAATTTGCATTGATTCCAAGGATCTAAATCGCAATATCATGAGGGAGCATTATCCATTTCCCAAGCGCGAAGAGCTCACATGTGAGATGGCTCGCGCCAAGCTCTTCACCAAACTCGACGCCTCAAAAGGATTCTGGCAAATCCAGCTCGATAAATCCAGCAGGAAACTTTGCACATTTAATACCCCCTTTGGCAGATATTGTTACAACAGGATGCCGTTTGGGATCATATCTGCATCAGAAGTGTTCCATAGGATTATGGAACAAATGATGGAAGGCATTGAAGGTGTTCGCGTCTATGTCGATGACATAAACATTTGGTCCACCACCCCGCAGGAGCATGTGAGTCGCCTCTAGCGCGTATTCAAACGTATACATGAGCATGGCTTCTGCCTCAACAGGGCCAAATGCTCTTTTGGTTAGACGGAAATCAAGTTCCTCGGGGACCACATCTCCCAATTGGGTGTGCAGCCGGATGCGGACAAGGTAGCTGCCATCACAGCTATGAAAACACCAGAGGACAAGAAAGCGGTCCTCCGATTTTTGGGCATGGTCAATTTTTTAGGGAAATTCATCCCTAACCGCGCCTCTCATACTACGGCTCTCAGGAACCTGGTCAGGAAGACGACAGACTTCCAATGGCTCCCTGCCCACGAGCGCGAATGGAGGGAACTCAAAACAAAACTGACCAGGGCCCCGGTCTTAGCTTTATTTGATCCAGCAAAGGAGACCAAAATTTCGACCGATGCCAGTCAATCGGCATTGGGGCAGTGCTCCTTCAACGTGATGAGGCCTCATCATGGGCCCCCGTTGCATATGCGTCATGTGCCATGACCCCCACGGAGCAGCGCTACGTGCAGATAGAAAAGGAGTGCCTGGGCCTTCTGACCGGTGTTGTTAAGTTTCACGATTATGTCTACGGACTTCCTCAATTCACCGTCGAGACCGACCATCGCCCGCTGGTCAATATAATACAGAAAGATTTGAACGACATGACGCCTCGCCTCCAGCGTATTCTTCTCAAGCTCCGGCGATATGACTTCCAGCCGGTATACACCCCAGGCAAAGACCTCATCATTGCTGACGCTCTGTCCAGGGCAGTCAACACTCCATGTGACCCAGCGGATTTGTCTGCCAGGTTGACGCCCATATGGCATTCGCTGCCTCCAATCTATCTGCCACGGATGAACGCTTCGTCCAAATTTGCCGCGAGACGGCGGCTGATCCCTTGCTACAGCGTGTCATGAGCCACCTAACGGAAGGCTGGATCAAGTCTAATGCCCTCAGTTCTATAATGTCAGAGATGATCTGGCGGTAGTGGACGGGGTTCTTCCAAAACTGGACCGCATTGTCATCCTGCATAGCATGCGCCAGCTTGTCCTGGAACAACTACACGAGGGCCACCTTGGCGTGGAAAAGTGCCACCGACGGACCCGAGAGGCAGTGTACTGGCCAGGCATTAATGAGGACATAGCCAACACAGTGCTCAACTGCCCCACTTGTCAGCGCTTCCAGCCGGCCCAACCACGTGAGACCCTGCAGCCCCATGAGTTGGTCACGTCACCATGGACCAAGGTGGGCATCGACCTGTTCCATGCGCTGGGTAGAGGCTATGGCCTGGTCGTGGACTACTTTTCGAATTACCCGGAGGTGATACGGTTGCACGACATCACATCGTCTGCAGTCATTCGTGCATGTAAAGAAACCTTTGCTCGAAACGGCATCCCGCTCACGGTTATGTCGGACAATGGACCCTGCTTTGCCAGCCAGGAATGGTCCAACTTAGCCAGGCGGTACAATTTTACCCATGTGACATCCAGTCCCCTGTACCCCCAATCCAACGGCAAAGCGGAGAAGGGAGTACTTAGCGTCAAACGGCTCCTTTGCAAGGCTGCCGATGCTGGGTCCGATTTCTTTCTTGCCTTGCTGGCCTATCGCTCCGCCCCACTGTCCACTGGCCTGGCGCCAGCCCAGATACTCATGGGTCGTACCCTGAGGACGATGGTGCCGCCCATCCATGTCCCAGACCTTGATCACGTTCCCGTCCTTCGCCGATACAGCTGTCTCGTGCACAGCAAAAGGCAGCTCATGACTCCCGTGCAGCTGAGCTCCCTGCTCTGGCTCCAGGTGACAACGTCCGCGTCCATCTTCCGGAGGGGGGCTGGTCTGCAACCGCTGTTGTCCTTCAGCAAGTGGCCCCCGGCTCGTTCCTGGTTCGTCTACCGGTTGGCTCTATTCTCCGCCGCAATCGACGCGCCCTTCGTCTCGTTCCACGCTCGCCACGTGATCCTCCACTGTCGCCTTGTCCTCCTGCTGACTCTGCCACGGACTACGCAGAGCTCCCTGTCACTCTGCATCCCCCTGACTCTGACGCAGTCCAGCCCGCTCCTGAACCAGCGGCTCTCGACCCACCCTTGAGGCGGTCAACCAGAATTCGTCGCCCACCTCAGAGACTTAATTTATGACCTTTGCGGACTTATAGACTCTCTGAATTGTTTTGTTGCTTTATTTGATCGTTTCCGTGGTTTGTATATAGTGTTGATCTCGTTATTTTTGTTGCATACTGCTTCTCTGCACCAGGCACCTTCCCATGTAAATAGCTTAGTTCTCATGTACGTAGTCCTGTAAATATGTCTTCGCACCCCACATGTAGTTAGGAACATTCTCACCATACATTATTTATTGCCACACACATACATTCTTTTATAAAAGGGGGGATGTCATAATATACACCAGTATGTCATGGTGCAGAGATACACACACTGATGGACACACAGCGGGACCAATCAACACACACAACACCGCAGCCAATCACCAGTTAGAGCACACTCACTATAAAGACAGGGGGCATCAGAGTTCCCGCTCATTCGGGATGCAGCCTCCTAGAAGGACAGAGCTTACATCTTACAGCACAGATCTTCACCATGTGCTGAGTGCATAGACTGGTTAGGAAAGGCATATGTCTTTAGTTTAATCTAACATTGTGTTAACCCACAGTGAAAGTATGTTCAACAGTTTCTTTTTTTTTTAAAGTATATTTTATTGAAATTTTTTTCCCTGAGCAACATTTTTCCCGCTTACAAAACAAGCGAAACGATAACAGTAACAAAACAGAAATTTTTAAACTTTTTAACAATAATAATAATAGTAGTCATAATATACAAGTAACAAAACCTCGTACTTTATTGACCTATACTCAACTGCCTCCCCCCCTCCACCCCCCCCCCTCCCCCCTGGGTTGCTGCTGCTGGTCATCCGTCTTCCCTCTAACGTTCCCCTAGGTAGTCGAGAAATGGCTGCCACCGCCTGGTGAACCCTTGAGCTGATCCTCTCAGGGCAAACTTTATCTGCTCCAGTTTAATAAACCCCGACATATCGTTTACCCAGGCCTCCAGTCCAGGGGGTTTCGCCTCCTTCCACATGAGCAGGATCCTGCGCCGGGCTACGAGGGATGCAAAGGCCACGACATCGGCCTCTTTCGCCTCCTGCACTCCCGGCTCTTCCGCAACTCCAAATAGAGCTAACCCCCAGCCTGGTTTGACCCGGGCCTTCACCACCTGCAAAATCACTCCCGTTACTCCCTTCCAATACCCTTCCAGTGCCGGGCACGCCCAAAACATATGTGCGTGGTTTGCCGGGCTCCCGCCACATCTCCCACATTTGTCCTCCACTCCAAAGAACCTGCTCAATCTTGCCCCCGTTATGTGTGCTCTATGTAACACCTTAAATTAAATCAGGCTAAGCCTGGCGCATGAGGAAGAGGAATTTACCCTGCTTAGGGCATCAGCCCACATACCCTCCTCTATCTCCTCCCCTTATTCTTCTTCCCACTTTCTTTTTAGTTCGCCCACCGACTCCTCCCCCTCTTCCCTCATCTCTCTATAAATCTCTGACACCTTGCCCTCTCCGACCCACACCCCTGAAAGCACCCTGTCCTGTATCCCCTGTGTCGGGAGCCGCGGAAATCCCCTCACCTGTTGTCTAGTAAATGCCCTCACCTGCATATATCTCAAGAAATTCCCCCGGGGTAACTTATACTTTTCCTCCAGTGCTCCCAAGCTCGCAAAAGTCCCATCTATGAATAAATCTACAACCTTCCTAATTCCCAACTGGTACCAGCTCTGAAATCCTCCATCCTTTCTTCCTGGGGCGAACCTATGGTTGTTCCTGATAGGGGACCCCACCAGGGCTCCCCGCACCCCTCTCTGTCGCCTCCACTGTCCCCATATGTTCAGTGTTGCCGCCACCACCGGGTTCGTGGTGTACTTTTTCGGTGAGAACGGTAGCAGCGCCGTCACCAGCGCCTCTAGACTCGTCCCTTTACAGGACCTTCTCTCCAGCCTTTTCCACGCCGCTCCCTCACCCTCCATCATCCATCTACCTATCATTGCCACATTGGCGGCCCAATAATAATCTCCCAAATTCGGTAGTGCCAGTCCTCCTCTGTCCCTACTGCGCTGCAGGAACCCCCTCCTTACTCTCGGAACTTTCCCTGCCCACACAAAGCTCGTAATGCTCCTATCTATTTTATTAAAAAAGGTCCTGGTGATTAAAATAGGGAGACATTGAAATACAAATAAGAACCTCGGGAGGACCATCATCTTAATTGCCTGCACCCTGCCCGCCAGCATTAAAGGCTGCATGTCCCACCTCTTAAAGTCCTCCTCCATTTGTTCTACCAGCCGTGTCAGATTAAGTCTGTGCAAGGTTCCCCAGCTCCTAGCGATCTGAATTACCAAGTATCGGAAGTTTCTTCCCACTTTCCTTAGCGGTAAGCCTTCTATCTCTCTACTCTGGTCCCCTGGATGTATCACATATAATTCACTCTTCCCCATGTTTAACCTATACCCCGAAAATTCCCCGAACCTCCTCAAGATTCGCATAACCTCTATCATCCCCCCCGCTGGGTCCGACATGTATAGCAATAGGTCATCCGCGTATAACGAGACTCGGTGTTCTTCTCCCCCTCTAGTCACCCCTCTCCATTTCCTGGAGTCTCTCAGCGCCATGGCCAGAGGTTCAATTGCCAGCGCAAACAACAATGGAGACAGCGGGCATCCCTGTCTTGTTCCTCTATATAATCGGAAATACTCCGATCTATGTCGACCTGTAACTACGCTTGCCGTTGGTGCCCCATAAAGTAGTCTAACCCAGCGAATAAATCCGTTCCCAAACCCAAACCTCCTTAACACTTCCCATAAATACTCCCACTCCACCCTATCAAATGCCTTCTCTGCGTCCATTGCCGCCACTATCTCTGCCTCCCCCTCCACTGAGGGCATCATTATCACCCCTAATAGCCGTGGCACGTTAACATTCAATTGTCTCCCTTTTACGAACCCTGTCTGGTCTTCGTGCACCACCCCTGGGACACAGTCCTCTATCCTCGATGCCAGCACCTTTGCTAGCAGTTTGGCGTCCACGTTCAATAGTGAAATAGGTCTATAGGACCCACACTGCATCGGATCTTTTTCCCTCTTCAAAATTAGCGATATCGTCTCCTCCGACATTGTCGGGGGTAGTGTCCCCCCTTCCCTGGCCTCATTGAACGTCCTTGCCAACAACGGGGCCAACTAGTCCACATATTTTCTGTAGAATTCCACCGGGAACCCGTCTGGCCCCGGGGCCTTCCCTGCTTGCATGCTTCCCAGTCCCTTAATAACCTCGTCCACCTCAATCGGCGCCCCCAGGCCTGCCACCGCCTGCTCCTCCACTTTCGGGAACCTCAACTGGTCCAGGAACTGCCGCATCCCCTCCTCTCCCTCTGGGGGCTGAGACCTATACAGTTCTTCATAAAAGGTCTTAAACACCTCATTTATCTTTCCTGCCCTTCGCACGGTGTCTTCCCTTTCATCCCTAATTCCTCCTATCTCCCTCGCTGCTGCCCTCTTTCGCAGTTGGTGCGCCAACAGGCGACTAGCCTTTTCCCCATATTCATACCTCCTCCCCTGTGTCTTCCTCCACAGTACCTCCGCCTTTCTGGTGGTCAGAAGGTCAAACTCGGTCTGGAGTCGTCTCCTCTCCCTGTACAGCTCCTCCTCCGGGGTCTCTGCAAATTCCCTGTCCACCCTTAAAATCTCCCCCAGTAATCTATCCCTTTCCTTGGCCTCTGTTTTCCTTTTGTGGGCCCCAATAGAAATCAGCTCTCCTCTGACCACCGCTTTTAGTGCTTCCCAGACCACTCCCACAGGGACCTCGCCGTCGTCATTGACCTCCAGGTATCTCTCGATACACCCCCTCACTCTTGCACACACTCCCTCATCCGCCATCAGTCCCACATCTAATCGCCAGAGTGTTCTCTGCTCCCTGTCCTCTCCTACTTCCAGGTCCACCCAATGTGGGGCATGATCCGAAACCACTATGGCTGAGTATTCAGCTTCTTCCACCCTAGAGATCAACGACCTTCCTAGAACAAAAAAATCTATCCGGGAGTACACTTTATGGACGTGGGAGAAGAAGGAATACTCCCTAGCCCTGGGTCTAAGAAATCGCCATGGAGTTCAACAGTTTCTAACTTAATAAAATAGTGTTGCACTATTTTAAGTGTTGGTGGCCTGTATGTGTTCCACGGATCCAGAGCACCCAACACATCAAGCTCTGCAGTTCTGTCACATCCAGCCATGAATGGTTGTGGATAATTATACAAATAACTGGAGGAGGAGGCACCTCAAACATCCCAATCCTCAATGCTGGGAGAGCCAGACAATACAAAAGACAAGGCATTTGCAGCCATCTTCAGACAGTTGAAGTGCAAAGTAGATGATCCATCTGGGCCTCCTCCGGGGGTCCTTGTCATGTTGTGTAGACTGGCCGAAGTGAATGCTGAACTACAGAACATCTAATTTAAATAATTTATTCTGGAACAACTGCGTGATAAGATAGCTAGGATAAATAAAATAATAAGCTACTACCATTAAATGACTATTATAGAGCTATGCAAAATACGTCTATCCTCCAGCGCGACCTACTCGCAACTCCCAGACTACAGGGTCACATGGTGGGTTCACACTGCCACCTAATAATAATAATAATCGCTTATTGTCACAAGTCGGCTTCAATAATGTTACTGTGAAAAGCCCCTAGTAGTCGGAGGTCGTGCATAACATGTACAAACTTGCTTTATGCATATCATCTCAGACCCCAGTGTCAGAAATGCCAGCCTTCCGCCAATTTGATTCGCTCCACATGATAAGAAGGACTGACTGAAGGCACGGATACTACAAAGGCTATAGGGCCCTGACAAGATTCTGGAAATAGTACTGAAGACATCTGGAGGCCTCTGGCCCCGGCACCCATCCCTGCTGGCAGGCACCCGTTCCTGCCGGCACGAGTACCGATGGCTGGCCCGACCCATGCTAGCGGTACACTCCATGTCCATTGTCCGGCCCCCTTCTGCAGGGGCTACCTTGGGTGACCGCGTGATGCCTCGCTGGGGGCGGCGCCCGGTTGTGGGATGCAAGGGCAGTTGGTTGTTGGTGTAGAGGGGGGTGGAGTGAGGAAATGGTGGAGCGGCGGTAACCATACGGTCGCTATTACTCTGCACAACCACGGGCTACAGTGGGTAGTCAGTGAGGTAGGAGCAAGGTGGCTGCCTTGCAGGCTGCGACAGTGTCTAGCAGAGACGAGGGCTTCGTAAAATGAACCTGAGAGTTGAAGTGGTGGCTAGAAAGTAGCTTCCATCGTCGGGGAAGGATGGAATATACCACCACAAGTATTCTACCTGCCAAATGGTAGAAAGCTGGACAGCAATGGGGTAAGATCCGAGACATCCATTGACTTGCTGGCCGAGGACTGGATCAAGGATGAACACTCTGGTCATGGAATCGAGGGGCATCAAAAAGAGGGAGCAGGTAGCATTTAGATATACATAATATTATCAAGAAAAGTCATCTTGAAGGGGAAATTATGTTTGACGGGTTCATTAGAATTCTTTGAGGTGTAATGAGCAGGATAGATAAGGGGGAAACAGTCAATGAAATATACTTGGGTATCCTAAAGCATTCAGTAAGTGTTCGATAATGGAGCGACACTGTGGCATAGTAATTAGCACTGCTACCTCACAGTGCTGGGGACCTAGGTTTCATTCCCACATTGGGTGGCTGTGTGGAGTTTGCACATTCTCCTTGTGTCTGCGTTGGTTTCCTCCAGGTGCTCCAATTCTCTCCACAGTTCAACTGTGCAGGTTCGGTGGATTGGCCATGCTAAGTTGCCCCCCAGTTTCCGTAGGTAGAATATTTGTGATGTTATATTCCATCCTTCACCTGCTATGGAAGCTGCTTTCTAGCCACCACTTCAACTCTCAGGTTCATCTTGCGAAGCCTTCATCTCTGCTAGGGCTGCAGCTCCTTCAGCCTCAATGCTTTCAGGGCCAAATCCAGGGGCGTCATTCTCCAACCCCCCGCCGGGTCGGAGAATGGCCGTAGGCCGCCGTGAATCCCGCCCCCGCCCCCGCCGAAGTCTCCGGTACCGGAGATTGGGCAGGAGCGGGAATCGGGCCGCGCCAGTTGGCAGGACCCCCCGCTGGATTCTCCGGCCCGGATGGGCCGAAGTCCCGCCCAGAAATTGCCTGTCCCGCCGGCGTAAATCAAACCTGGTATTTACCGGCGGGACCAGGCGGCGTGGGCGGGCTCCGGGGTCCTGGGGGGGGGGCGCCCGGCAACTGGAAGTGACAGTGCTGAGCCACCTAATCATGATCATAGAGAAACACATAGTATGTTCACAGCTATCAGCAGATTGTGAAGCCACAAATAGCATGACAGAACTGGAACCAGTTAAGAATTTACCAGAGACAGAAATGGCTAGCAGTGGAACCAAATAGAAGGGCAAGCACAAGGGACGACAGCAAGTGGAAAAGAATAGGCAGCAGTCGGATTTGAAAATGCTCGCTGCAAAACTGAATTGGAAAATTTGAAAACGAGACAGAGCATGTATTTTGAAAACGCATGATAGACTTCCCCTGCGGCCATGGTGTGAGTGGTCGTACACAGGGGAGCTCCTGCTCGAAGGCATAGGAAAGATCTCTTTTTACCCGATATTGGGTGGAGTTTTACTGAAAAGGTGTAGGTGAAGATCGAAGGGGTAGTTTTCCCCAGGAGTGGCATGTCCGCTGGTTATCAAACCCGTCAGAAGACGGTGAGTGGCCTGACCAAAGGGTTAGAGGAGACCTGTGCTGCAGCAGCCAGTGAAAGGATGGCTGCAGCAGCCAGTGAAAGGATGGCTGCGGGGGAAGGGCTGCTGCGAGGTGGAAAGCCCCAGATGGAGTTGATGGCTTTTATTAAGGAGGAATTCTGCCAGCAGGGAAAGGAGATGCGGGAGGATCGCTCAAAGGCCATCGAAGGAGTTGTAGCACCCCTGAAGGGCTCGATGGAACGGGTGTAGAAGTGTTTGGAGGTGCAGGGGTCGCAAATCCGAGATATCAAAGGAGTGATCTCGGACCACAGCGATCGTGTGGTGGCTCTGGAGGCGGAGGTGGGGCTCTTAGGAGACTTTTGCAAAAGATTGAGGGCAAAGGTGGAGGAACAGAAGGCTGAACATGCGAATAGTGGACATGCCTGAATGAGTGGAAAATGTGAGTGCCAAGTGGTACGTCTCGAAAATGTTGGCAGGGCTGGTTGTGGAAGAGGTGCTAAATAAGGTCCCTGAAGTGGACAGAGCTCACAGGTCTTTGAGACAGAAGCCGAGAGCTAGATTATGAGACTCCACAAATTTGTGGAGAAAAATAAGTTATTTTGTTGTGCCAGAGAGAAGCGCACCTGCGAATGGGAGAGGAACGAGGTCTGAATACATCAGGACATTGGAGCCGAGTGGCAAAACGGCAGGCAGGGTTCAACAAGGCCAAGGTGGTGCTGTACCGGCGACGGATCAAGTTTGGGGTGCTCTACCCAGCATAATTATGGGTGACGTTTGAATGCCAGGAATATTACTTTGAGACCGCAGAAGCGGCCAAGGACTTCATCAAGAAGCATAAACTGGGGGAAAACTGAGTGGAGAATGCTGGGGAACTGGGGTGCTGCCATTTTGTAATGGTGGGAATAAGATTGAAGTGGGGGTAGGGATTGGACTTTTTTTGTTTCCTCCGCTTTGGAGGGGATCCTTTTTTGGGTTTGCTGTTACTGTTGGGTTGGTAAGGGGTGGCAGGGGTGAAAGGTTTATGCGGGGATGGATGTTCCCAGCCACCCCTCCTCCTGTTTTGTGGGGTTGTTTGTGTTTAGCGTTTGGTGTTTTCTTTCGGGGGAGGTGACCTGGAGTTCAGGGTGAGTCTTTGTTTGGGTGGTGAAGGGGAAGGTCAGCAGGGAGCCTTCTTCCCTGAGCCGAGGAATGGAGCTAAGGGGAGGGGAGGTCATTGGGAGAAGCCTTTGGGCAGGTACTTCCATGCTTGCAGGTAATGCTGGTGAATGGAAATGAAGTGGGGGAGAAGACCGAGAGAGTTGGCCGTGGGGGAATGGGGATGGGGGGGAAGGGGTGGGTGATGCACTATCAATTACGATGAGATGAGAGTAGAATGTAATCGAGGCTTTATTACAGAGATGTGTGGCCTCCTCCAGCAGCTGAAGAAATGGCTGAAGTTGGGAGAGCACACACATGTATACTCCGCCTACTGGGCAGAGCCAGCAGGCAGGGATCTACCCCCATACCTGTAGTACAGGGGCCTTACTGTAATACCCATATATACAATATAATACAACAATGGTGACTACCACATTCACTCCCTGTTAAAAATGAGTCCAGCGGGGGTGGTGGAAAACTATATACATACAGATTGGTTTTACAATTACAGAGAAGGTTACAAACTGAGACGAGTGGGTGCCTTGATCTGTCGTTGAGAGCGCCGTAATGTTGGTGACGACTCAGGCGTCGGCTTGGTCTTCGGTGACTCCGGGAGCGTGTTGAAATCCTCTTCATCCCCGGGTGGGAGCAAGGGGTAACGGATTGTCCTGGAGCGGGGGCTGCGGTGGGGTGCGCCGGGGGAAACGAGGGTGGAGCCGGGGCAGAGGTGGGGGGGGAGGGGGGGCATCCAGCTGGTGCCAGATCCCTAGGGAGACTGTGACTTGGCAGCAGTCGGGGAACGCTACGTAGGCATACTGCGGATTTGCGTGGAGTAGCTGTATTCTCTCAACCAACGGGTCCGCCTTATGGAGCCGCACGTGCTTGCGGAGGAGAACGGGTCCTAGAGCTGCCAGCCACGTTGGGAGGGAAACCCCGGAGGTGGACTTCCTGGGGAAGGCAAAGAGACTTTCATGGGGGATTTTGTTAGTCGAGGTGCACAGGAGCGACCGAATGGAGTGAACTGTGTCGGGGTGGACCTCCTGCCAGCGGGAGGCCGGGAGATTTCTGGACCATAGGGCCAGCTGGACGGTCCTCCAGACCCATCCCATTCTCCCGCTCCACCTGCCCATTTCCCCTCGGGTTTGTAGCTGGTCGTCCTGCTCGAAGCACTGCCCCTGTTGCGCAGGTACTGGCACAGATCATCCCTCATAAATGAGGATTCCCAGTTGCTGTGGACGTAGGCGGGGAAACCGAACAGAGCGAAGATGGTGTTGAGGGCTTTGATGATGGTGGCAGACGTCATATCGGGGCATGGGACAGCGAAGGGGAATCGGGAATACTCATCGACCACACTGAGAAAGTACATGTTGTGGTCGGTGGAGGAGAGGGGCCCTTTGAAGTCCACGCTGAGGCATTCAAAGGGGCGTGAGGCATTCACCAGGCACGCACGGTCTGGCCGGTAGAAGTGCAGTTTACACTCCGCGCAGACCAGGCAGTCTCTGGTGGTAGCCCTGACTTCCTCGATGGAGTAGGGCAGATTGCAGGCCTTAATTAAGTGGTAAAAGCAGGTGACTCCTGGGTGACAGAGATCGTCGTGCAGGGTCCGGAGTCGGTCCACTTGTTCGCTGGTACATGTACCTCGGGACAGGGCATCGGGGGGCTCGTTGAGTTTACCGGGGCGATACAAAATCTCGTAATTGTAGGTGGAGAGCTTGATCTTCCACCTCAAGGTTTTATCATTTTTGATCTTACCCCGCAGTGTGTTGTTAAACATGAAGGCTACTGACCGTTGGTCAGTGAGGAGAGTGAATCTCCTGCCGGCCAGGTAATGCCTCCAATGTCGCACAGCTTCAACGATCTCTTGGGCTTCCTTTTTGACGGAGGAGTGCCGAATTTCGGAGGCATGGAGGGTGCGGGAAAATAATGCCACGGTCCTGCCTGCCTGGTTGAGGGTGTCGGCCAGAGCGATGTCTGATGCATCGCTCTCGACTTGGAAGGGGAGCGTCTCATCGACTGCACGCATCGCAGCCTTGGTGATGTCGGCCTTGATACGGTTGAAGCCTGGTGAGCCTCGGCCATCAGTGGGAAAGCGGTGGATTGAATGAGTGGGCGGGCCTAGTCCGCATAGTTTGGGACCCACTGGGCGTAATACGAAAAGAACCCCAGGCATCGTTTGAGGGCCTTAGGGCGGTGGGGGAGGAGGAGTTCCATGAGGGGGTGCATGCGGTCGGGGTCGGGCCCTAGAACTCCGTTCTGAATCACATAGCCGAGGATGGCTAATCGGTTCATGCTGAACACACATTTCTCCTTGTTGTAAGTTAGGTTGAGGAGTGTTGCGGTGTGGAGAAATTTGGAAAAGTTAGTGTTGTGGTCCTGCTGGTCGTGGCCGCAGATGGTGACGTTGTCCAGGTACGGGAAAGTGGCCCGCAGCCTGTACCAGTCAACCATTCGGTCCATCTCCCTTTGGAAGACTGAGACCCCGTTGGTGACGCCGAAGGGAACCCTAAGGCAAAGGTAAAGGCAGCCATCTGCTTCAAACGCAGTGTATGGGCGGTCCGCCTTGCGAATGGGGAGCTGGTGGTAGGCAGATTTCAGGTCCACTGTTGAGAAGACTCGGTATTGTGCAATCTGATTGACCATATCAGCTATGCGTGGGAGGGGGTACGTGTCGAGCTGCGTGTACCAATTGATGGTCTGATTGTAGTCAGCGATCATCCTGTTTTTCTCCCCGGTTTTCACCACTACCACTTGGGCTCTCCAGGGGCTGTTGCTGGCCGCGATGATACCTTCCCCCAGCAACCGCTGGACCTCAGACCTGATGAAGGTCCTATCCTGAGCGCTGTACCATCTGCTCCTGGTGGCGACGGGTTTGCAATCCAGGGTGAGGTTTGCAAAAAGGGAAGGCGGGTCGACCTGAAGGGTCGCGAGGCCGCAAACAGTAAGGGGTGGTAGGGGCCCGCCGAATTTCAGGGTTAGGCTCTGGAGGTTGCACTGGAAGTCCAGGCCGAGTAGCAAGGCAGCGCAGAGGTTGGGGAGGACGTAGAGCCGGAAGCCGTTGAACTCTACACCCTGGACAGTGAGGGTGGCGATGCAGTACCCCCGGATCGCCACGGAGTGGGATCCGGAGGCCAGGGCGATTCTTTGGTTAGCGGGGTGTACCGCGAGGGAGAAGCGCCTTACCGTATCAGGGTGGATGAAGCTCTCAGTGCTCCTGGAGTCCAGAAGGCAGGATATCTCGTCCCGTCGACCTTCACCTTTGTTGAAGCGGTCGCGCGTTTGTGCGGTCGAGACTGGTCGATCGTGACCAAGGCGAGACGCGGCTGGTCGTCGGCGGTTGCAGGCGATGAGCGGCCCGGTGAAGTGCCCGACGGGCAGGGGTCCTGAGGCGGGTAAGATGGCGGCACCCACGGGCCGCACGTGTCCTGGGGCAGGCAAGATGGCGGCGCCCTCGGGCCGCACGTATCCTGGGCAGGCCAGATGGCGGCGCCTATTGGTTCTGAGGCAAGCAAGATGGCAGTGCCCACGGGACGCACGTGTTGTGAGTGGAGCAAGATGGCAGCGCCCACGGGCCGCACGTGGTCTGAAGAAAGGAAGATGTTGGCGCCCACTGGCCGCACGTGGGGGGTGCCGGGACAAAAGCGACGATTGAGCAGCGAAATGTCCCTTCTTGTCACAGGCCTTGCAGAGTGTGTTCCGCGCCGGGCAGCGCTGCTGGGGGTATTTTGTCTGTCCGCAGAAGTAGCATCTGGGTTTCCCGGGGTTGGTTGGCTGCCGCGCGGCGCAGGCGTGGGGTTGGCTGAGGGCGGTTGCTGATGGGGTCCACGATGGGGTGGCCGCTGGCGGGGTCCACGATGCACAGGGGGGGGGCCCATGCGGTCGGGGGCATAAGCCTGTACGTTGCGTGAGACGACTGTGAGCGAGAGCGCTAGTTTCTTGGTTGCCGCGAGGTCAAGCGTGGCCCCTTCTAAGAGGCGCTGGCGGATGTAGTCAGACCCTATGCCCGTAACGAACGCGTCTCTCATTAGCAGGTTTGAATGTTCAGTGGCCAAAACGGCCTGGCAGTCACAGTCTCTCACCAGGGCGAGCAGGGCACGCCAGAAATCCTCCACAGACCCACCGGGAAGTTGGTGCCGCGTGGACAGGAGGTGCCTGGCGTAGATCTTGTTGGTCTGCTGAGCGTAATTCTCCTTCAGTAGTGCCATGGCCTCTGCGTAGGTCGGCACGTCCTGGACGAGGGCAAAACATTGAAGCTCAGCCGCGTGTACAGAATCTGGAGCTTCTGTGCTTCTGTGATTGGGTCTGGCGCAGACCCGATGTACGCTTCAAAGCAAGCTAGCCAATGTTCAAAGTCCTTTTTCACATTGTTTGCTTGAGGATGCAGCTGCAGGCGATTCGGCTTGATGCGGAGGTCATCTCTGAAAAATCTCTGTGTTATAAATTGATGCATGATCAATTACGACGAGACGAGAGTAGAATGTAATCGAGGCTTTATTACACAGAGATGTGTGGCCCCCTACAGCAGCTGACGAAATGGCTGCTGTTCGGAGAGCACACACATTTATACTCCACCTACTGGGTGGAGCCAGCAGGCAGGGATCTACCCCCGTACCTGTGGTACAGGGGCCTTACCGTAAAACCCATATATACAATATAATACAACAGTGGTGACTACCACAGTGGGGGGGAGTGGAGGGAGGTTGATGCAACATGGCAGGGGGGTGAGAGATGACATGGTCAGAGGCGGAGTCGGGGCCATCTGGGATGGGCGTGGTGCAGGATGGAATTAACAGGGCTGGAGTTAAGTGGGGAAGGTGACGGACGGTAGAGGGGATTGGAGGCATAAGCTTTTGGTCAGGTTGGGGACGTGCAACGTCTGGGGACTTAATGGACCAGTTAAAAGATCTCTGGTGTTTGCGCACCTCAGGAGCTTGAAAGCGGTGGTGGCCTTTCTGCAGGAGACAAACCTCTACGTGAAGGACCAGGTTAGACTAAGGAAAGGGTGGGTCGGGCAGCTTTTCCACTCGGGGTTAGATTCAAAATCGAGGGGTTGGCAATTTTAATGAGGAAGAAAATAGGATTTGTGAGTGTGAAGAAGTGAGGGATCCGGGTGGGAGATATGTAATTCTGACTGGGGTATTGGAAGGGATGCCGGTGGTGTTGGCAAAGGTGAATGCACTAAATTGGGACAATGTGGGTTTTATGAGGGCAGTAATCCCGGACTTGGCCACACATCAGTTGATTATGGGAGGAGATTTTAATTGTGTCCGAGAGCCGAGGGTGGATTGGCCAAGCCCCAGGTCGATGGGTAGGGTACGAATGGCAAAGGAGCTGGGTGGAAAGGATGGGTGTGGTGGATCCATGTAGCTTTCAGAATCCATAGGGAAGGGATTATTCCTTTTTTTCACACGTTTATAAGGTGTATTCAAGGATCGATTATTTTGTTGTGAGCCGGGAAATTTTGATTGGGGTGGAGGGGGCAGATTACTTGGCGATAGTAATTTTGGCCCATGCACCCCACTGGATAGAGATTCAGTTTAGACCGGGACGAGAGCAGAGGCCGGGGTGGAGGTATGATTCGGGATTGCTGGCGGATGGAGGCTTTTGTGACACGGTGAATAAGCGGCGAATAAGGATTATGTGGAGTTGAATCAAAATGGGGAAGTGTCGGTGGCCATTTTTGGGGAAGGGATGAAGGCAGTAGTCTGGGGGAAAATAATCTAGTTTAAGGCTCACGCGGAAAGGGATTGGAGCGAGGAATATGACCGCCTAATGAGCGAGATAGTGGAGATGGACAGGGATATTCGAGGGTGCGCACCATGGAGGGATTGGCGAGGAGGAAGTAAAGTTTGCAGCGGTAGTTTGACAGGCTGGCAATGGAAAGGGTGGTAGGACAGCTACGTGGGGCAAGAGGGGTGCAGTATGAGTATGGGGAGAAGGCAACTCGCATGCTAGCCACCAGCTGCGGAGGCAGGCAGCCTCCAGGGAAATATTGAGGACACGGACTGGGGCTGGGGATGTGGTGTTGGAACCTGGGAAGATGAATAAGGCGTTTAGGGAGTATTATCAGGGATTGTACAAGGTGGACCCAGGGGGAGAGGAGGGGGACATGGGACAGTTTTTGGATGAGCTGGAGTTTCCCCAGTTGGAATAAGTAAAGAGGCAAGCATTGGAGGGGCCCCTGGGGCTGAAGGAGGTGCTGGATAATATCAGGGATATGAAGCCGGGGAAGGCCCCAAGGCCGGATGGGTATCTGTCGGAATTTTGTAAGGAGTTCGCGATGGACCTGGCATCACATTTTTGGAAGGCGTTTAATGAGGTGTTGGGAAAGGGGGATCTGTCGCAGGCAGCGATTACGTTAAAAGGGGAGGGACCCGGTGGAATGTGGGTCGTATAGGCCCATATCATTGTTCAACACGGACATTAAATTATTGGCTAAGTTGTTGGCGGGGCGGATGGAGGATTGTATCTCGGGAGTGGTTGCAGAGGATCAAACAGGATTCACGAAAGGCAGGCAGCTCGTGAGCAATATAAGACGGTTGTTGAATGTAGTCAGGGATCTGGTACCGTAAGTGCTGGTGTCCATGGACGTGGAGAAGGTGTTCGATTGGGTGGAGTGGTGGTAGTTGTTCAAGGTTCTGGGAAGATTTGGGTTTGGGCAGTGATTTGTGGCATGGGTGGGCTTGCTGTATGTGGCACCAAGAGTGAGTGCAAGGACGAATGATGTGGGCTCACAAAGCTTTGAACTATGCAGGGTTACAGGGCAGGGGTGCCCGCTGTCACCGTTGTTCTTTACGCTAGCCATGGAGCCTTTGGCGATGGCTCTTAGCGGATCAGCGGAGTGGCTGGGGATTATGAGGGGACAGAAGGAGCATCGGTTGCCGCTCTATGCCAATGACCTATTGTATGTTTCAGACCCGCTGGAGAATATGGGAAGAATCATGGGCCTGATGCGGAGGTTTGGGGAGTTCTCGGGGTATAACTTGAATGTAGGGAAAAGCGAGGTTTTCCCGGTGAATGAGCTAGGACAGGGAACCAATTTAGGGGGGCTGCCATTTAAGGTGGCTAAGGATAGGTTCAGGTATTTGGGGATTTAGGTAGCGAGGGAATGGATGGGGCTTCATAAGTGGAACGTGACGGAGCTGGTGTTGGAGGCCAGGGCGGATCTGAGGAGGTGGGATACACTGCAGTTGACTTTGGCGGGGAGTGTCCAAGTAGTAAAAATGAATATTCTGCCGAGGTTCTTGTTTATTTTTCAGACACTACCGATCTTTATACCAAAGGCCTTTTTTCAGAGACTGGACACGATTATTTTGGACTTATATGGGCGGGGAAGGTGCCAAGGGTTAGGAGGACCCTGGTACAGAGGCAGAGGCAGCAGGGTGAGTTGGCTTTGCCAAACCTGCTTCATTATTATTGGGCGGTGAATGTGGAAAAGGTGCGGCGATGGTAGGAAGGAGAAGGGGTAGAGTGGGTTAGGATGGAGGTGGTATCTTGTAAGGGTCTAGTTTGAGGGCTATGGTGATTGTAGAATTTAAACGGTGCTGAGTAGGTATTCAGGGAGCCCGATGGTGCAGTCCATGATGAAGATTTGGAACCAGTTGAGGAGACATTTTAGGATGGAATGGATGTCCCTGTGTGAGAATCATGGGTTTGAGCGGGGGTGGATGCATCGTGTATATAGGAGATGGAGGGAAGTGGGGCTGGCCAAGGTGAGGGATCTGTATTTGGAGATAGGGTTCGCCAGTCTGGAGGAGCTAAGGGAGAGGGTAGGGCTCCCAAGAGGGAGTGAGTTCAGGTACCTGCAGGTGAGGGACTTTGCGTGAAAGGTCTGAAGGGGGTTCCCTAGGTTGCCGGGATACATCCTGCTGGAGCGACTGCTGCTTCCGATAAAGAAGGGGAGGGAAGAATTGGGGATACATAGAGGTGGTTGGGAGAGCAGGGAGGTGAGCGGGTGGTGAAGATTGAGGAAAAATGGGCAGGGGAGTTGGGAGTGGAGATCAACCGGGGAGTGTGGAGTGAGGCACTGCATAGGGTAAACAAAACCAGCGCAAGGATTAGCCTGATACAGTTTAAGGTTGTACACAGTGTACATATAACTCGGGCAACAAGGAGTGGGTTCTTCCAGGAGGTGGCAGATGAGTGTGAGAGGAGTGGGCAGGGGCTAGCGAATCACACGCACATGTTCTGGGGTTGTGAAAAATTGGAGAGATGCTGGGTGGGAGTGTTTGCGGTCTTAGCCAGGATAGTGGGGGAGGAGGTGGACCCTGACCCTTTGATGATGATATTTGGGGTTTCAGAAAAGCTGGGGCTCATGGAGAGGAAGAATGCCAATATTGTGGCCTTCGCCTCTCTTATTGCCCCATGATTAATTTTACTGGAGTGGCGGTCGACATCGCTACCGGGGGTAGCGGCCTGGTTGGGTGACCTGTACGACTTCATGCGGTTGGAAAAGATAAAGTATGAGCTAATGGGCTCAGTAGAGGGGCTTGAGAAACGGCGGGGAATGTTCGTGACCGTGTTTGAGAAGTAGTTTGTTCATTGCTGGAGGGGGTGGGCAGAGAGAAGAAGAGGTAGGTGGAGGGGGGGGGGGGGGGGGTGCGGTGACAAAGGGGTAAAAGTTGGACAAACCATATAGTTGCTTGGTGGGAAGTATGTTTTCCAGGGTGTTTATGTACTGTAAGCTTTTTTGATAAACGTTTGTAATAAAATACATTTCAAAAAAAGAAAACACATGATAAACTAAAGTCTTTAATGAACCAAGCTATTCAACATCTGAATCACAAAATTTCTGAGGTGTCACAAAGATACAAAGAGGCTTGAAAGAAAGGGTGAATGTTGAGGAGAATGTAAGAAGCAAAAATCTATGCAGACTCAGTGCGCAGCCTCAGAAAAGCGCAAGGAGAAAATACCAACTCTTAAATCTATTGTTCGCAAATTGATGAGGGAGTTGGAAAACCTCAACCAGAAGTACAGTCATGCATAACAGCAGGCAGAAAGGTTCCTCAAAGAAGTCACTGCCCTGAAGGTCTCTTTGAGGAATCAATTTGTGGCCTTGGAAAAACATGACGAGTTAAAACGGCTATTAAATACTGCTTCAGAAAAAGCTGTGTTGGAACTAGCAGTAGCCACAAAACAATGCATTGAAATGTAGCATGAGTTGGCAAGAGGTTATCAAGGAATTAAATGGTTGATTTATCTTCAAAATCAAATGGTAAAAGTGAATGAATATCGCTTCTTGTCACGAGTAGGCTTCAATGAAGTTACTGTGAAAAGCCCCTAGTCGCCACATTCCGGCACCTGCTCAGGGAGGCTGGTACGGGAATTGAACCGTGCTGCTTGTCTGCCTTGGTTTGCTTTCAAAGCCAGCGATTTAGCCCAGTGAGCTAAACCAGTGTACACAGTCCTTCAGCAGCATGAAGAAAAGAAGACTATCTAGAGTAGCAGAATGGAAGAGCAGCAGAACAAAATCGATTACTCTGAGATTACAAGAAAATTCAAGATTGATCTTGGCAAGGTTAATTAAAACTGCAAGGTTAAAGGTGAGGGGTTGGATACCCAGTCCCCTGAGCCACGTGTTTCTCAGCGGTGCAGCATTTGTTGGTAGCGGGATTCTCTACTCCTGCTGCACGAACATGAGATTTCCCACTGAAGCCACCCCATGCCACCGGGAAACACACAGACGGAGTGCACTGCTGTCACGAACATAGAATTCTGGCTGAGATTTCCAACTTCAATATAGTAGCTAAATGGTTAAATTATCTCCTGGTCAGCTGTCTTCACCCCCCGCCCCACCACACCACCTTCTAAACCTGGATGTCGGTGGCTTGCTTTGAGATTTAAAAAGGTATTACATCCCACCCGACCCCAACTCATACATGTGGGGGAGGGGTGATCAAAATTAACCCAATATACAAATTATTAAAATTGCACTTGATAGAGATGAAATATAGATCCTGAATTTTGAAGGCGACAGCATATGTCAAAATGACTCTGAATCTTAAGCATGTTTTGTGGTAATTGTGGTTTTGCTCATTTCAAGGAACAAGGACAGAGCTTTGAATCTACTACCTGCATGGGGCTGGAACTGGCTAAACCTTCTCCCTAAAATGATCAGTTGATAAATAGATGTAACCCCAACATAAAGCCACTGTACGATTTGGCTTTTGAGAATATGCCAGTTGTATGATTGCTACTGCAGCTGGGCTGGATTCTCCATTTTTGGGACTATGTCCCAAGCCGTCATGAAAAGTGTGGTCTTTGACACGTGGAATTCTGGCGTCAAAAGACCACAGATTCACAGTCTTGCAGGGGGCTAGCAGGCAGCTGTCGTGGAGCTCGCAGCTCCAGCTGCTGATACGGCCCCCCGCACTTCCGGGTCAGAGGCCATGCTTGCGCACGGTGGCGGACTCCAGCGGCTGCACCGTGCTCCATGGCTGACTCAGCCCGCGGACGTGGACCCCTGAAATAGTGCCCCGCATCGGCCGCTCGCCCGACCCTGACCGCCCGCACACATAGCCCCCAGTCCAGAATGAGGCCTCCCCCTGCCCTCCGATTGGCCCTCCCGTGACTGTGGCGGGTGCGGACTGAGTCCGCAGCCACCTCGCGAGTTTTCCAAACGACAGGACCACATTAGAAACATGCCGTCGGGAATTCGGCCGGTCCGGATGGAGAATAGCGGGGTGGGCCTCAGGCAATGGCCTGAGGCAATGGATACTCGGCGCGTAAGCCGCTTTTTGGGGTGTGGTGAATCGTGGAACCGGCACCGGTCATGATTTTGTGCGGGAAACCGGATTCTCCGCCCCGTCGCCGAACGCCGTGATTTCGGCGTTGGGGTGCGGAGAATCCAACCCCTTATTCTGGACAGCTTGGGACCTGCAGGAATCCAACCCTGTCCTTCACACATGGCGAATGATAACTATCCCCTAGAAATCAGAGCCTGTACAGTATCAGACTGACTGGAATTGGGACTTTTCTTCACCCATTTAAAAAAAAAGTTAGGGTACCTGTTGTACCCTCAATAACAACGCTTAGAGAGTAAAACGGTAAAGAAGGCTTTAATAAGCTAAGAACTAGCCTGGTGCCGAGACAGGTGCTTACTGGGTGACACCCAGCAGGCGGCTACTTATATACGGCTCACAGGTGTGCGTAGCCGGAGGCGGAGTTTCCCAGGGTTCCACGCCTGGTCTTAAAGGGGACATCACCTTACATGATGATAAGGGTACAGTAATACAGTAACCATTCATCACAGTACCCAATTAATTTTCTGTCCCAATTAAGGAGCAATTTAGTATGGCCAATTCACCTAGCCTGCACATCTTTGGATTGTGGGAGTGAGACCCACACAAACATGGGGAGAATGTGCAAACTCCACATGGACAGTGACCCGGAGCCGGGATCAAACCCGGGTCCTCAGCACAGTGAGGCAGCAGTGCTAACCACTGCTCCACCGTCCCGCCCTGACTTTTCTTCACCCATGACAACCAGAAATCAGCAGCTGGCAATCGAACCTTCCTCTCAACTCCAACTCCAGTTAATTGTCAACTGATGAGCAATGATGAAATGGCTTCTCTTGTAGTGTAAGTTTCTATAGGCAGAGCAGAATCAGAATCCTTTGGTCCTTCCATTAGAAAGGTAAAAACAATCAAAACCCTCTATTCATTGATGAGAATGAGGGAGCACCATTGTTAGAATAATAGGTTTCAAACCTGTTACTAATTCATTGCATGTAAATGGATACACACAGCTGTCAGATCAGCTACAATATAAACCTTTGAAACATAGCTGCTTAATAATCAGATTTGTTTGGACAAACCAATTGGAAAAAAAATACTGTCAATCATTCAGATTGAGACAAAATCCATGCTAATTTTTCTCGCAATTAAATCCACATCAGTCTAATTCAGAATTCATCTCATACCACAAGTATTAAGTGAAATGATACCTCCCCCATGTGAATTAGAAGTGTTTCTGTATAACAACTCCTAGTCACACAGTTTTCATTTAGTGTTACTTTTTATTGAACACGGGCAGAAACAAAGGATCAGGTGAATGCTGACAAACACTGGAGTATTTTGTCCTATACTGGCCACCATAACGCAGGAAGACATTGGAGGGGCTGCAGAAAATAATGATGAAAATAGTTTCAAAGAAAGAGGGGCTTCAAATACATGAATAGAGTAGACAAGCTGGGGCTCTCCTTGGAGAAGAGAGGTTGAGAGAAGGTTTGATAGAGATGTTCAAAATCATGAGGGGTCTGGACAAAGTAGATAGGGAGAAATTATTCCCATCGACAGAATGCTTGAAAACCAGACGTCATTAGTTTCAGGTGTTATGCAAAGGAATCAAAGGCAGCGTGTGGAAAACCTTTTTCATGCTGCAAGTGGTTAGGATCTGGAATACACTGCCTGGGAATGTGCTGGAGGCAGGGTCAGCTGAGGCTTTGAAAAGGGGATTGGATGGTTATCTGAAGAGAAACGCCTCTCAATGATACAGGGAAAAGGCGAGGGGAGTGGAATTGCCGCGCTGTGCTGGCAGAGAGCCAAAACGTACATGATGGGCCAAATGGCCTCCTTCTGATGTTATGAAAGTTCGATGTTTCTGTGAAAAAAAAATCACTCTTATAAAATGAGGATAAAATGCACACTGTTTGCTTGTAATTTATGGCAATGAGCCATTCATAACATGACTTGCATAAATGAAACCTCGTAACAGAGTTTGCTTTCACTCCACCATTTCAGGAAATAATTTAATTATGCAGAGCAGTCAACTTAATGGACCAAGGGCCAAAAGGGAATAAATTGATTAAATATCTTTTCATGGATCAAAAGACAGGAGGCAAGCTGGCTGTGATGTTCCCTTAACCAATGAGCTCACTGTTACAGCAATGTCAGTACACCGATATCGAGCACAAGTTATGCACCTTTCAGCAGGAAGCAAAATAAGATGACATTGTAGGGTGATTGGAGGAAGGTATAGGGGAGATTTCAGAGGTAGGTTCTTCACACAGAGAGTGGTGGGTGTGTGGAATGCACTGCCAGCAGAGGTGGTGGAGTCAGAGTCATTCGGGACATTAAAGCAACTCTTAGACAGGCACATGGACCGCAGTAAATTGAAGTGGTGTAGGTTAGGGTGATCTTAGATTAGGATAAATGGTCGGCACAACATTGTGGGCTGAAGGGCCTGTACTGAGCTGTAATGTTCTATGTTCTATGTTACAAAGATACGGCGGGGGAGTGGGCCTAGGTGGGGTGCTCTTTCAGAGGGTCGGTGCAGACTTGATGGGCTGAATAACCTCCCTTTGCACTGTCGAGATTCGATGGAAATTGTTGCTGGGCCTTACATGTATATCAGTTTGTGACTCTGAGAAACCCACTGTCAATATCTCCATCAGACACAATATAACCAGACTGATCTCAGAAGTCTCTCACCCTTTTGATTATTTCTTCCTTTTGTTTGATGATGTGACTGGATCTCATCCAGAGGATTTCAATAATGATATGGCTGAACTCAGTAGTTCAAGAGAATATCAGGAACAAATCTAAGCTGTAGACTCTATAGCACAATGTTTTGAACCTTCAATTTAGTGCACTACTATTGATTTATGTAAATTAATATCATACCACTGACTTAAACCCTCATTTTTTCTGTTCTCTTGTGACGGGAATTTTGTTAAATCAGCATTTTTTGTGTTTGAAGCATCAGGGGCTGGATTCTCCAATCTGATGTGTTGGATACTCTGGATCTGTGGAGATTGTGTTTACCTTAGCAGTAACATAGACAGGCTACCAACACTTGTAATAGTACAACTCTATTTTATTTAACTAAGAGCTGTTAAACATACTTGCACTGTGGGTCGACACTATGTTAGATTGACTGAAGACCTATGCCTAACCTGACCAGCCTATACTGCTAGCACATGGTGGATGTCTGTGCTACTGACTGCGGGCTCTGTCTGTCTCAGAGGCTGCATCCCGAATGAGCGGGAAAACTAGTGCCCTCTGTCTTTATAGTGACCGTGCCCTAATTGGTGATTGGCTGTTGTGTTGTGTGTGTTGATTGGTCTTGCAGTGTGTCAGTCAGTGTGTGTCTCTGCACCATCATATACTGATGTGTATATTATGATATCCCCCCTTTTCTAAAAAAAAATGTGCGTTCGTGGCAATAAATAATGTAGTATGCGAATGTTCCTAACTATGTGTGGCACATGCAACATATTTACAGGACTATGTACAGAAACTCTAAGATATTTACATTGGAAGGTGTCTAGTGCAGATGGACAGTATGTAACACAAAATATAACTAGAACAACAGTATGTACAAACCAGTGAGTTCATCAAACAGGGTAACAAAACAATCAGTTCATGAGTTCAAAGAGTCCATGAATTCAGGCAGTTCATAAATTCAGTCTCTGAGGTGGGCGACGAATTCTGGTTGACCGCCTCAAGGGTCGGTCAGGGGCCGCCTGTTCTGGAATGGGTGGGACTGTGTCAGACTCAGAGAGTGGCAGAGTGAAAGGGAGATCTGCAAAGTCCGTGACGGGTTCGTCGTGACGGCGAAGAAGAGAGCCGTCTTGTAGACGAACCAAAAATGACCTGGGGGCCACTTGTCTGAGCACCACAGCGGTGGCAGACCAACCACCATCGGGAAGTTGGACACGGACCTCGTCATCAGGAGTCAGAGCAGGGAGATCCGTGGCGTGGGCGTCGTACGCCAATTTGTGTTTGGCCCGAGACAACTGCGTTCAACAAAAGACCGGAAGGTTGTCCAAGTCCGGGACATGAATGGCCGGCACGGTCGTCCGCAGCGTGCAATTCATCAACAATTGAGCCGGTGACAGGCCGGTGGACAATGGAGCTGATCTGTAAGCAAGCAGGGCGAGGTAAAAATCGGATCCTGCATCGGCCGCCTTGCACAGGAGTCGTTTGACAATGTGCACCCCCTTTTCAGCTTTGCCATTGGATTGGGGGTAATGGGGACTGGACTTGACATAAATGAAAAGCACTTGTTGTCACAAGTAGGCTTCAATGAAGTTACTGTGAAAAGCCCCTAGTCACCACATTCCGGCGCCTGTTCGAGGAGGCTGGTACGGGAATCGAACCGTGCTGCTGGCCTGCCTTGGTCTGCTATAAAAGCCAGCGATTTAGCTGAGTGTGCTAAACCAGCCCCTTCACATGTGTGAAGTTGTATCGTTTGGCAAAATTGGACCACTCCTGACTGGCAAAACACGGGCCATTGTCGGACATGACCATGAGCGGGATGCCATGGCGAGCGAAGGTTTCCTTGCACGCACGAATGATCACAGTTGAGATGAGGTCGTGTAGCCTAAGTACCTCCGGGTAGTTTGAGAAATAGTCCACTATGAGGACATAGTCCCGGCCAAGTACATGGAACAGGTCGATGCCCACTTTGGTCCGGGGGACGTGACCAACTCATGGGGTTGCAAGGTCTCCCTTGGCTGAGCAGGCTGGAAACGCTGGCATGTTGGGCAGTTAAGAACGGTGTTGGCAATGCCCTCGTTGATTCCAGGCCAGTACACTGCCTCACGGGCCCGTCGGCGGCATTTCTCCACTCCCAGGTGGCCCTCATGGAGCTGCTCAAGGACGAGGTTCCGCATGCTGTGCGGAATGACGATCCTGCCCAGCTTTAGTAGAATTCCATCTACCACCACCAGGTCATCTTTAATGTTATAGAATTGAGGGCATTGGCCCTTGAGCCACCCGTCTGTCAGGTGGCGCATGACACATTGGAGCAGGGGATCGTTGGCCGTCTCACGACGAATCTCGATGAGTCGTTCGTCCGTGGCGGGCAGATTGAATGCGGCGAATGCCCCCTGAGCATCAATTTGGCACACAAAGCCCGCTGGGTCGCAGGGTGTGGTGACAGATCGGGAGAGTGCATCAGCGACGATGAGCTCCTTACCCGGGATGTAGTCGAGTTCGAAGTCGTACCGCCTGAGTTTAAGGAGAATGCGCTGCAGGCGCAACGTCATGTCGTTAAGGTCTTTTTGAATGATATTGACCAGTGGCCTGTGGTCTGTCTCGACTATGAACTTTGGGAGTCCATAGACATAGTCATGGAATTTGACGACTCCGGTAAGAAGGCCCAGGCACTCTTTTTCAATTTGCGCATAGCGCTGTTCGGTGGGCGTCATTGCACGTGACGCGTATGCGACAGGAGCCCATGAGGAGGTGTTGGCACGTTGAAGGAGCACTGCTCCAATGCCGGACTGACTGGCATCTGTGGAGATCTTTGTTTCTTTGGCCGGATCAAAAAATGCCAACACCGGGGCCTTGGTCAGCTTCGCCCTGAGTTCCCGTCATTCTTGTTCATGGGCGGGGAGCCATTGGAAGTCGGTCGTCTTCTTAACCAGGTTCCTGACAGCCGTGGTGTGGGAGGCGAGGTTGGGAAGAATTTCCCCAGGAAATTGACCATGCCCAGGAAGCGGAGGACCGCCTTCTTGTCCTCCGGTGTCTTCATGGCCTTAATGGCAGATACCTTGTCAGCATCCGGCTGCACGCCAAACTGTGAAATGTGGTCTCCGAGGAATTTAAGTTCTGTTTGACCAAAGGAGCATTTGGCCCTGTTGGGGCAGAGGCCATGCTCATGGATTCGTTGGAAGACGCATTGGAGGCGATCAATGTGCTCCTGCGGGGTGGTAGACCAGACTATGATGTCGTCCACATATACGTGAACCCCTTCAATACCTCCCATCATCTGCTCCATTATTCTGTGGAACACTTCCGATGCAGAGATGATGCCAAACGGCATCCGGTTGTAGCAATACTGGCCAAATGGGGTGTTAAAGGGGCAGAGCTTCTGACTGGATGCATCGAGTTGGTTCTGCCAGAACCCCTTGGATGCCTCTAGCTTGGTGAAAAATTTGGCGCGAGACATCTCGCAGGTGAGTTCTTCACTTTGGAATGGGATAGTGTTCTCTCATAATATTGTGGTTGAGGTCCTTGGGATCAATACATATGCGTAATTCGCCGGATGCTTTTTTCACGCACACCATAGAGCTGACCCAGTCAGTCGGTTCTGTAACTTTCGAAATTACACCCTGGTCCTGGAGGTCCTGCAGCTGCTGCTTGAGGCGGTCCTTGAGGGGTGCTGGTACCGTGCGAGGTGCGTGCACCACAGGCGAGGCATTTGGTTTTAACATGATTTTATAAGTGTATGGGAGTGTGCCCAGGCCCTCGAATACACCGTGGTATCGGGTGATGATGGCGTTCAGCTGTGTCCGAAAGTCAGCGTCCTGAGATGCGGAAGCGTCAGCGGGTGACAGGGAGTGAACCCTTTGGACAAGGTTTAGAAGTTTGCACGCCTGAGCACCAAGCAGGGAGGCTTTAGTGGATCCCACTATTTCGAATGGCAGGTTAGCCTTTAATGACCGGTGCGACACATCAAGCTGGCAAGAGCCACTGGCAGCAATGGCATTACCATTATTGTCCAGAAGCTGGCAGGCGTATGGCAGGATGGTAGGCTTGACATGGAGGCTTTCGAGGTCAGACCATGCAATCTGGTTGGCTGAAGCGCCAGTGTCCAGGCGGAATCGGATGCGGGATCGGTTGACCATGAGGGTGGCACACCACTCGTCGTCCGGATCAATGCTGAATATTGGGAGAGACTTGGCTTTTGTCTTCTGGAGCATCTTGTGTTTGGTGATGATGCCCACCCAAAATGGTGCTTTAGGGTCCTCGGTGTCCGGAATCAAGTTGGATTTGCTATCAGTGACCGGTGGCTGGATGGTTCGGACATCCATGCGTGGCTGGTTGGAGCGACGAGAGATAGTAGGTTGAGCAGACCTGCATAGGGCTGCATAGTGGCCAAGCTTGCCACATTGGAGACAGCGTCGGGATTTTGCAGCCCATGGCCGCTTTAAGTGGGCGGAGCCACAGTTGCTGCACGTCATGACGTCAGAACATTTGGTATGCCACCGTGCATGCGCAGTGCGGTCGTACGTAATGCGCGCCTGCGCAGTGCGGTTTTCGGCCACGCCGTCCCCTCGGTCAGTGCGCGCATGCGCAGGAGCCCGCGAAAAACATGTGAAATGGCTGCCCTCATCCAGGCTTAGGCCCTGGAGTTGTTTAATGGCTTGCACCCGATCTGCCTCATGGGGACCTTGCTCCGCCATTTCAGCCGCTTGAATGTGCGAGTATCGGTTGGTGGCGTGTTCATGCAGAACGCAGGTCTCGATGGCTATCGCAAGGGTGAGCTGTTTAACCTTGAGGAGCTGCTGGCGTAGGGGATCCGATTGCACACCGAAAACGATCTGGTCACGGATCATCGAGTCGGAGGTGAAGCCGTAATTGCAGGACTGCGCGAGGATGCAAAGGTGGGTGAGGAAAGATCGAAAAGGTTCATCCTTACTCTACAGATGCTGTTGAAAGACATAGTGCTCAAAACTTTCATTTACCTCGATGTCACAGTGACTGTCGAATTTGAGCAGGACTGTCTTAAACCCTGGACTTGTCTTCACCTTCAGCGAAAGTGAGAGAGTTGAAGATATGGATGGCGGGGTCCACGGCCGTGGAAAGGAAGAGGGCAATCTTCCTGGCATCTGAAGCAGCTTCCAGGTCTGTAGCTTCGAGGTATAGCTGGAATCATTGTTTAAAGACTTTCCAGTTCGCACCGAGGTTGCCGGTGATGCGATGCGGCGGGGGAGGACTGACGCTGTCCATACTATACTGCAGCTGTATAGAACCTTAGTTAGGCCACACTTGGAGTATAGTGTTCAATTCTGGTCGCCACACTACCAGAAGGATGTGGAGGCTTTAGAGAGGGTGCAGAAGAGATTTACCAGAATGTTGCCTGGTATGGAGGGCATAAGCTATGAGGAGCGATTGAATAAACTCGGTTTGTTCTCACTGGAACGAAGGAGGTTGAGGGGCGACCTGATAGAGGTATACAAAATTATGAGGGGCATAGACAGAGTGGATAGTCAGAGGCTTTTCCCCAGGGTAGAGGGGTCAATTACGAGGGGGCATAGGTTTAAGGTGAGAGGGGCAAAGTTTAGAGTAGATGTACGAGGCAAGTTTTTTACGCAGAGGGTAGTGGGTGCCTGGAACTCACTACCGGAGGAGGTAGTGGAAGCAGGGACGATAGGGACATTTAAGGGGCATCTTGACAAATATATGAATAGGATGGGAATAGAAGGATACGGACCCAGGAAGTGTAGAAGATTGTAGTTTAGTCGGGCAGTATGGTCGGCACGGGCTTGGAGGGCCGAAGGGCCTGTTCCTGTGCTGTACATTTCTTTGTTCTTTGTTCTTTGTACTACTGGATTGCTGATCGAAGGCAGATCTCTTGAAGGTAAGTCTATTAAACTCTAACATCACATGCTGGTACCATGATGTGTTGGGTACTCTGGATCTGTGGAGACTGCGTTTACCTTAGCAGTAACATAGACAGGCTACCAACACTTGTAATAGTACAACTCTATTTTATTTAACTAAGCTGTTAAACATACTTGCACTGTGGGTCGACACTATGTTAGATTGACTGAAGACCTATGCCTAACCTGACCAGCCTATACTGCTAGCACATGGTGGATATTTGTGCTACTGACTGAGGGCTCTATCTGTCTCAGAGGCTGCATCCCGAATGAGCAGGAAAACTAGTGCCCTCTGTCTTTATAGTGATCGTGCCCTAACTGGTGATTGGCTGCTGTGTTGTGTGTGTTGATTGGTCTTGCAGTGTGTCAGTCAGTGTGTGTCTCTGCACCATCATATACTGATGTGTATATTATGGCACACCCTGCCGTGCCACATTTCTGTTTCACCCCGCTGGCGGGATGCTCCGTTACGCTGGCTGGTCAATGGGGTTTCCCATTGTGGGGCAGCCCCATGCCGTCAGGAAAGCCCCGGGCTGCCGGCAAAACGGAGCATCCCGCCGGCAGAGAATCCAGCCCCACGTCTCTCATCACAGGCTCATAATCTTCAATAAATAATGGTCGGAATTCCCCAGCCATTGGGATTCTATGTTTCAACCTCCAGCACCCCCAGCGGATTTCCCAGCAGCATGGTGTGGATTCAATGGGAAATCTCATTGACAAGTGGCAAGAGGCCAGTGAACGGTGCGCCGCCGGAAAATACACACTCGGGACCAGAGAATATCTCTACAGTACTGGACTATTGAAAAAGTGAAAATTTAAAACCAAATTAGTTCTCATAGAACCATAGAATTTACAGTGCAGAAGGAGGCCATATGGCACATCGAGTCTGCACCGGCCCTTGGAAAGAGCACCCTATTTATTTTATTAATTTAAAAATAATTTTAGAGTACCCAATTAATTTTTTCCAATTAAGGAGCAATTTAGCATGGTCAATCCACGTACCCACGCAGACACGGGGAGAATGTGCAAACTCCACACGGACAGTGACCCAGAGCCGGGATCGAACCTGGGACCTCGGCGCCGTGAGGCAGCTGTGCTAACCACTGTGCCACCCTGCTGACCAAGAGCACCCTTCTTAAGCCCATGCCATCACCCTATCCCTGTAGCCCAGTAACCCTACCTAACCTTTTGGACACTAGGGGGGGGTGCAATTTACATGGCCAATCCACCTAACCTGCACATCTTTGGACTGTGGGAGGAAACCGGAGCACCCGGCGGAAACCCACGAAGAGACGGGGAGAAAGTGCAAATGCCACACAGGGAGTCACCCATGGCCGGAATTGATCCTGAGACCCTAGAGCTAAGTGCTAGCCACTGTGCCACCATGCCGCCGTCTCGTCAAAGGGCAGCATTTTAAAGAATTGGAAGTGGTTGGTCTAATCTCAGGTTGTCCCCGGACATGTTTTCTCCTAATTGCCACGCAGAAAGATGTGCAAGCAAACTCAAAAATGCCCAATAGTGTAGCTAGAAATTGGGTGCCTTCCAGTGAGTGTGGCTCAGATCCAATGGCTGCTCAACGTTAATTGAAATCTAATTGAAAACGTTGCAAATGTTTTCTATTTCCCTTGGGTAAATGAAAACCAATGTATAAGTACAATGCACGTATTTATTTTAATTTGGAAAAATAATTGGAATGCTTATCAAAGGAACAAGGAGCACATTGTTCCAAGCACAATTATAATTATAAACAGCAGATTTAAATGATGGCTGAGAGCTTATAACTATTTTGGGATCAATGTAGGAATGTGGCATTGCCCTGAACATTGGAGGAGGGTACCAGGGTACCGGGTCCTCATTATTGCCAATGTCATGGTAAGGAAGGACAAGTATGGGAGTTATCTTATCATCTGATTGGATTGTGTTTTATGTCTTCTAAACAATAGAGTGCCAGGAACCCAGAAATGTAAGATAGCTTTTCCACTTCAAAATGATCACTTAGTAACTGTCCTTACTTGTACTGAAGGACTGGTGGTAGGATATGGAAACAGGCCTTCTTCATTGCAGTCGTCTGATTTCCAGGCCCGAATATTCATTACCAAGGCGTGCAGCTTGAGACAGGAGATTTCCTGACTCACTGGAATCAACTCAGTAGAAAGGCCCCAGTTGCTGGGTGTAGGATGGACTCAGACCTGCCACCCACACAAGCAGATCAGAGTGGCTACAGGGGTGGCTGACAGCTAAGGCTGGTTAAAAGGCCAGCCTCGGCTTCCTGAGACTTCACCCCAGTTGCATCTTTGGTTGTTATCCTTCTAGATCTCACCCCTCACATCACATCATGACTCTCCCAACCACCCACTCTCCAAGGCTTCTTACACCCTCTATTACAGTAGCACAGTTATTAGCACTGTTGCTTCACAGCGCCAGGGTCCCAGGTTCGATTCCCGGCTTGGGTCACTCTTTGTACAGAGTCTGCACATTCTTCCTGTGTCTGTGTGGGTTTCTTCCGGGTGTTCCGGTTTCTTCCCACAAGTCCCGAAAGATGTGCTGTTAGGTAATTTGTACATTCTGAATTCCCCTTCTGAGTGCCTGAACAGATGCCAGAATGTGGTGATTAGGGGCTTTTCACAGTAACTTCATTGCAGTGTTAATGTAAGCCTTCTTGTGACAATAAAAATAATTATTATTATAATATATTTGTTGTTGCTGCAAATTTGTTGTTGCACATTCTCCGTGTGTCTACATGGGTTTCCTTTGGGTAAACCGGTTTCTTCCCGGTTTCTAAAGATGTGCAGGTTAGGTAGAATTATGGGGATAAGGCGGGGGAGGGGAAGAGTGCTCTTTCAGAGGGCTCGTGCAGACTCGATGGGCAGAATGGCCTCCTTCTGTACTGGAGGGCTTCTATAGATTATAAGATGCAGAGGGACCATGCTTTAAGTTCGCAAAAACAGAGTGCAGCGTTTATTTAGAGATGTTGCTGCTACAGGGTGAGATGGTGAACTCTGCAAAGGCCCACAAACTGCTCCGCTGACATCACTGCATATCCCGTGACATTTCACAAAAAGATAGTGTTACTCGAATATATAACACCCTCTATGCCAACTTAATGCCAATTCATGTTCCCTACCCACCCCCATAACCCTTCATACCCTCAAAGCCATCGCAAGGCCCTTCAGTGCCCATATAAACCAGTAAACACTATGTTCAAGACTAATGAACCCGAAGGAAACAATGACAATTTTAGAATGTCTCAGAAGAAATATATCCGTTCGCAAATTTTTGGGGAAAAATTGCTCTTTCCAAAGCCCCTTAAAAGGTCAATTAAACAGACCATTAAAATATCAATAACAGGGACTTCAAATATTTCACATCTCTTTATCTTGATAAACAGTGGGACTTTGACAAATGAGATTACAGAAAGAAAACTTTACTATAATCATTTAAAGATGTCAATCAAACAAATTCAACTGTTCTCTGCAGCTGTTAAAACAGAACCCCTGCTGAGAAAATCCTTTCATGAACCTGGGCTTGCAGCCAATTAGGCCACCCAGTTCTACTGAAAGAGTTCTTACACTTATCCTCATTATGCATGCTTAACTCTTGGGTTGTTCTGACTCTGTGAAAATCTGACCCTACATACCAAAACAAAGCTGGCTTTCACCCACAATAAACTGAGCGCCTTAAATATTTGACTTTATTTTAACTCTCTCCCATCTTTCTTTGTATATTTCCGGTAACTACCCAAAAGTGCAACATTAGCATAATATTTCCATCCTATATGGTGTTAGGGAGATGAAAAGAACTGAAACATCCTGAGAACTGCTAAACCCAGCAGAGCCATAACATTGGAAAGAACTATCTCAAAATGTTTACAAGTGAAATGTTTAGTCTGAAATGCTAAATGTGGCAGGCTATTTTGTCAAAGGTTGTTCAATTTGTCACTGCCTGTTAAATTGCAAATGATTATCAGTTTAGTAACTTCAGTCTGAGTTATACCTTGTTGGTGCAAACCCCAAATTGCTTTGTATTAAAAACAGAGGGAACAATTTTGAGCACTCGCTCTCCGTCCATGAGAAAGTTGGAGCAGGCACAAAATCCAGAGAGAAGTGACAAAATGTGATTCTCTCCGGAGTGATTGATGCCCCCCCGCCCACCCACTTGCCAGTGGAATAGTGTGAATTCCGTGGCGTGAGCCTGGGTACCTGATTTTAATACATTAGCATGTTATTAGTGAGCACTCTCTCCAGACCTTTCCCTTCATGGAATCTTGGCCCAGTAACTTGTCTGGCCAGGCATGAGGAAGTCGAGGGATCCCTCCGAGGGCACAGGCATAAGTATAAGGTAGAGGGGCAGTGCCCAGGCAGTGCCCTGGCATTTAGCACTGGCACAGGTTGGCACTGTTGGTGCAAACCTGGCAGTGTCAACCCGTGCTAGGAGCAGTGGCAGGGCAGGGCAGGATCCTAGCGGGTGTCCCATATGATGGGGTATGTATATGTAAGGTGGACGGGGGGTGGGGGAGGGGTGGAGAGCAGACATGGGAGGGGGAAATCTGATGATAATTGGGGCGGGGGGGGGGGGGGGGGGGATTTGCCGGCGATAAATGTTAGGGGGTTGGGGCAGGGGATCTGCTGGCGATGTCTGTCATGGGGGAGAGCCCTGAGACTCTTGAGATGTGGCCTGGGTGCTGTTCAGTTGCAGCACTGGTCGAGCGCCCTTTAAAGATGTGGCTTCGATCTGTTTGAAGCAGGTTCACAGCTCTAAGAATACCCACCTCGCCAGGGTGACGGCATTAACTATGCCCACTAACGTTTTCTAAGAGGCTCAAGATTCCACAAAGTCAGGCGGATTTATTCCAATTTTCTCACCAGGACTGACACTTTGTAATTCCGCCCGGAGTGTTTTGCATGATTGGTCTGTTAAGAGCATATAGTAACAGAACATAATAAAGGAGCACAACTGTGCCGCATTGCTAATAATTTGGGATCAGACCCACTTTACTAAGGGATATGTGCAGTTCTTATCTTGCCAGGCTGATTCGCGTGATTCTATTAGTTGCTCTTTTCCAGTTGTGAAGTAGAACCATTGTATTTTAAGGCAGAATCAATCACTAAAGTAAAATGTTTTTCATTTTTATACTACTTACTACTGAAGCATTAAATTGAGGGTTCCTAGGACCTTCTTAGGTGGATATAAATGACCCCATGGCAAAGTTTGAAGAAGGGCAGTGAATTCCACCTCAGTGTTCTGGGCAATATTGATTCCTTCACTAACTAGTAAAAAATACTACTATTACGATCCCAGACCAGACCCCAACAGTGGCTAAGATACTTGACTAAAACTCCAATATTTTATTTTATGTTTGTAAGACTGTGCAGAAAGAATACTTCACTCCGGGAGTGATTTCATAAAGAAATAGGGATTTGGTATTTTAAAATAAAACTTTATTATTAATACACTATAAAATCATTAACATCACACCTGAAAATAGCTTACACTTACCCTTTAACAATGTTACTCAATACAGTAAACACCAGACCGTTAATTAATATCACTATTCCCAATTAAACAACAAGAAAGTAAAAAATATACAGCTCTCAATCTATCCCACATCCCGATGGCACAGAGTAATATTTGCAATCCAGAACAAATTTCACTCCTGTTAGAACCCCTGCCGACTCTGGCTGGATGTCTTCAAAAAGTTGTTTCAACTGGTTTGTTTCAGCTTCTCGCTTGTCCTCAGACAATTCTGCTATGCTTTAAATACTATTACTCTTTTTAAATTATCCTACTGGGAACAAAATACCTTACGTGTGGTCCAAAGGGTTAGTCAAATCAGAACTACATTTAAAAAGCTTCTCAAAATGTCGGTAGACTTTAGCTTCACCCAGCATCTCCCCAAGTTGAAAAAAAATGAACTCTCCAGGCTGAATACACATTGGGTGGGATTCTCCAATAATGGGGCTGTGTCCCCACACCGGCCTGAAAACCGGCGCCAAACACTCCGGCGTCAATGGCCGAAAGTGAGGAATTCTCCACTTTCCAGGGGGCTAGGTTGACGCCGGAGTGGTTCCCGTAGCTCCAACCGGCGCCGAAAGGCCGGCACGAGTTTGCGCATGTGCGTAATGGACGGCGTCTTTCCACTCATGTGCGTAACGGGTGGCATATTTACGCGCATGCGCAGGGTTTCATTTCTCCGCGTCGGCCCCCAGGCACTATGACAGAGCTCTACAGGGGCCCGGCACGGAGGAAAGAAGGCCCCCACAGAACCATCCCGCCGGCCGATCGGTAGGCCACCATGGGGCCCCTCCCCCAGGGGTCGGATCCCTCCCCACTCCCAGGACGGCCCCCGCACACTTATCTGCCAGGTCCCGCCATGTGTGAGGTGAGTAAGTCCCAGTGGGACTGGGCAAAACGTGTCGGCCACTTGGCCCATCAGGGCTCGGAGAATTGGCGGTGGGGCCGACCGGCGTGGTGGGAATCCCGCCGGCGCACGATAAACGGTGCCGGAGAACAGGGAAGCCAGCGTCGGGGCGGGATTCGCGCATCCCCCCGGGGATTCTCCGACCCGGCGCAGGGCCGGAGAATCCCGGCCATTAACTCCCCAGGGACTCCCCGAGTCAGGTAATATTGCATTAGCCAAGCTGAAAATACTCTGGTCAATTTCACCTCTGGCTCCTAAAAGCTTTCTGGTCTTGCAAAACAAGATTTGTTTTAAGAACATGACTACAGCAGTCAAATACATTCTAATCCAGGCTGTTAACCTTAAATTGCCAAATGTTTATAATCCAATATATCTAAAATCGAACCTTTGTTGCACTATCTGACCATGAACACCTTGTTGTTTGTGGGAGTTTGCTATGTGCAAATTAACTGTCATGTTTCCGATATTATAACAGTGACGGTACTTCCAAACAACATCATCGGCTGCTTTGGGACATCCTGAGATCACAAAAGGCGCTATATATATGTAAGTTTTCTTTTCTGTGACACCAATCACAAAATGACTGAACATTTTCTGTCAGTAACTAGAAACATGAGCAGGTGCCAGCCATTGTGTATGCTGGCTTTGTAATTAAGAAGGGGGTATTTTCCAGTTATACCCTGCTTGGACCATAAATTCCCATCCGAGATCAATAGGTCGCTAAATTATCTGTCAAATCTTATGGCCCACCCACAACGATTCCCATGGGGGGTGGGATCGGAAAATTTGGTCCTCTGTTATTAGCCAGTAATCTAGAGACCTGGACTAATTATTAGGAGACAGGAGTTCAAATTCCACCATGGAAGTTGGGGATGTTAAATGTAGTTAATTTAATACATTTGGAATTAAAAAAAGATAGACTCAGTAACGGCGACCATGAAACTAGCAGGTTCTTTAAAAAAACCAACTCATTCACTAATGTCCTTTAGGGATGGCATTCTGCCAACCTAACCTGGTGTGACATACATGTGACTCCAAACCCACTGCAATGTTGTTGACTCTTAAATTCTTTCTGAAATGGCCTCAAAAGTGCACTCAGCTACATTAAAAATGGTAGCTCACCACCACCTAATGAGGGGCAATTAAGGTTGAGCAAGAAGTGTTGGCCTTACCTTGTCCTGTGAACGAGTTAAAAAAAACTTTGGCCAGAATTCTCCAGCCGTTCGCTTGCGGCAGGTATTCTCTGATCCCACAGGCAGTGGACCCCCACCCGTTGGTTTCCGGGCAGCATGGGGTGGTTTCAACGGGAAATCCCATTGGCATCAGTGGAAGCAGAGAGTCCTGCCACCAACGAATGGAGCGCCGCCTCCCACCACTGAGAAACGCATGGCTGGGAGGCCAGTGAATCCTACCCTTCATGTGCTTCTGTCTTGCCCAGAGAACGCTAAGTTTTACATTTTTGTTTGCCTTAAAATCTATCGACAATTTAAGTGTCCCAGGATATGCACAGGTCTCTGCAGATATATTTTTGAAACTTCAAATCAAACCCAGCCTTATTAAGAATCAGAAAGAATTGATTCACTGTTATGTCTCTTTGACACAATAATTGGTGTTTCTCCAGAAAACAAGCCCAACATTTCAACTCAAGAATGACAAAAGATTAGGTGAGATGACTGGAACCAAAATAAGAGTAATTAGTTTATGATATAGTGCTCTGCACGAAGGCACTTGCATTTTGAGATACTTTTTCTTCCAGTTTTGTTTGAGGTTGAACTAGAAGAGAATTCTAAATTACTGAATGACACCAGGTAGTTTGCCTCTGAATAGTTTGATACTTGTCGATATGTCGCACCTCAATCCTTGGATTATGAACCTCACATTTAATACGCTTGTTTTGTTTATGAGGCAAAAGAGCAGAAATAATCAGAAGATTATGATATGTAGTCAGTTTCATCATTGTCAATTAGAATGGTTATATTAGGATGAAGACTTGTCTCTTATTTCCCTGTACTCGATGACTTACACTGGCTTCCAGTTAAACATAGATACATACAAATTGGAACAGGAGTAGGTCATTCGGCCATTCGAGCCTGCTCTGTCATTCAATACAATCATCACTGAATCTGGGCGGGATTTTCCAAAAAACGGTGTGATGGCCAGGACCCAGTGCCAAAAACAGCGCAGATCACTCCGGCGTCGGGCCCCCCCAAACGGCGCAATGTCTCCGGGCCCGAGTGGGCTAGCAGCGGCGTGACGCCATTCGCGACGGCGTCACCTACCATGGACGCGTTGCATCACTGATGCCACGTGGCCCCACAGCAGAAAAGACGCGCGCCCCCCCCGAAGACCTGCTAAGATGGCCGACACCGCGCAGCCCCGAGGTTCCAGGAGCGTGACACCGAGGCGCTCCTGGAGGCAGTAGAGGAGAGGAGGGAGGCCCTGTACCCCGGACATGGCTGCAGGGTCGCCCCACGCCTCAGCCAGCACCTGTGGAGGTAGGTGGCAGAGGCCATCAGCGCTGTGGCTGTGACACCAAGGACAGGCACCCAGTGCCACAAGAAGCTGAACGATCTCATCAGGGCAGCCAGGGTGAGTACCCCAGTCCCCCCCCCCCCCCCCCGATGTGCGGCACCCCCCCAGATGCAACCAACCCTAACGCTAACCCAACGCTAACCCTAATGTGCTGTGCACCTCTGCCTATATACGCGCAACTGCTGGCTTGCATTCATATACCTGTCTAACACTATTGCCCTTTACCCCTGCCACCCACCCGCCCGTCCCCCACAGGTGAAGCGTGCACACAACAACAGGGAGCATGAGAGGACCGTAGGGGGACCAGCTAATGAGAGTCCACTCACCGTTCATGAGGAAAGGGCCCTGGAACTGGCAGGCAGACCTGAGGACCGGGCGGTTGCCGATGCCGAGGTCAGGGGCCCACCAGCAAGTGAGCCACCCACGGCCCATCCCCATTCCCCCATATCCCCCTCCCCATATCCCCTCCCCCATATCCCCCTCCCTCATATCCCCCTCCCCATCCCGATATCCCACCTCCCAATATCCTCCATATCCTCCTCCCCATATCCCCCCTCCCCATAACCCCCCTCCTTATATCCCCCTCCCCATATCCCTCATATCCCCCTCCCCATATCCCTCATATCCCCCTCCCCATAACCCCCCTCCTCGTATCCCCCCTCCCCATATCCCTCATATCCCCCCTCCCCCATTTCCCCCATATCCCCCTCCCCATATGCCCCTCCCCATATACCCACTCCCCCATATCCCCCCTCCCCAGATCCCCCATATCCCCCCTCCCCATAGCCCCCCACCCCATATCCCCCCCTCCCCATAACCCACCTCCCCCATATCCCCCTCCCATATCCCCCTCTCCCATGTCCCCCATATCCCCCTCCCCATATGCCCCTCCCCATAACCCCCATATCCCCACTCCCCCATATCCCCCTCCCCCATATCCCCCATATCTCCCCTCCCCATATCCCCCCTCCCCATATCCCCCTCCCCCATTTCCCCCTCCCCATATCTCTCATATCCCCCCTCCCCATAACCCTCCTCCCCATATCCCCCCTCCCCATATCCCCCTCCCCATATCTCCCATATCCCCTTCCCCCAAACCCCCCCTCCCCATATCCACCTCCCCATATCCCCATATCCCCCTACCCATATTCCCCCTCCCCCATATCCCCCACCCCCATATCTCCCCTCCCCATATCCCCCACATCACCCCTTCCCCATACCCCCTTCCCATATCCCCCCCATATACCCCATATGCCCCCCTCCCCCATATCCCCTTCCCCATATCCCCCTCCCCCATATCCCCCTTCCCCCACATCCCCCACCCCATATCCCCCTCCCCCATATCCCCCATGTCCCCCATATCCCCCCTCCCCATATACCCCCTCAAAGCCCCCATATCCCCCTCCCCATATCCCCCCTCCCCATATCCCCCACATCACCCCTCCCCATACCCCCTTCCCATATCCCCCCTCCCCCATATCCCTCTCCACTATATCCCCCATATTCTCCCTCCCCATATCCCCTTCCCCAAATCCCCCCTCCCCCATATCCCTCCTCCCCATATCCCCCTCCCCCCTATCCCCCATTTCCCCCCTCTCCCATATCCACCATATCCCCCTCCCCATTTTCCCCCTCCCCCATATCCCCCATATCCCCCGATCACCGCCCACCTGTCTAACCATGCATGCTGTCTTGTGTATTGCAGGACCAAACGTTGAGGCACCCATCCCCGAGGATGCCGAGCGCCCACAGGACGCCGCATGGCGGCCACGAAAGAGGGAGAGACCCGGCCCCTCTGACATGCGACGCCCACAGGACGCCCCAGGGTGGCCATGAGAGAGGGAGAGACCTGGAGCAACAGGGAGACGACACCCCTGTCTCGTGCGGGTGCTGCAACGCAGGCGTGTGACACCCAGCGATGAGGGGGGCAGCCACAGGCCCCCGTCGCAGCCAAGCCAGGACACCATGTTTTGGAAAACTCACCACTATTCTTAGAAGTCCCCCTATACCAAAAAAGGGCCGACATTCTAAATGGGGATCAGGGATTCTCACTCCCCGACTCCGATGCTAGCTTCAGTGGGTTCTATTCAGGTCAAACTATATTTTCAAGTTATCCCCCGGTATAACCCATACCTTCACCGAAGATTTCATCTACTTACCACTTAGTAGCATCGATCCTGGGTCCCGCATTGCTAAGTAAGTAAAGTAGACTTTGGAATAACCACTATTTCAGGTTAATTAAGTTATTTTATTATTATATTTTTTCTTGTAAAAGCTGCAATTACTGTCTTTACAGGAAGGTATAAAGATCTTGTTTCTGGATCCTCCTGGTTGGTTGAAGGGACCTTCAGGCCCAACTTGATAATCAATCTTCTTTAAAGTCTGGTCTTCTTTAGATGTATTCGCTGGTTAGCTCAGTTGCTGTGTCCTATCTTTCCCATGTACCGAGCTATGAGAGCTGACGCTGCTGGCTATCTCTGAGCTGACTGTGAGCTGACTCTTGCTCCTCTTTAAATTCTAGTCTTCCTTAGATGTATTAGATATTTTAGCTCGGCTGCCTTGCCCTGTCTCTTTCTCATGGCCGAGATGACTGTAATCTGACTCTAACTGCTTGTTTCTTCTCTGCTTCTCTCTCTCTCCCTCTGAGTTCTGTTTCTGGTTCTGGTTCTGCCTGCTATCCCCTTTCTTCGGGTTTATATTCTCTTTCTAACAGTTAAGTTTTTATGACGTTATTGTAAAGTAACTCTTATTTTCTTTGATTGTAAAAAGTATCTTTGATCTAAACCTTTTAATCCAACTAAGTATTCATTTTGACATGACTTCATCTCATAGATCTGATTACATTGTTTCCTTTGTGATGTTCAAAATGCTTTGACTTTAAGAGGTGTTACTTTTAATTCCTGTCATTTCTATAGTTTTATTTTCCAATTGTGTCCTCAGCTCATAATTTTGACTTTGATTTTGGCTTTGAATTATGTTTCTCGTAGACTGATAGTCTCCAGTTGTCTTTAATTTACCTAGTATTAGCAATCTTTCACACCTAGAAACTCATCCTTTCTTCCCCAGCTGCTAACTAAGATAGTTAATTTCAATGAAGGTTTGAGCCATTGTTTTTGGCTTCATTCAAAATCCTCTTTGTCTTGTTTGCTAAGCCTGCTTGACCAAGGCTATCTGCATCTTCCCTGGCAGCTGCTGTTAACCCTTTGTGGGATCTTTCCCTGTATCCTCTCATGTTTCTCTCAGACCAGATATTGCCAGACTTCCATGTTTCAAATGACACATCTTTCCATATTTTCAAGAACAACCACTACCCAGGACAGCCCTACGCAGGACAGCCCTACGCAGGACAGCCCTACCCAGGACAGCCCTGCCCAGGACCATGGACTCTGAGTCGGACGATGTTCACGACACAATATCACCGCTGTCTCCAACACCCTCCACCATCGCAGAGACACTCACCTCGGTTGGGCACTTTAATGATGAGGCGTCTGGCACACTCACTGGTGTGCACAACACAGCCGTACCGGTACAGCAGGTGGAGGTAGGAGCAGCAGAGGGGCCAGGAGGTCGGAGGGCATCCTGGCGCAAGCGAACATCTACCGCCCAGACGGGACCCGGGTTCCTGGAGTTACCGCACCCACCCATAGACCCGATGCAGCCACCAAACCTGGGACGAAGGAAGAGGATGACGGACGGCTTGCAGTAGCTGCAGATGCAGGTGGAGGAGTGCGCCCGCGTCCAGGAGCTGGGAGTGGTGCCGGTCATGTGTGCCACTCAGGCCAAAACCGTACGGGTGGCGTCCACGGTGGAGGCAATGTGTGCGACGGTGTCAGACATGGGGAGCAGTATGCGAGACCTGGGGCATTCCGTGAAGGCGGCGTATGTGGCCCAGGACATGGCTTCCCTCTCACAGGAAGCCATGAGCCAGACCCAGCGGCAGATGGCAGAGGCGCTCAACGCCGTGGCCCAGTCTCAGCAGACCATGGCACAGTCCCAGCAGGCAATGGCCCAGTCTCTGCAGGCCATGGCCCAGTCTCAGCAGGCCATCGCTGAGGGCATCGGCGCCATTGCCCATGTGCTAGCCGGCATCACAGGGTCACAGACAGGGATGGGCAACTCCCTGAGCTCCATGGCTGCAAACCCGCAGACCCTTGTTGATACCAGCACGGGCCTCCAGGACTGGCAGCGCCAGGTGTCAGGGGGGCGTCGGATGGCCGGTCCGTTCGCACCCCTGACCCATGTAGAGGCCCGGGGGACATCGGGCACCCCGAGGGAGGAGGAGGTGCTGGGGCCCGTCCTGGGTCCCCCAGTAGGGGAGGTCCCGGTACACTGCAGCACCTCGGACTCCCCCCCTTCCGTCCCAGGTGCATCTAGTGGGCAACGGGCAGGACAGGCTGGCAACTCACCATCCCAGTCGCCCGAGCCGCAGCCTGGCCCATCTAGGCTGGGCCACCCCAGGAAACGGCCGCCAAAGGGATCCCAAGTCAGAGGGCAGGAATCGCAGGAGTCCACCTCCAGTTCTGCTGTACCGTCTGGAGAACCACCTAGGCGTAGTCAAAGGGCCCGTAAGACCAAACAATTAGACACTGATAAGTTGGCACGGGCGCAGGGCACGGACGAGTTTTAGGGTTTAGGGCACCTGTATGGACTGTTTGTTATTAAAATCACTTTCACACTTACAGAATCTGCCTTTGTGCTCTGTCCGAAGCGTGCGGTGGTGTCGTGTACGTTGAGCGCCAGTGTGTGTGTGAGGTGTGGTTTTACGTCGGCCCCGGTGATTGTGCCCCCCTCCCCCTGGGCAAACCGCGCCATCCCCCCGGGCAGAGGACGGGACCGTGCGCTGCAGTGTCCCGGCCGCATGCAGGGGTGGTCCGGGTGGATGGTGGTACTGTGGCCATGGGTCATACATTGTCCAACAATGTAGAGCTAGGAGCTCATCGCAGAGCGGGTCATCATCATCCTCCATGGCCTGCAATAGACACACTTCCACCGGCGACCGTGTGAGCCCGGCCCGTCGTGCCGCAGGTGGATCTGCAATAGAGGGGTGGTGTGCATGCGGGTGGGTAGGTGTGGTTGGTGGGGGGATGAGGGTGTTGGTGCTGGGTGGGTGGGGGGGTGAACATAGAACATAGAACATTACAGCGCAGTACAGGCCCTTCGGCCCTCGATGTTGCGCCGAGCTGTGAAACCACTTTAAAGCCCATCTACACTATTCCCTTATCGTCCATATGTCTATCCATGACCATTTGAATGCTCTTAGTGTTGGCGAGTCCACTACTGTTGCAGGCAGGGAATTCCACGCCCTTACTACTCTCTGAGTAAAGAACTTACCTCTGACATCTGTCCTAAATCTATCTCCCCTCAATTTAAAGCTATGTCCCCTCGTGCTAGACATCACCATCCGAGGAAAAAGGCTCTCACTGTCCACCCTATCCAATCCTCTGATCATCTTGTATGCCTCAATTAAGTCACCTCTTAACCTTCTTCTCTCCAACGAAAACAGCCTCAAGTCCCTCAGCCTTTCCTCATAAGATCTTCCCTCCATACCAGGCAACATTCTGGTAAATCTCCTCTGCACCCTTTCCAATGATTCCACATCCTTCCTATAATGCGGCGACCAGAATTGCACGCAATACTCCAAATGCGGCCGCACCAGAGTTTTGTACAGCTGCAACATGACCTCATGGCTGCGAAACTAAATCCGTCTACCAATAAAAGCGAACACACCGTACGCCTTCTTAACAACTCTCTGAACCTGGGTGGCAACTTTCAGGGATCTATGTACATGGACACCGAGATCTCTCTGCTCATCCACACTGCCAAGAATCTTACCTTAGCCCAGTACTCTGTCTTCCTGTTCCTTCCAAAATGAATCACCTCACACTTTTCTGCATTAAACTCCATTTGACACCTCTCAGCCCAGCTTATCTATGTCCCTCTGTAACTTGTAACATCCTTCCACACTGTCCACAACTCCACCGACTTTAGTGTCATCTGCAAATTTACTCACCCATCCTTCTACACCCTCCTCCAGGTCATTTATTAAAATGACAAACAGCAGTGGCCCCAAAACAGATCCTTGTGGTACACCAGTCTGAACATTTCCCATCAACCACCACCCTCTGTCTTCTTCCAGCTAGCCAATTTCTGATCCAAACTGCTAAATCACCTTGAATCCCATGCCTCCGTATTTTCTGCAGTAGCCTACCGTGGGGAACCTTATCAAACGCTGTACTGAAATCCATATGCACCACATCAACTGCTTTACCCTCATTCACCTGTTTGGTCACCTTCTCAAAGAACCCAATAAGGTTTGTGAGGCACGACCTACCCTTCACAAAACCGTGTTGACTATCTCTTAACAAATTATTCCTTTCCAGATGATTATACATCCTATCTCTTATAAACCTTTCCAAGATTTTGCCCACAACAGAAGCAAGGCTCACTGGTCTATAGTTACCGGGGTTGTCTCTACTCCCCTTCTTGAACAAGGGACAACATTTGCTATCCTCCAGTCTTCTGGCACTATTCCTGTAGACAATGACGACATAAAGAGTCATCTCGGCGGTTGTGGCAAGGACTAAACAACGTAACGGGCTACAAAGCGAAGCCGAACAGTATCTCTGGCAGCAGCGTACCCCTCCCCGATGAACTCAATGCATTCTATGCTCGGTTCGAGCAGGTAACCAACAATCCGCTGGCGAGTGCCCCAGCAGCCCACAATTCACCCATACCCACCATCACAGCTTCCGAAGTCAGATTGGCCTTCCTGAAAGTGAACCCTCGGAAGGCGACGGGCCCAGACGGGATCCCTGGTCGTGCACTCAGAGCCTGCGCGGACCAGCTGGCAGAGGTATTCCCGGCCATCTTTAACCTGTCCCTACTCCACTCCGAGGTCCCCACCTGCTTCAAGAAGACCACCATCATACCAGTACCAAAGAAGAACCAGGCAACGTGCCTCAATGACTGCCGACCAGTGGCCCTGGCTTGAGTCGTAATGAAGTGCTTCGAGAGGTTGATCATGAAGCGCATCACCTCTATACTCCCAGAACGCCTTGATCCACTGCAATTCGCATACCGCTGCAACCGGTCCACATCAGACACCATTTCCCTGGCCCTCCACTCATTCCTAGAGCATCTCGAAAACAAGGACTCCTACATTAGACTCCTATTTATTGACTACAGCTCCACCATAATCCCAGCCAAGCTCATACCAAAGCTCCAATACCTAGGACTTGGCTCCCCACTCTGCAACTGGATCCTCGATTTTCTGACCAACAGACCACAATCAGTAAGAATGAACAGCAACACCTCCTCCACAATAGTCCTCAACACCGGCACCCCGCAAAGCTGCATACTTAGCCCCCTACTCTACTCCCTGTACACACACGACTGCGTGGCAAAACTTGGTTCCAACTCCATCTACAGGTTTGCTGACGATACGACCATAGTGGGCCGGATCTCGAATAACGATGAGTCCAAATATAGGAGGGAGATAGAGAACCTAGTGGAGTGGTGTAGCGACAATAATCTCTCCCTCAATGCCAGCAAAACTAAAGAGCTGGTAATTGACTTCAGGAAGCAAAGTACTGTACACACCACTGTCAGCATCAACGGGGCCGAGGTGGAGATGGTTAGCAGTTTCAAATTCCGAGGGGTGCACATCTCTAAAAATCTGTCCTGGTCCACCCACGTTGACGCAACAACCAAGAAAGCACAACAGCGCCTATACTTCCTCAGGAAACTAAAGAAATTCGGCATGTCCACATTGATTCTTACCAACTTTTACAGATGCACCATAGAAAGCATCCTATCGGGCTGCATCACAGCCTGGTATGGCATCTGCTCGGCCCAGGACTGCAAGAAACTTCAGAGAGTCGTGAACACCACCCAGTCCATCACACAAACCTGCCTCCCATCCATTGACTCCATCTACACCTCCCGCTGCCAGGGGAAAGTGGGCAGTATAATCAAAGATCCCTCCCACCCGGCTTACTCACTCTTCCAACTTCTTCCATCGGGCAGGAGATACAGAAGTCTGAGAACACGCACGAACAGACTCAAAAACAGCTTCTTCCCCACTGTCACCAGACTCCTAAATGACCCTCTTATGGACTGATTTCATTAACACTACACCCTGCATGCTTCATCCGATGCCAATGCTTATGTAGTTACATTGTATATGTTGTGTTGCCCGATTATGTATTTTCTTTTATTCCCTTTTCTTCTCATGTACTTAATGATCTGTTGAGCTGCTCGTAGAAAAATACTTTTCACTGTACCTCGGTACACGTGACAATAAACAAATCCAATCCAATCCAATCCAAGATCAAAGCCAAAGACCCAGCAATCTCCTCCCTAGCTTCCTAGAGAATCATAGGATAAATCCCATCCGGCCCAGGGGACTTATCTATTTTCACACTTTCCAGAATTGCTAACACCTCCTCCTTATGAACCTCACGCCCTTCTATTCTAGTAGCCTGAATCTCAGTATTCTCCTTGACAACATTGTCTTTTTCCTGTGTGAATACTGACAAAAAATATTCATTTAGCACCTCTCCAATCTCTTCGGACCCCACGCACAACTTCCCACTACTGTCCTTGACTGGCCCTACTCTTACCCTAGTCATTCATTTATTCCTGACATATCTATAGAAAGCTTTAGGGTTATCCTTGATCCTACCTGCCAAAGACTTCTCATGGCCCCTCCTGGCTCTTCTTAGCTCCCTCTTTAGGTCCTTCCTAGCTAACTTGTAACTCTTGAGCGCCCTAACAGAACCTTCATGTCTCATCTTTACATAAGCCTCCTTCTTCCTCTTGACAAGTGTTTTGACTGCTTTAGTAAACCACGGTTCCCTTGCTCGACCACTTCCTCCCTGCCTGACAGGTACATACTTATCAAGGACACGCAATAGCTGTTTCTTGAACAAGTTCCACATTTCCATTGTGCCCATCCACTGCAGTTTTCCTCTCCATCCGATGCATCCTAAGTCTTGCCTCATCGCATCATAATTGCCTTTCCGCCAGATATAACTCTTGCCCTGTGGTATATACCTATCCCTTTCCAGCACTAAAGTAAACTTAATCGAATTGTGGTCACTATCACCAAAGTGCTCACCTACCTCCAAATCTAACACCTGTCTTGGTTCATTACTCAGTACCAAATCCAATATGGCCTCGCCTCTTGTTGGCCTATCTACATACTGTGTCAGGAAACCCTCCTGCACACACTGGACAAAAACAGACCCATCTAAAGTACTCGAACTATAGCGTTTCCAGTCAATATTTGTAAAGTTAAAGTCCCCCATAACAACTTCCCTGTTGCTTTAGCTCCTATCCAGAATCATCTTTGCAATCCTTTCCTCTACATCTCTGGAACTTTTCGGAGGCCTATAGAAAACCCCTAACAGGATGAACTCTCCTTTCCTGTTTCTAACCTCAGCCCATACTACCTCAGTAGACGAGTCCTCATCAAACGTCCTTTCTGCCACCGTAATACTGTCCTTGACTAACAATGCCACCCCTCCCCCTCTTTTACCACCTTCCCTGAGCTTACTGAAATATCTAAACCCCGGCACCTGCAACAACCATTCCTGTCCCTGCTCTATCCATGTCTCCGAAATGGCAACAACATCGAAGTCCCAGGTCCCAACCCATGCTGCAAGTTCACCCACCTTATTCCGGATGCTCCTGGCATTGAAGAAGACACACTTTAAACCACCTTCCTGCCTGCCGGTACACTCCTGCAACTTTGAAACCTTACTCATGACCCCACTACTCTCAACCTCCTGTATACTGGAGCTACAATTCAGGTTCCCAAGCCCCTGCTGAACTAGTTTAAATCCTCCTGAAGAGCATTAGCAAATTTCCCCCCCCCCCCCAGGATATTGGTACCCCTCTGGTCCAGGTGTAGACCATCCCGTTTGTAGAGGTCCCACCGACCCCAGAATGAGCCCCAATTATCCAGAAATCTGAAACCCTCCCGCCTGCACCATCCCTGTAGCCACGTGTTCAACTCCTCTCTCTCTCTATTCCTCGTCTCGCTATCACGTGGCACGGGTAACAACCCAGAGATAATACCTCTGTTTGTCCTAGATCTAAGTTTCCACCCTAGCTCCCTGAATTCCTGCCTTACATCCCTATCCCTTTTCCTACCTATGTCGCTGGTACCTACGTGGACCACGACTTGGGGCTGCTCCCCCTCCCCCTTAAGAATCCCGAAAACACGATCCGAGACATCACGCACCCTGGCACCTGGGAGGCAACACACCAACCGCGAGTCTTTCTCGTTCCCACAGAATCTCCTATCTACCCCCCTAACTATGAAGTCTCCAATGACTAATGCTCTACTCCTCTCCCCCCTTCCCTTCTGAGCAACAGGGACAGACTCTGTGCCAGAGACCTGTACCCCATGGCTTACCCCTGGTAAGTCCTCCCCCCAACAGTATCCAAAGCGGTATACTTGTTGCTAAGGAGAACGGCCACAGGGGATCCCTGTACTGACTGCTTCCTCCCAGCCCCTCTCACCGACATCCATCTAGCTTTATTCTTCGGAGTAACTACATCCCTGAAGCTTCTATCTATGACCACCTCTGCCTCCCAAATGATCCGAAGTTCATCCAGCACCAGCTCCAGTTCCCTAACGCGGTTTCTGAGGAGCTGGAGATGGGTGCACTTCCCACAGATGAAATCAGCAGGGACACAGACGGTGTCCCTCACCTCAAACATTCTGCAGGAGGAACATTGCACTACCTTCCCTGCCATCCCCTCTAGATAAAAAAAGAAAATGAAAGAAAGAGCTTACCTGTTATTCACTCCCCTCCTCAGCAAGCACTCACTCAGCAACCTCTGCGCCCCGCACGATAACACCTGAGGGAAAATAAAAGAAAAGGGTGTTGGTGCTGGGTGGGTGAGGGGGGGTGAGGTTGTTGATGCTGGGTGGGTGAGGGGGGTGAGGGTGTTGGTGCTGGGCGGGTGAGGGGGGTGAGGGTGTTGGTGCTGGGTGGGTGAGGGTGTTGGTGCTGGGTGTGTGAGGGGGGATGAGGGTGTTGGTGCTGGGTGGGTGAGGGGGTGAGGGTGTTGGTGCTGGGTGGGTGAGGGGGGTGAGGGTGTTGGTGCTGGGTGGGTGAGGGGGTGACGGTGTTGGTGCTGGGTGGGTGAGGGAGGGTACAGGTGGTCAGATGTTGCCATGGTGTGTGGTATGTGGCCATACTTGCCAATTCCTACGCCCCTTAGTCAGTGAACCGGGCGGCTATCAGCCTGTCCCGGGCCCGCTGGCTCAGCCGGTAGCGGTGGGCAGCCACCCGCCCATGTCCAGCCCATCTGCCCTGACCATTGCCCCCATCCCCCTCATCTGGGGAGGACTGCACCTCTTCCTGCTGCTCCTCCACTCCCCCCCCCCCTCTACCTGCGGCACATCACCCCTCTGCTGGGCTATGTTGTGCAGGACGCAGCACACCACAATGATGTGGCCGACCCTATCAGGCGTGTACGGGAGGGGAGGGAGGGGGAGGGAGGGGGAGGGAGGGGGAGGGCCCCCCCCCCCCCCCAGAGAGGATCAGGCACCTGAAACGCATTTTTAGCAGGCCAAAGCACCTCTCTGTCACTCCCCTTGTCGCTGCATGGGCATCATTGTAGCTGTTCTCCGCGTCACTCTGTGGCCTCAGTATAGGCGTCATCAGCCACGACCGCAACGGGTAACCCCTGTCGCCCAGCAACCAGCCCCTCAGCCGGGGGTGGCGTCCCTTGAACATGCCGGGGATTTAAGACCGCGACAACACTTATGAGTCATGAACTTGCAGGATAGTCATGCGGTGGTCGCAGACCATCTGGATGTTCATGGAATAGATCCCCTTCCTATTGGTGAACACGGCCCTGTAATCTGCAGGTGGCCGCACGGCGACGTTCATTTCATCGATCTCGCCGTGGACCATGGGAAAACCGGCGACGGCAGAGAATCTCACGGCCCGGGCATCCTGGCTGACCCGGTCCACAGGGAACCAGATGTAGCGGTCTGCAATAGCATAAAGGGCGCCTGTTACTGCCCGGATACACCGGTTCACCGATGTCTGCGAGATGCCAGACAGGTCCCCACTCAGCACCTGGAATGACCCCGTGGCATAAAAGTTCAGGGCCACCGTAACCTTGACGGACACGGGGGGGAGGGTGTCCTCCCCCAGTGCCACGCGGTGCCAGGTGTGCCAGCAGGTGGCAGATGTGTGCAACGGAAGGAGCCCGTTGCGTAAAAGCTCAGGGCCACCGTAACCTTGATGGACACGGGGAGAGAGTGTCCCCCGCCAGTGCCACGCGGTGACAGGTGTGCCAGCAGGAGGCAGATGTGTGCCACGGTTTCCCGGCTCATCCAGAGTCTCCTCCTGCATTCCCGGTCCACTAGGTCCTGGTACGACGAACGGGGCCGGTACACACGGGGCCTCCTCCGACGTCACGTCGCCGTGGCGTCCTCCTCCCACTCCTTGTTCCCCTCCTCCTCTTCGTGCTCCCCCTGCTCCTCCTCCAACTCCTCCTCATCCTGTCAGGCGGGTGGCCCTCCAGCCTGGGCGGCTGCCGCCTGCCATCCTGCAGCATGCTCCTCTGCGGCAGCCTGCGCTGCCTCTCTGGCACGCTCCTCCTCCTCCTCCCCCAGGGCAACATGTAAAAGTGCGGCTGGCCCCACATCGGCCAACATCGTTGGCTGACCAGCAAACATGACGGCCTGCCGGGGGGGGGAACAACAACATGTCATCATTGTCCGTAACCCCCCCCCCCTCCGCAGCCAGGTGCCATGGGCTGCATGGGCGCGACTGTTGGACCATGGCACCTGGCCAGGTAGACGACCTCTCTTGCCCTCGCTCTCCCCCCCTTCCCGGAACTTTCCCCCCCTTCCCGGCACTCTCCCCCCTCCCCGGCACTCACTCTCACCCCCCTCCCCGGCACTCACCCCCCCCTCCCCCGCACTCGCACTCACCCCCCCCCCTCCCCGGCACTCACCCCCAGCTCCCCCCCCCCCACACAGCCTTCCCCCCACAGCCCTCCCCAACACCCCCCTCCCCCACACACACAGACTGCAGCCACGACGTCACTTCTCCCGTGGCCACCCCCCCTCCGTGACCTCCCTCCACGCTGTCCCCGGCGTCAACCATCAGCACTGGTTGACGCCGTTATGTAGGTGTTTTGATTTACGTAGTCACGTCGGCGGGACTTCGGCCCATCCGACTTGGAGAATACGGGGTCCATAGCGTCGCACCGGCCTCTGCCATTCTCCGAGGCGGGAGGCGCGATTGGCGCCTCTCCAACGTTTCAGCGTTCGGAGACTTCGGGAGACGGCGGGGGCGGGATTCACGCCGCCCCCCCGGCGATTCTCCGACCCGGCGGGGGGTCGGAGAATCCCACCTCCAGTATCTCAACGCCATACTCCCCACTCCCGCCTTGATACCTTTACTCTAAAAATCCATGTTTCATTCTTAAATATATTCAGTGACTTAGCCTCCACTGCCTTCTGTGGTAGAGAATTCCACAGGTTCACCACTCTTTGAATGAAGAAAAGTCTCCTCACCTCAGTCCTAAATGGCTTACTCGTATCCTGAGATTCTGAAGCGAAATTCTCCATCCCGCCCCGCCACATTTCTGCCCCGACCCGCCGGCGGGATGCTCCGTTACACCGGCCAGTCAATGGGGTTTCCCATTGTGGGGCAGCCCCACGCCGTCGGGAAACCCCCGGGCGCCGGCAAAACGGAGACTCCCGCCGGCGGAGAATGACGCCCCTGATCTCTGGGGCGAAATTCTCCGGTATCGGCGCAGTGTCCGCCGACAGGCGCCAAAAACTGCGCAAATGAGTCGGGCTTAGCGCCGCCCCAAAGGTGCGGAATCCTCCGCATCTTGGGGGGCCGAGCCCCAACCTTGATGGGCTAGGCCCGCGCCAGACTGATTTCCGCCCCGCCAGCTGGCGGAAGTACCCCCGCCAGCTGGCGCGGAAAATGACATTGCCGGGCGACGCATGCGCGGGAGCGTTAGCGGCCCTTCACGGCATCCCCGCCCATGCACTGTGGAGGGAGTCTCTTCTGCCTCCGCCATGGTGGAGACCGTGGTGAAGGTGGAAGGAAAGGAGTGCCCCCACGGCACAGGCCCGCCCGCGGATCGGTGGGCCCCGATCGCGGGCCAGGCCACCATGGGGGCACCCCCCGGGGCCAGATCGCCCCGCGCACTCCCAGGACCCCGGAGCCCACCCGCGCCGCCTTGTCCCGCCGGTAAGGTAGGTGGTTTAATCCACGCCGGCGGGACAGGCATTCTAGCTGCGGGACTTTGGCCCATCCGGGGGGGGGGCCTGCCAACCGGCGCGGCGCAATTCCCGCCCCCACCGAATGTCCGGTGCCGGAGAATTCGGCAACCGGCGGGGGCGGGATTCACGCCAGCCCCCGGCGATTCTCCGACCCGGCGGAGGGTCGGAGAATCTCGCCCCTTGTTCTAGACCCACACAGCCAGAAGAAACATCATCCCAGCATCCAATGTGTCAAGCCCTCTCAGAACTTTATGTTTCAATGAGAACCCACCTCATTCTTCTGTACTCCTGTGAATACACTAAGAAGTCTTACAACACCAGGTTAAATTCCAACAAGTTTGTTTTGAATCACTAGCTTTCGGAGCACAGCTCCTTTCTCAGGTGAATCCTCATCTGAGGAAGGAGCAGTGCTCCGGAAGCTAGAGATTTGAAACAAACCTGTTGGACTTTAACCTGGTGTTGTAAGACTTCTTACTGTGCTCACCTCAGTCCAACGCCGGCATCTCCACATCCTGTGATACAGGTCTAGATGACCCAGTCTCTTCTCATATGACAATCCTGCCATCCCAGGAATCAGTCTGCCGAACATTCGCTGCACTCCCTCTGTGGCAGGTATATCCTTTCTTAGGCAAGGAGACCAAAACTGCACACAATACTCCAACTGTGATCTCACCAAGGCCCTGGACAGTTGAAGTAATGCATCCGTGCTCCTCTACTCAAGTCCTCTTGCATTGAACACCAGCATTCCATTTGCCTTCCTAACTGCTTGCTGTAGCTATGTGCTTGCTTTTTCTGATGGGTATACAAAGACACCAAAGTCTTTATTTTAAACTTCTCCTGCTTGTTTTCAAATCCCTCCATGGCCTGGCCCCTCTCTATCTCTATAATCTTCTCCAATCTTACCCGTCAGGGTAACTGTACCCCTCTCATTCGGCTTCCTGTGCATTCCCAATGTTTATTTCTGAGCCATTGGTGGCTGCACCTTCAGTTGCCTAGACTCCAAGCTCTAGAATTCCCTCCCTTCACCTCTCTACCACCCTCCCTCCCTTTCCTCATTTAGGACACCCGTTAAAACTTCCTTCATCAAGCTTTTGGTCACCTGACCTAATATCTCCTTATGTGGCTCAGTGACACATTTTATTTTATACTGCTTCTGTGAAGTACTTTGGAACATTTCATTATGTTAGAGGCACTAAATAAATATAAATTGCGGTTGTTGATTGTGGGGTTGTGATATGATAGCTTCTGGAGGTACTAGATTGAAATTGAAATATTTGTGCTCACTTGGAAGTGAGAGCATTTTTAAAGATTGCTTATAAAAAGGTAATTGAGGATGGAAAAATTCAGGTTATGCAGCATAATAGGATTCTTAGACTTGAAGATGTGTGCCACATATATGGCCTGTCGTATGACTGGATGAGGGTTGAACTGGCCCCCCATTATTCAGCCCCCTCAGTTTGTATTTACCCCACAATTGCCCAATCCAAATGTATTTACTTTTAATAATGAGCCAATCAAACCAGGTTTTCTTGAATCAAACAAAGAGTAAGTCTATTAATTAATAAACTCGAGAAAAAAATGGAAAATGCGATGAGGCACACACATACTCGGATCTTAGAAGAAAGTCAAAATGGAAATGAAAAGGATATACGATTAATTTCTTTACTTGTCCTTGAAAGATAGTTGTTGAACATTCTGGCTGTTTGAAGTTAGCCGGTTTCTTTTAAAATCTTGAAGTTGTACCGAAGTTCAGGTAACTGCACCATGCTAGATTCAATTTTAGCTTCGATGAGAGAAGGATAGAGATTGCTAGTGGAAGACTGAAAGAGAATCTATATTGCTCCCTTCAGCAGTGTTTCCAGATTGCTTTGATTTTTCTCTCTGTCTGGCTGGGCAAAACCAGTACTTAAACCTCCTGCCTGTACATTCCAAGAAAGAATTCTGTAAATATGTCTTGCAGACATTGTTGAAGAACAGGTAATCCCATTTTACGGGCGGTATTCTCCCCCCCACGCTGGGTGGGAGAATCGCCGGGGCACTGCGCGAGTCGCACCACGCCGCCCCGACACGCGCACGCAATTCTCCCACCCCCCCGAAAAACGCGCCGCGGGAATCTCACCGGGCTGCTCGGAGAATCGCTGCAAACAGCGAGCGCCAATTCTCCGGCCCGGATGGTCCGAGCCTCCGGCGAAAAAAATGACAGTCCCGCCGGTGCTGTTCACCCCTGGTCGCTGCCGGTGGGACCTGTGCGGGAACGCTGGGGGGGCGGCCTGTGGAGGGGGGGGGGAGGGGAGCTCCTTCGCCGGGGGGAGGCCTCCGATGGGGTCTGGCCCGCGATGGGGCTCACTGATCGGCGGGCCTGCCTCTCCCCACCCCCGGGCCTACCTCCTTCCGCGGCTAGCCCCAGAACCCCAGCGCCATGTTGGTGAGGGGCCGGCACACGTAAGAAGTTCCCCACGCATGCGTAGGATGGCGCGGCCCAACTGCGCATGCACAGGAATGAGCTGCCCCAACTGCGCATGCGCGGGTTGGTGTAGCGCGTGAACCGCTCCAGCGCCATGCTGGCCCCCTGTGGGAGCCAGAATAGGTTGTGCCCAGGCCCTGTTCGCGCCGTCGTGAAATGCGACGGCGTTCACGACGGCACGATCACTTAGTCCCGGGAGTGGAGAATCCCGCCCACCATCTTTAATCTCAGTAACCTTTGACACATTTAAAGATAGTACAAAACTAACAGGGGATAGTGTTATTTTGTCCTCCACAGAAGATTTTGAATGTCAGCTGGGTATCTGGGTGGTTAGCAGTTTCAATTGGTTTAACAGAATTAGTGTTGATTAAAGCCCAGCACTTTAAATTTTAATGCCTTCTTTTCCAGAGCCCCGTTTTGAAGTAGACTTTGACCACCCACCCCTCCCCCTGCTGTAAGATTTCATGCAACATCTCAGGGGAGCTATGCAGCGCAATCCACATAAGAACATTCCAGGACAGCAGTCAACGTACAATACCAGACTGGTGATAGTACTTTTTCAAAAAACAGGTTCTTTTTAAATAGTTCAATATGTTTTTGGTTAGCGAGTGAAGTTATAGGAAGATTTTACTCAGTCACAATTTTCCATAATCCTGACACCTGCCAGAAATGTGCTTTTGCTAGGGGAATCCTTAATGAGTAGGAATACAATATGATGGAGGAAGAGTAATTAATCTGAAATCTGCTGTTCAAGAGAGAACTTCAAAGGTGACTTGATGAGGGAGGCTTGTCCCCAAATTTGGCTTGGCATTTAATGTTCCACCACACAGACATACGAACATGTGAATAGCCTCTCGAGCCTGTTCCGCCATTCAACAAGATGAAGGCTGGTCTAATTGTAATCTAAACTTAACATTCCCGTTGATCCCAATACCCTTTCTCTCCCTTGCTTATCATGAATCTATCTACCTCTGCCTTTTGAGGAAGGGAGTCCCAGAGATTCTTAACTCTCTGAAAGAAAACAATTCTCCTTATCTCGGTCTAAAATGGGTGACTCCTTGGGCGTCATTCTCCGACCCCCCGCCGGGTCGGAGAATGGCCGTTGGCCGCCGTGAATCCTGCCCCCGCCGAAGTCTCCGCTCCCGGAGATTGGGCGGGGGCGGGAATCAGGCCGCGCCGGTTGGCGGGACCCCCCGCTGGATTCTCCGGCCCGGATGGGCCGAAGTCCCGCCCAGGAATTGTCTGTCCCACCGACGTAAATCAAACCTGGTATTTACCGGCGGGACCAGGCGGCGTGGGCGGGCTCCGGGGTCCTGGGTGGGGGCGCAGGGCGATCTGACCCCGGGGGGTGCCCACACAGTGGCCTGGCCCGCGATCGGGGCCCACCGATCCGCGGGCGGGCCTGTGCCGTGGGGGCACTCTTTCCCTTCCGCCTCCGCTACGGCCTCCACCATGGCGGAGGCGGAAGAGACTCTCCCCACTGCGCATGCGCGGGAAACTGACAGCGGCCGCTGACGCTCCCGCGCATGCGCTGGGAAACTGACAGCGGCCGCTGACGCTCCCGCGTATGCGCCGCATTTCCGCGCCAGCTGGCGGGGCAACAAACGCCATTTCCGCCAGCTGGCGGGGTGGAAATCCCTCCGGCGTCGGTCTAACCCCTCAATGTTGGGGCTAGGCCGCCAAAGATGCGGAGACTTCCGCACCTTTGGGCCGGCGCGATGCCCGTCTGATTGGCGCCGGCTTTGGCGCCAGTCGGCGGGCATCCCGCCGTTGGGGGAGAATTTCGCCCCTTATTTTTAAACAGTGACTCTTAGTTGTACATTCACCCAGAAGAGGAAACATCCTTTCCACAGCCACTCTGTCAGTACCCCTCAGAATCGTACATGTTTCAATCAAGTCGCCCCATACTCTTCTAAACTCCAGCAGATACAAGCCTATCCTGTCCAAACTTTCCTCTTAAGCCAACCTGCCCATTCCAATTATTGGTCCAGTAAACATCATCTGAACTATTTACATCCTTCCTTAAATAAGGAGATAAATGCTGTACATAGTACTTCAGATGCCCACCAATGTATATAACTGAAGCATAACCTCTGTACTTTTGTATTATATACCCCGCGCAATAAACAATAACATTCTATCAGCTTTTCTAATGACTTCTGTATTTGCATACTAGCCTTTTGTGATTCATGCACTGGGACATTCAGATCCCTCTGCATCTCAAAGCTCTGCAATCTCTCACCATTTTGATAAGCTTCTTTTTATTCTTCCTGCCAAATGGAGAATTTCACATTTTCTGACATTGTACTCTATTTGACAAGTCTTTGCCCATTCACTTAACCTACCTGTAACCTTTGTAGCCTATTACGTCCTCTTCACAACTTACTTTCTTATCTATCTTTATGCCAACAGTAAATTTAGCAACCATGGGCGTCATTCTCCGACCCCCCGCCGGGTTGGAGAATCGCCGGATGCTGCCGTGAATCCCGCCCCCGCCGCCGGGGGGCACCGGAGATTCGGCGGGGGCGGGAATCGCGCTGCGCTGGTTGGCGGGACCCCCGCGCGATTTTCCGGCCCGGATGGGCTGAAGTCCCGCCGCTAAAATGCCTGTCCCGCCGGCGTAAATTAAACCACCTACCTTACTGGCGGGACAAGGTGGCGCGGGCGGGCTCGGGGTCCTGGGGGGGGCGCGGGGCGATCTGGCCCCGGGTGGTGCCCCCACGGTGGCCTGGCCCGCGATCGGGGCCCACCGATCCGCGGGCGGGCCTGTGCCGTGGGGGCACTCTTTCCCTTCCGCCTCCGCCACGGTTTCCACCATGGCGGAGGCAGAAGAGACTCCTTCCACTGCGCATGCGTGGGAGCATGCGCCCGCTGATGCTCCCGCGCATGCGCCGCCCGGAGATGTCATTTCCGCGCCAGCTGGCGGGGCACCAACGGCCTTTTCCGCCAGCTGGCGGGGCGGAAATTTGTCCAGCGCCGACCTAGCCCCTTAAGGTTGGGGCTCGGCCCCCAAAGATTCCGCACCTTTGGGGCGGCGCGATGCCCGTCTGATTTGTGCCGTTTTGGTCGCCAGTCGGCGGACATCGCGCCGTTTCCGGAGAATTTCTCCCCCCATCTTGAAAATGCCTCATGATTTGGCACAGATTTGAGTGAGGTGCAAAGAACGAGCTCTGTAGATTTGTATGAATGCAGGTCAAGGATTAGGACTCAGCAACACTTTGTGGCAAGAAGTCATGGACCAACCACAATGCTCAATATTGTTAGATGCTGTTACCATGGGTTAAATTCTCTGGAAACAGCGCGATGTCCGCCGACTGGCGCCCAAAACGGCGCAAATCAGACGGGCACCGCGCCGCCCAAAGGTGCGGAATGCTCCGCATCTTTGGGGGCCGAGCCCCAACATTGAGGGGCTAGGTCGGCGCCGGACGAATTTCCACCCCGCCAGCTGGTGGAAAAGGTCTTTGGTGCCCTGCCAGCTGGCGCAGAAATTACATCTCCGGGCGGCGCATGCGCGGGAGCGTTAGCGGCCGCTGACGGCATTCCCGCGCATGCGCAGTGGAGGGAGTCTCTTCTGCCTCCTCCATGGTGGAGACCGCGGCGGAGGCGGAAGGGAAAGAGTGCCCCCATGGCACAGGCCCGCCCGCGGATCGGTGGGCCCCGATCGCGGGCCAGGCCACCGTGGGGTCACCCACCGGGGCCAGATCGCCCCACGCACCCCCCCAGGACCCCGGAGCCCGCCCGCGCCGCCTTGTCCCGCCGGTAAGGTAGGTGGTTTAATTTACGCCGACGGGACAGGCATTTTAGCGGCGGGACTTCGGCCCATGCGGGCCGGAGAATCGAGCGGGGGGGCCCGCCAACCGGCGCGATTCCCGCCCCCGCCGAATCTCTGGTGCCGGAGACTTCGGCAACCGGCGGGGGCAGGATTTACGCCAGCCCCCGGCGATTCTCCGACCCGGCGGGGGGTCGGAGAATCTCGCCCCAGCTGGACTGCCAAATTAGTTTTTGGATTCACTTCGGCAACACAATATCCATTCAGCCACCTTTAGCATACTGAGGTGGCACTTCAATCTCATTCTCATAGAATCAATCCATCTCGTTTCTTCACTTTGCCTATCATTTCACATCATTTATGCCTGATATTTCGCAGCTTTCTCCATCCTTGCTCCTAATCCCTTCCCCAGACAATTCATCAGGGCTCACAAATGTTTGAACTTGATGTATGTCCCAAATCCATTCGCTCAGTTAAAGACTTGCACACCCCTTTAATTAGGCTGGTTTTTAAAAGCATTTGTTCCATGCAATCACATTTTCTTTTTAGCTTACTTCTTTGTCTGGCTGCCTCCATGCTCTAATTAATTTACAAAGTCGCCTTGCTTCTATTTCTTTCTTAATTAAATTAATTTCTCCAGCTATCGACAGGGGGTTTGGCTCCTTTCGCTCAAACTGGGAGCAATGGAAAGAATTGCTCAACTGGGCACAGTTTAAAAAGATTTTTCAAAACAAAGGATTGACAGAAATGGCTCTTCTTCCTTTGCCTTCATGCCTTCATTTTATTTAATTTATTCATAGAATCACATAATGTTTACACTACAGAAGGAGGCCATTTGGCTAATCGTATATGTGCTGGCCCACTGAAGGGGAAATTCACCTCTTGCCACTCCACTGTCATTTCCCCGTAGTCCTGTAATTTAATTCCTTTTCAGAAACCGATCCAACTCTTTTTTATATGCCTCGATTGACTCTCCCTCCATCACACTTGTGGGCAGTGCATTCCATGGGGCGCGATTCTCTGACCCCCCACCGGTAGCCCCCAGTAGCCATGGGATCAGCGATGTGGGAATAAAATCTGGAGAGAATCGGAAAACACGAATCTCTCCGACGAGATTGCGATTTCTGATTTTCAACCCACTTCACCAGTAGAGTAACGTCGAACATGCCACGGGAGCCCAGGAACCTCATTTAAGGCATTAGCATGTCATTAGCGATCACTCACTCCAGGACTACCTTCCCCACACCCCACCACCCTGCCCTCCCTCGGCCAGCACTTGTTGCTCATTCCTGAGGGCATTTCAGAGTCAACCACATTGCTGTAGGTCTGGAGTCACATGTAGGCCAGACCAGGTAAGGACGACAGATTTCCTTCCCTAAAGGACGTTAGTGAATCAGATGAGTTTTTACAACAATCGACAATAGTTTCATGGTCGTCATTAGGCTTTTAATTCCAGATTTATATTGAATTCAAATTCCACCATCTGCCCTGGTGGGATTTGAACCCATGTCCCCAGAGTAATCTCTGGATTACGAGTCCAGTGACTATACCACTACGCCACTGCCTCCCCAATGAGGCAACTGGGCTTGTGTCCAAATCGTCTCTGAGGGGGTAGCCTTCCATAGTGGGAGCTGGAAACTGGGTGGGAGAAGGTGAATATAAAGGGTCAGCACTAGGAGCGACTGTGAAGTTCTTGGATGAGGTTCCATGAGAAGCCAGGCTACAAGGGCAGAGTGAGGGACTCAAGAATGAGGTGCATCTCTGCTTAATGAGACGTGAAGACACTCTCATTAGGGGGGAGTATGACTGCAGTGTGATTTGTACCCCACATCCAGGCAACACAGTGAGGACAAAGGAGTCAATCTGCATGGAACTTCAAATTCACTTGTCAGCGATGTTTGACTGTCAGTAATTAGTGTTGGGGTGGATGGCTGAGATTGATCGAAGGCTTGTCAACTCTGCAGCCCTTGTGGCCTGGAAGAATTAAGGTGCCCTCTAGGGATGTGCTTGTGCTAATTGCAGACTTCACTCGAATTAGCTGTGCCTCGTCTGCCACAAGAGGCAGTCATTTACCTGAAATGCTACCTCAACCTTCCTTGACTGCCCATTCACAGAGCTAGGCATCAGTGCCACTGATTGGAGCCAGGTTCCTGCCCCATGCTCCTGATTTATGGACACCCAGTGTGGAGAGGGGTGGCGAGGGAGGAGGGCATCCTTGTGAACCTGGTCAGACTTGCCATAAACAGGTCCAGGCAGCAGGAAACCGAGGGGGTCATCCAAATGTCTGCCCCTCTTCCGTGGCTCCATTCGTGGCCAGGGGTGCCTCTAGAGAGTGGAAGAGGACCTTGTGACAGACATTGGCAATCCATGAGGTGGCTGGATTAGAGATCACCTTGAAGGTGTGAGGAGTTTGTGAGGGGGTGCAGTGGGAGACTGGAGATAACAGATGTATATAAAGCCACAGAAAGAGGCTTTTTGCCACACTGGTGCCCCGTCCTGTTCTGCAGTGTGATGGTACTGACTAGGGCTGCTACTGACTCCCAGGTGGGGATGATCACCTTGCTGGATGGGCGTCTGCACGACTGTGGATGAAGGGCATCCTGCCTTTGCTGCACCCCATACAGGAGTCTGGTTAGGGCTCCCTCTGAGAAACGCAATGCTGGTTTTCAGACAACCATCCCCCCAACTGGATCTGAAACAAGTGCTGGGGAGCTCTTTCTATGGAGGTGGCTCTTTTAGTTCTGTTACTTTGTATGCATACAACAAAATGCCTCCATCTTTATATGACGGCCTCAGAATAGTGGCCAGGCATCACTGAAGATTTAAGTCACCACTGACATTGTAAGCCAGATGTATTGTCAGTAACGGTGACCATGAAACTACCAGATTGTTGAAAGAACACTACCTGGTTCACTGATGTGAACCATTGGTGCAGACTCGACGGGCTTCTGCACTCTCTTATTCTGTCATTCTGTGATATGTCCTTTAGGGAAGAAAATCTGCCTCTTCTTAGCTGCACATGCGACCCCAGACCCACAGCAATGTGATTGATTCTCAACACTCTGAAAAGGCCGAGCAAGCCATTTAGTTGTGTGGTGACGGGCAACAAATGCAGGACTTGCCAAGGATGCCCAGATTTCGTGAACAAGTGAAAAAAAAACCCTGATATTCATCATGTATGCTAACCAATGGAATATACTCTTCCATCCCCATTTGACTACCATAAGGAATGATTTCTAATCCATCTCTCATCTTTTGGGGTTCTTCCAGAAAAGCTTTCAGAATAGCAGGGCCCACGGCATGAATTAATTATACTAAATGTTACTGAATTACACTAAATGCTGATGATGATCTTTTTACCTGTGGATAGGAATAATGACCAAGGTGATGTTTGATTAAAGTGTTATTCAGAAAAGTGATGAATAATTTACAATTTTTTTGGTCCTGACCTATAAATGGTTGTTGTGCAATGCATCAGGGACTGGCACATTTTAAATTATGTCAGACTCTCTGACACAAAAGTGTACACAAAATAATATTTAAAAGAAATTGAATTACCTGATTGCCATCAAGTTTGTGTGCCCATTTAACATCATAAACATAAACAAAAAGAACAATTTATGAGTGCCATCTCAACCTTGCCTTTCGATAATCAAGGAGTGCTCTATAGGAATTTGTTTTCCGAAGGTATTTTTAGTATGCAATTAAGTTTGTAATTCTTATTATTCTATCGTCAATGTGACATGCTGTTAGTTCATTGCGGGCATGCCGTGTGATGTTCACAGAAGGTATTAAACAGATTTGCAGCATCATTACAGGAGGCTTGTCACTAAATAAAGAGGTTACTGGAAAATTGCCTATCCAGTATAATGGTTCATCCTCTTATTGACATGCAAAGTGCATAATGCATGGCAGACAATTAGTGTCTAAATGGGATGTGTTTGTGCATCTGCATGTACTGTAAATCAAGTAGAAGTCCAATCAGTTTAGCAGCCATTGGAAAACAGGTTGGCACCACTGCAAGACATCAATCTACAATAAATGAGTTTACCCTTTCGAAGACAACATTCTTGTTGCCTGAATTGCCCACAATTGCCAATCTGTGCATGGTGGCACAGTGGTTAGCACTGCTGCCTCACAGCGCCAGGGACCCAGGTTTGATTTCGAACTCAGTTGACTGTGTGGAGTTTGCACATTCTTCCTATGTCTGCGTGGATTTCCTCCGGCTGCTCTGGTTTCCTCCCACAGTCCAAAGGTGTACAGGTTAGGTGGGTCGGCCCATGATAAATTGCCCCTTAATGTCCAAAAGGTTAGGTGGGGTTACTGGGTTACGGGGATCGGGCAGGGACGTGGGCCTAGGTAGGCTACTCTTTCGGAGGGTCGGAGCAGACTCGACCGGCCTAATGGCCTCCTTCTGCACTGTAGCGATTCAATGATTCTATTTTGGTGCATTAAAGATCTGCTAATAAAGGAGGACAGTTACTGTTCTGGGAAGTTGGAGAGACATAAATCATATTCACCACCTCTGTGTCACATGCAATTAATAAGATACTGTTTTCACAACTGGTGATGTAATTCTTATCTCAGTAATGTGTTTCAATACAAAACACATTATTGAGATAGAAATTGAATTACTGTATTACATCTGCATCTTTACAGAACACTGCTTCCCATCGAACAGTTCAAGAATGAGATGATCCCAATCAATCATAAAATGTCGTGTGCAAATTTGTGTATCAAAATAGGAAGAAAGATTTTATTATTTTATATTATTTTAAGGTGAAACTTTTTCCGTCAAGCACTGATGATATAATGTTATTTTGATAATATATTTATAACAGGTTCAGATGTACTTTCATGGACAAAATAATAATGTTCTAATGTGTATTAAACTATTAAGTTAATTATTTGAATTACTGTTGTGTCTATAACCTGCCTAACTAAACCAAAATGCTTTGCAAAGTCTTAAGAAGGAAAAATGGAAACTGAGCTGAAGGGTCTCTGAAGGTAGCTCCAGTTTCCAGCTACTTCTGAACTCTGCCTCAATGTTGCTGTTAAATTCAAAGACCCCCCTGTTCGAGAAGCCTCTTCCTTTTCTTCAGGCCAGCCTATTGGCTGGGGAGCATGGCTTCAAAAACAAGTTTTATCCAGTTGGGATGAACAGTTCCGACCACCTTCTGGACCAGAGGCAGAAGCACGATGGGATGCGAGCTTTTGGGAATCTGGGCTGGTTTTCTTGGCTTTAGGAGAACGCATTGATCTTGGAATGGCGCAGGACCTCTCAGATTATCCCAGCGACAAGTATGTTGGAGAGGCTGGTTTGGCTAGCCTCATCTGTCCATTTGGACCGTGGTTTTTGACGTATTCTGGATTTACTCTAACTGTCCATCCCGGTAGCATTTTGAGACCTGGTGGTGATCAGCCCTGCCCTAACCTTAGTGGTGGGTTAAGAGAGCTGAAAAGGTGCTGTGTGGAGTGACACTTTGTTTAAGCAGCTTCTTCAAATTCTGTTGTTTTCCACTGGTAGTCAGTGCCTCTTAGTTTAGTAGGGGACAGACCTAAATGCCATTTGCATTTGCATTGATCCTTGGTGCCTCTTGTCGTGGCACCAAGCTGGCGAAGCAAGTTTTCACCTGAAAAATGTGGTAGTACCAGGTATTGCGGTACCTCAGAGGTGGCTGACCATTGGTTAGACCCAGGAGTCTACCATTGGCTGTTGTACATAGCTCCGCCCTGAGAGGTGGCGTATAAGAACCGGTGCCATCCCAGCAGCCTTCACTTTCTGTATCGAAGCTGCTGGGGAAGAGTTCTAGCAGATGAAAGCCTTCAGTTATGAATCACTTCGTCTTGAGAGTAATTGATTGCGCATCAATTTAATCTGCTACAACTTCAGTTGGAAAGATGGATCTCCGAATCAAACCGGAGTGCCTTCAGCTCAGCCCCCACGCGGACAACTCTGCTGCTATTTTTAAACATTGGCTGGCGTGCTTTAAGGGCTACCTCGACACGGCCGCCGACACCCCCGCGGAAGGACAAAAGATGCATCTCCTACGCTCACGTGTCAGCCCTGGGATCTACCCTCTTATCGAGGAGACGGAGAATTATGCTGCCGTGATCGAACTGCTAGAAGGACATTATATCCGCCCTGTGAACCAGGTCTACGCAAGTCACCTGCTGGCGACTAGGCGGCAGAGCCCCGAGGAAACATTGGAAGACTTCTACCGGGCGCTGCTGGTGCTGGGCCGAAACTGTGGCTGCCCGCCAGTTTCGGGGAGTGGGCACACAGATGCTTTCGTGGCAGGTATGAGCTCCCCCGATATCCGCCGAAGACTCCTAGAAAGGGACACTCTGGGACTTACTGAGGCACGGGCCCTGGCAGGCTCCATGGACTTTGCCTATAAAAACGCACAGTCCTTTGCGCCCAAACGCGCGATGGCCCCCTGGGCTGCGTGGCACCCTGCAGCGGCAGCCCCACAGGCCTTCCCCTGACCCTGCAAGCCTGCGCGGCGAGATGCCCGCTAACGCCGCCGGTCCCCGCTGTTTCTTCTGCGGGCAGGCGAATCATCCCTGCCCGCGCTGCCCGGCCCGCACCGCCGCCTGCAAAGGGTGCGGCAAGAGGGCCACTTTGCGGTGGTCTGCCAGGCCCGCGCCGTGGCTGCGGTCTCCAGCGACTATCGGCAACCCCCTCTTCAGGCCCCAACTGCCCAGCGCTCACCACCACCCCCCTATCCTAAGGCCACGTGCGACCCACGGGCGTGGCCATTTTGCCCCCCAGACACCACGCTGGATGGGGGCTGCCATTTAGTCCCTCGCCGCCGCCATCTTCTTCATCCCCAGACACCATGTGCGACCCATGGGTGACGCAATCTTTGATGGGGCCCCAGGACCCCAGCACAGCCAATTACACACTGCCCGACCAGAACCCTCAATTACTTCAGCTGGCCTCGGTGACTCTGGACCAGAGTCGGCCCCGGACGCTTGCAACAGCTACAACGACGATCTACATCAACGGCCACGAGACGTCGTGCTTGATTGACTCTGGGAGCACTGAAAGCTTTGTTCGCCCCGACACGGTAAGGCACTGTTCTCTTGTCACCCATCCCATAAATCAAAGGATCTCCCTGGCCTCCAGGTCACACTCGGTGGAGATAAAGGGGTTCTGCCTAGCGAACCTCACTGTCCAAGGCAGGGAATTCAACAATTTCCACCTGTACGTCCTGCCGCACCTCTGCGCAGCCACCCTACTTGGGCTGGATTTCCAGTGCCACCTGCAAAGCCTGACCTTTAAATTCGGCGGCCCTATACCCCCCCTTACTGTCTGCGGCCTCGCGACCCTTAAGGTCGACCCACCTTCCCTGTTTGCGAACCTCACCCCAGATTGCAAACCCATCGCCACCAGGCGCAGACGGTACAGTGCCCAGGACCGGACCTTTATCAGGTCAGAGGTCCAAAGGCTGCTGAGGGAAGGGGTCATCGAAGCAAGCAACAGCCCCTGGAGGGCTCAAGTAGTGGTAGTAAAGACCGGGGAGAAACATAGGATGGTCATTGACTACAGTCGGACCATCAACAGGTTTACGCAGCTGGATGCGTACCCTCTCCCCCATATAGCCGACCTGGTAAACAGGATCGCGCAATACAAGGTTTTCTCCACAGTGGATCTCAAGTCTGCCTACCACCAGCTACCCCTCCGTAATTGCGACCGCTAGTACACTGCCTTCAAAGCAGATGGGCGGCTCTATCACTTTTTAAGAGTTCCCTTCGGTGTCACGAACGGGGTCTCGATCTTCCAGCGAGAGATGGACCGAATGGTTGACCGGTACGGCTTACGCACAACGTTCCCGTATCTGGATAACGTCACCATCTGCGGCCATGACCAGCAGGACCACGACACCAACCTCCGCAAATTTCTCCAGACCACGAAAATCCTTAATTTGACATACAATAAGGATAAATGCGTGTTTAGCACCAACCGTCTAGCCATTCTAGGCTACGTAGTGCGAAGTGGAGTCATAGGCCCCGACCCCGAGTGCATGCGCCCTCATGGAGTTCCCCCTCCCTCACTGCCCCAAGGCCCTAAAGCGCTGCCTCGGCTTCTTCAGCTATTATGCACAGTGGGTCCCCAATTACGCAGACAAAGCCCGACCGCTGATCCAGTCCACAACCTTCCCCCTGTCGACGGAGGCCCGCCAGGTCTTCAGCCGCATCAAAGCAGACATTGCAAAAGCCACGATGCACGTCATCGACAAGTCTCTTCCCTTCCAGGTCGAGAGCGATGCGTCGGACGTAGCTCTGGCGGCCACCCTCAACCAAGCGGGCAGGCCTGTGGCTTTCTTCTCCCGTACCCTCCATGCTTCCGAAATTCGCCCCTCCTTGGTCGAAAAGGAGGCCCAGGCCATAGTAGAAGCTGTGCGACACTGGAGGCATTACCTGGCCGGCAGGAGATTCACTCTCCTCACGGACCAACGGTCGGTTGCCTTCATGTTCGATAATGCACAGTGGGGCAAGATTAAGAACGACAAGATCTTGCGGTGGAGAATAGAACTCTCCACCTACAATTACGAGATCTTGTACCGTCCGGGGAAGCTGAACGAGCCTCCTGATGCCCTGTCCCGCGGCACTTGTACCACCGCACAAGTGGACCGCCTCCGATCCCCCCACGAGGACCTCTGCCACCCGGGGGTAACTCGTTTGGACTGGTGTCTACGGGTAAGGCGATGGGGCAGCTGAAGAAGGCCAGGCATGCAGTCTACGAATATGGGGAAAAGGCGAGTAGATGTTGGCACACTAATTGAGGAAGCAGTAGGCAGTGAGGGAGATCGGAAAGGTGAAGGACAGGAGGGGAAATATTCACTGGTGGGGTGAATGGGGTAGTTGAGAACTTTTACGAGAGGCTATATTATTCGGACCTCCCGGTCGGGTTTTTTAGATGGGTTTGAGTTCCCTAAGGCGGAGAAGGAGCTGGAAGCGCCCATTGGATTGGTGGAGGCGATGGACGATATGGGGACGATGCAGGCGGGGAAGGCTCTGTGCCTGGATGGCTTCCCGGTAGACTTTTATGAAAGGTTTTTGGGGGATCTGGGGCTCCTGCTGGTAAGGGTATTAGATGAGGCAAAGGAGCAAGGGCGGCTCCCCTCCACGTTCCTTAATTTTAAAGAAAGATAAGCAACTCGAGCAGTGTTGGTCCCACTGTCCAATTTCGTTGCTGAATGTAGATGCCAAGATGCTGGCTAAGATTTTGGCCTCACGGATTGAGGACTGTGTGCCGGGGGTGATAGAGGAAGATCAGACGGGATTTGTAAAGGGGAGGCACCTGTCGGCCAATATTAGGTGTTTGTTAAACGTTCTAATGAAGCCCCCGGAGGGACGAGATGTGGAGGTAGCGGTCAGTATGGATACGGAGAAGGCCTTTGATCGGCTAGCATGGGACTACTTGTGGGAGGTGCTGGGGCTGTTTGAGTTTGGGCAGGGGTTTGTGGATTGGGTCCAGTTGTTGTAATGGGCGCCGGTAGCAAGTGTACGGATGAGCTGGGTGAGTTTGGAGTATTTCAGGTTGCACCAGGGGAGAAAGCAGGGATGCTCACTCTCCCTGCTGCTTTTTGCCTTGGCAATGGCGCTTAGAGCGTCAAGGGGTTGGCAGGGGATAGTACGGGGTGGAGGTAGAGTCTCGCTGTATGTGAACGATTTATTGCTTTATATATTGAACCCATGGAAGGTATTGGGGGATCATGGGCATATTGGAGGAATTCGACCGGTTCTCTAGGTATAAGTTGAACATGGGGAAGAGTGAGGTCTTCCTGATCTAGGCGAGTTATTGGGCATCCAGGTGGCGCGCGAATGGGAGCAGCTGCATCAATTGACTTTGGCACGACTGGTGGAGCAAATGAAGAGGGGTTTTAAGGGCTGGGACGTTCTCCCACTGTCATGCGGGGCGGGTGCAGTCTGTGAAGATGACGGTTCTCCAGAAGATTTTATTTGTGTTCCAGAACCTTTCAATTTTTATTCGCAAAATTTTGGGGGGGAAGTTTAATGCACTGATCTCGGAGTTTGTGTGGGCAGGTAAAGCCCCACGGGTGAAGAAGGTGCAGCTAGAGCGGGGACGTGGGAATGCAGGCTGGCCTTGCCAAACTATTACTGGGCAGCAAATATAGCCATGGTAAGGAAGCGGGTAGTGGGGGAGGGGTTGGTATGGGAGCGGATGGAGGCAGCTTCTTGTAAAGACTTGAGCTTGGGGGCACTGTTGATGGCAACTCTGCTGTTCTCTCCGGCCAGGTACTCGACAAGTCCGGTGCTGGTGGCGGCCCTGAGGGTGTGGGGACGGTGACAGCAACATTTAAGGCTGGAGGGTGCCTTGGTTTGGGCATCGATCTGCGGGAATCATAGGTTCGCTCCGGGTGGGCTAGACGCGGCGTTCCGAGGTTGGCATTGGGCGGGAATTGAGCAGTTTGGGGACCTATTCGTTGGGGGCAGCTTTCTGAGCCTGGAGGTGCTGGTAGAGGAATATGAGCTGCCCAGCGGGAATAGGTTCCTGTACTTGCAGGTGAGGGACAATGTGAGGAAGCAGGTGCCATCCTTACCTGACCTGCCGTCCTCGGGGTTGCAGGACAAGGTGGTGTCGAAAACAGCGGTGGGTGAAGGCAGAGTGTCGGAGATTTACAAAAGACTAATGGACTGGGAGGACACCCCGATAGGAGAAGTCAAGCGCAAGTGGGAGGAAGAGCTGGGGAGGGAGTTGGAGGCTGGGCTGTGGGAGGAGGCTTTGAGGAGAGTGAACACATCCTCTTCATGTGCGAGGCTTAGCCTTATTCAATTCAAGGTAGTCGGCAGGGCACTTTTGACGGTGGCCAGAATGAGTAGGTTTTTTGAGGGGGTGGAGGATAGGTGTGGGCGGTGCACGGGTGGGCCTGCGAACCATGTCCACAAGTTTTGGGCCTGTCCGAAGCCGGAGGGATTCTGGCGGGGGTTTGCTGTCGTTATATCTGAGGTATTGAGGGTGAAGGTAGTCCCGAGTCCAGAAGTGGCGATCTTTGGAGTGTCGGAAAATCCAGGAGTCCAGGGAGGGAGAGAGGCCACTGTGCTGTCCTTTGCCTCGCTGGTAGCCCGGAGGCGGATCTTGCTGAAATAGAGGGAATCGGGGCCGCGGAAACCGGGGGTGTGGGTGAGCGACCTGGCGGAATTTCTCAGGTTAGAAAAGATCAAGTTCACCTTGAGAGGGACTGCGGAGAGGTTTGCCCGTGTTAAATCATGGGTTAAGAGACATTGCAATTAGTTGTCTCATTTATGTTAAGTATCCATTAATTGACACTGATATGTAAAGGGGCTTCAGGTGGCCTCTGTCAGGTGAAGTATAGTAAGAGTTTTGTGCAAAGGCTGTTGGAAGGAAATAAATGTGTGTTTGTGGAAAAAGGAACAGAACTTTAGACTCTTCATATCACAGCAACTAAAACGTCTAACAGCCCGGAGATGGAAATTGTTTATCGAATACTTCAAGAATAGTTCACAAGTCAGCAGGTGAGAGGTGGGGGCATGGGCAGTGTTGCAGCAAAAAAAGTGGGGAGGAGAGGTGGAGGATAGCGGCAGGGAGGGTGGACGGTGGAGTGTTAGATATTTATTTCCTATGTGAATTCCTCTTTGTTCTCTTTTTGGTTGTGGTTTTGTTTGATGTATATATCCAAATGCCTTAATAAAAACATTTAAAAAAATGAAAAAGCAGTAGTTGTATTTTCACCTGCGTATATTCAAACATTCAATTTTCTGAACTTTCTAATGCCCTGCAGCCGTTCCTTGATTTAATCATCCACGCTTGACTCATGTGGTAACTGTTTACTGTCAACTGTGGAATATTAACTGCTAATTGCAATTCATTAGCACTGTGGTACTGCATTTATGGTAATTTGCATTGCTCTGCACAGCACATGATATTAAACCATTCTAATGGAAGCACTTACATTGCTAAAAACACAAAATTAAGGCAACTCTTAAGAGAGAGGTTTCATTTCAACACGTCAGATTGCTATCACCCTCTTCTTTCGAAAACTAAAAATGCTTCAGGTGAAACCCTTCCACTATAGCCGTGTCGCAGATTCTACAATTTGAAAGAAAAGTTTGCGAAAAGTTGCAAAACTCCTGAGATTAATCAACGATATATTACAATTTGAGATTGTAAAGGAATTAATGAAAACATTCTGGGTGTGATCAAACGACTGCGCTGCACCCCAAAAGCAGTGCGCTGTGACTCAACATGGCCAATAGAAGCCGGGAGATCCCGCTCCCGGAAACTACCCGACTGACAATGCCTCGCGAAATCAAAAGCGATCCCGTGAGGCGTTCGATGTGAATCACGCCCGTTGTGGATGGGATCACTTTTTGGCAAATCTCATATTAGAGCGAGTAAGCTAGTCTCACTTTAATATGAGGTTTCGAGAGGCATTGGGATCTATCCCCTTCGCCTCGGAGACCTCAGGCCAGCACCGTTCAGGTCTAGTCACCACAATCAGGGGCCAGATGAAACAACATTGTGGAGGCCCCCAGGTGCATGATCTTTGGAGAGGGTGGTAGAATGGCACAGCTGGTGCCACCAGGCACCCTGGCACTGCCAGCCTGGTAGTGCCACCTGAGTACTGTTGCACAGACCAAAGTAATATTGCTCTGTGCTTGTACATAGTTGCCTTTACCTACTGTGAATAAATCCTCTTGATCATTACTGGAAGTCTACAGTGTACTGTCTTGAGCCATCGGATACTAGGGGGGCATTAGACAACCCATGGACCAATTAATGCCCTTAAGTGGCCAATCAGTAGACTCTGAAAAGCTGCTTCCTCCTGGTGCTGGAATATTACTCGTGTCAAGGGAGGACAGCGCCATGTGTCCAACCCGCCAAATAAAACCTGTGAAAGGGAAATCACATGTAATCAAGTTGTTGGAGTTCTTGGAAGGTGTCACATGTGCTGTGAATAAAGGGGAACCGATGGATATGCTGTGCTTAGATTTCCAGAAGGCGTTTCATAAGTTGCCACATCAAAGGTTGTTACGAAAAAGAGAAGCTTATGGTATAGGGGGTAACATATTGGCATGGATTGAAGATTGGCTAGCTAACGGGAAAAAAGGCCAGAATTTTCCAGCCATTCCCACTGTTGGGATCCTCCACTCCTGCTGATTGCAAATCCCCACCATGGGTTTCCCAGCGACAGACAGTGCATAAATCGGTAAGTCTCGTTGACAGTGGCGGGATCGCTGCCACAAAGCACACAGCGGGAGCCATAGAAAATCCATCCCAGAGAGTAGGCATAAATGGATCTTTCCTTAGTTAGCAGAATGTGATGAGCGGTGTGTCACAGGGATCAGTGTTTGGACCTCAACTTTTTACAATTTAAATAAATGACTTGGACGAAGGGACTGCAGATTTGGTTGCTAAATTTGCTGATGAGACAAAATTAGACTGGAAAGTAAATTGTGAAGAGGACGTAAGGAGGCTACAAAGGACACAGGTAGGTTAAATGAGTGGGCAAGTATCTAAACAAATGAAGTACAATGTGGCCAAATGTAAAATTGTCCATTTTGGCATTAAGAATAAAAAATAAGCATGTTATCTAAATGGTGAGAGATTGCAGAACACTGAAATGCGAGGCATCTGGGTGTCCTAGTGCGTGAATCACAAAAGGCTAGTATGCAGATACAGCAAGTAATCAGAAAAGCTAATGGAATGTTCACACTTATTGTGAGAGGAATTGATTACAAGAATAGATATTGGAGCGGTTAGGTTTGTATCCACTAGAATTTCGAAGGATAAGAAGTGACTTGATCGAAACCTTTAAGAACTTGAGGTGTATTGACAGGATGGATGAGGAGAGGGTGTTTCCTCTTGTTGGAGAATCTAAAACTAGGGGTCACGGATTAAAAATAAGAGGTCGCTCCTTTAAGACAGAGATGAGGAGAATTTTTTTCTTTCAGAAGGTTCTGAGTCTCTGGAACTCTCTTCCTCAAAAGACAGTGGAAGTAGAGTCTTTGGGCTGGATTTCCGCAGCCCCGCACTGAAATTGCTGCCGGCACGGGGGTGGAGAATCCATTTTCACGCCGTAATCTGGCGATTCCCCAGCCCCGAAAATCGGAGTGACGGCGGAGTACGCTGCGCCACCAGGGGGCAATTGCCACAGGCCCGCCCAGCAATCCTCCGCTCCCGACCGGCCGAGTTCCCGACGGCGTGGAATTAACCAGCCATTGCTGGTCAGGATGCTAGCCTGGCGGCTGCAGACTCAGTCCGCGGCCACCCTGGTCGAGGGGATCGGAGGACGGGGGGGCCTTACAAGCGGCCGGTTATTAAATCTGCGCAGTTTCAGGCTCGGGCGCGCGGCCGATCGGGGGGGGGGTCTCTTTTCTCTGTGTGGCTCCATGGTCCGAGTCCGCCATGGAGCTCGGCGCGGTCACTGGAGGTCGACGCCAAGCACGTGTGCGGACTCCAAACCGGCAGTGCGGGGGTCCCTATTCACAGCAAAATCTGTGAGATTCACTCCAGGTCCCTGCTAGCCCTCTGCTGGGCATTGAACGTGTTCAACGTTCTGTAAGGAATTTCTGGATTAAAACTCCACCATTTTTATACTGGCGTGGGGACATAGTCTCATTTTGGGAGAATCCAGCCCTTTGAATATTTTTAAGGAAGAACTAGATAGATTCTTGAATAACAAGGGGATGGGAAGGTTATCAGGGGGTATGCAGGAATGTAAGGCTGAGGTTACAATCAGATCATTCATGATCTGACTGAATGACGGAGCAGGCTCGAGGGGCTGAATGGCCTACTCCTGCCTCTAATTTGTGTGTTCTTAAGACCATTGACTGTGTAAGGGGTGCCTCATTTTGCGATCCCTGTATTCATTGGAAGCACCCCTCCCTCCCAGGTCTTTCCTGCAATGATTCATCCTCCCCCTGCCCTGTCAATAATAATAATAATCTTTATTATTGTCACAAGTAGTCTTACATTAACACTGCAATGAAGTTACTGTGAAAATCCTCGAGTCGCCACATTCCGGTGCCTGTCCAGGTTCACAGAGGGAGAACTCAGAATGTTCAAATTACCTAACAAGCACGTCTTTCGGGACTTGGGGGAGGAGACCGGAGCACCCTGAGGAAACCCATGCAGACACGGGGAGAACATGCAGATTCCGCACAGACAGTGACCCCAAGCCGGGAATCGAACCTAGGTCCCTGGTGCTATGAAGCAGCAGTGCTAACCACTGTGCTACCATGCCCCGGTCCTCCACCCATCTCACTGAGGCATTCCAGCCTGACTCTGGTAAAGCCCCCAGTTCATCTTAGTTTGGGACCCACCACAGCATGCCTTCCTTTGGGACTGCCTGACTGGCTGGAGCCCCAGAAGTGGCCGCCACTCACAATGCCGCAGCTAGTGTAAGAGAGTTGCTGGCAGCCTGATTGTCCAGTAGCTCTTGGAGACAGTTTCCTCCCCAATGGTGCATTACCAACTGCAGCCATTAGCTTGGTGCTACTGAATAATGAAGAACTGCTGGCCAGGGCCCTGGATCCTGTTTACCACTTAATTTGTCAGGATTTTTGAAAGTAGGGGATATGGTGCTATCACTGGCTCTCTAGCTGGTTGCCGAAACTCTCCACCACCTACATTAAATTCGACCCATCTGAGGTGGTGGCCTGACAAAACGGACTGGTGGCCACTTAGTTTGAAAAAGATTGGACCCTTACTGAGTATCACTCTGTAGGTAGCAATGAAACCTAGTGGAGGTCACAGAAGTGCAATTGCTTACAGTAATAATAATAATCATCTATTGTCACAAGTAGGCTTCAATGAAGTTACTGCGAAAAGCCCCTAGTCACCACATTCCGGCACCTGTTCAGGAGGGCTGGTACGGGAATTGAACCCGCACTGCTGCCTTGTTCTGCATTACAAGCCAGCTATTTAATCCACTGAGCGAAACCAACCCCAGTAGAAGCACCCGGTGTTACATTGCACCGAACCCTTGGCAAGATTACCTCCCACACACAGAAAGCAATACACCAGGATCCGGAAGTTAAAAGGACGCTGCACCCCATTACAGCAGCCGGGCCCTGGGGGTTATTTCCTGGCGTTAGCTCCTGTGTCACCTCTTTCCACTGTCACAGGGCAATTCAAGGGCCAGCTTGCTGGAGGCTGAGCTTACACAATAACAATGCCTTAGAGGACTGAAATGCAGACATCAAGGACTAAGATTGCCCCCAAAAATACTCAATTTCCCAGACTCATGAATTTGAAACTCCAGAGATTTCATTTCAGTTGCTCTTGATATACGAGCCTCGCTGGCACAGCCAATATTTACAACCCATCCCTAATTGCCCTCTGAGTGGGTTGCTGGGACATTTCAGAGGACAATTAAAAATCTACCAGATTGCTGTGGGCCTGGAGTTACATGTAGGCCAGGCCGGGTAAAGATGGCAGATTTACTTCCCTGAAGCACATAAGTAAATCAGAGGGGCATTAACAACAATCTGGGAGTTTCATGATCATTATTAATGTATCTAGCATGATTCTAGATGTATTTATTAATTGCTGTTATGGCAGGATTTGAATTCATGGCTCCTGATCATTGGTTAAGGCTTCAAGATTATTAGTCCAGGAATACTATCACTGTAGTACAGTGTTCAATTGATCAATTATTGGGAGTTTGACTGTGTGTGTCTGTTAATTGTTCTGCCCTGTGCTAAGTCAAGTCTTGGTGTCGTCATGAGAAACAGAAACTAAAGTAGAAATATCTTTAGAGGAGACACCACCTTTTACATCTGAATAAGGGGTTTATTCAATGTTTTATACATCTGAGGCACAAAACATATCGGTTCCCTGAGTTCCATAACCCAGCTCAGAAATAATTTTTCTAATGGTGCAACTGGGGTTATTAGCAATTTTGTTGTGTGGTGTTATTGAATGCGAGGCGTGTTACTGCACTTCTGTTTAGCGGACAGTGATAATGTCTGAAGTTGAAATTGATCAAAAAAAGCTAAACTAAAAATTCACTCAGTCGGAGGTCGACCTAATTCAAATTCAGAATGAGCTTCGAAGATCATTCCTCTGGGAAAGTGAAAACAATCATACTTCAGTAGAAAGAAATCACCTACTCTGACCTTGAATATTTTGTATCTCTGGCATTAAGACAGCTTTGACGGTGGCAGAGAGCTCTGATAGGCAAGAGACTTAATGGGTCCCCCAGCAAAATAATAGCAACCTTTATCAGAATGAGCAAATTAATCTAACCCTCCCTTCGCCCCCAAACAAGACCCACATATATTATGACTTTGAGCAATTGTACTAAATTGATGTCATCATCAAGAATACTGAGGAACTGTAAAACCTGGCAGATTGGCCTTAACAATTGCAGCATGTTTAAAGCTGACATTAATCTTTTGGGGCTGGTTTAGCTCACTGGGCTAAATCGCTGGTTTTTAAAGCAGACCAAGGCAGGCCAGCAGCACGGTTCAATTCCCGTACCAGCCTCCCCGAACAGGGGCCGGAATGTGGCGACTAGGGGCTTTTCACAGTAACTTCATTGAAGCCTACTTGTGACAATAAGCAAATTTCATTTCATTTTGGAAAGCTTGAGAATGAAGAATGTGGAAATGTCTTTTCTGCTGCCAAGAACATGATGATTTCCACAGAATGAAGAATGAAATCCACCTTTAAGGCAAGAACAGAAAACCCTCATATTTATTTCGCATCTTCAATGTAATAAAACGTCCCAAGGCATCTCATAGGGGCATTATCAAGCACAATTTAACACAGAACCACTCACGGTGACATTAGGCCCAGATGGACAAAACCTTGGTCGAGGGGTAACTTTGAAGGAATGTCTGAAAGGAGGAGAGACTGATAGGGAGATGGGGAGTTTTCAGGATGTTGCCAAGCTGTTCCAGTTCAACTACAATACTGTCATCTATCCGGGCATTGCAAAAATTGCCCAAGTATGTTCTGCACACAAAAAGCAGGACAGATTCAACCCAGCCAATTATCCCCCCCATCAGTCTACTTTCAATCATCAACAAAGAAAGTGTCATCAACAGTGCTATCAAGCGACACTTGCTTAGCAATAACCTACACACTGATGCTGTTTGAGTTTGAGTTCCGCCAGGGTCACTCAGCTTCTGACCTCATTGCAGCCTTGGTTCAAACATGGACAAATGGACTGGACTATAGATGTGAGGTGAAAGTGACTGTTCTTGACATTAAGGAAACATTTGACTGAGTTTGGCATCAATGAAGCCCAGCAAAACTGGAGTCAATAGGAATCAGGGGGCAAAACCATCGTTGGTTGGAGTCATACCTAGCACAAAGTAAGTTGGTTGTGGCTCATAGAATCATAGAATCCCTACAGTGAAGAAGGGAGCCATTTGATCCATCGAGTCTTCACCGATCCTCCAAAAGAGTATCCGACCTAGGACCACACCCTCCCCACAACACCCCACCCCCAGTCCCATCCCTGTAGCCCCGCATAACTTTTTGGACATGAAGAGGCAATCTACCATGGCCAATCCACCTGACATGCACATCGTTGGACTATGGGAGGAAACTGGAGCACCAGGAGGAAACCCATGCACTCACGGTGAGAATGTGCAAAGTCAGCACAGAGGTTAATCATCTTAGTTCCAGGACGTCACTACAGGAGTTCCTCAGGGTAGTGTCTTAGGCCCAACCATCTTCAGCTGCTTCAATGACTTTCTGTGGGATATTCGCTGATGATTGCAAAATGTTCAGCACCATTCACGGCACCTCAGATACTGAAACAGACCATGTCTAAATGCAGCAAGACCTTGATCATATCCAGGTTTAGGCTGACAAGTGGCAAGTAACACTTGTGCCACACAAGTGGCAGGTAATCACAGCTACGACAAGTGAAAAGATAATCATCTCCCATGAGATTTAGAAGGAGCGGCAGCTGAGAGTCAGAGCAGAGATTTAAAAAGAGCGGGAGCTGAGAGTCAGAGTAGTGATTTAAAAAGAGAGGGAGCGGAGAGTCAGAGCGGAGATTTAAAAAGAGCGGGAGCTGAGAGTAAGAGCAGAGATTTAAAAAGAGCAGGAGCTGAGAGTCAGAGCGGAGATTTAAAAAGAGAGGAAGCTGAGAGTCAGAGCGGAGATTTAAAAAGAGCGGGAGCTGAGAGTCAGAGCAGAGATTTAAAAAGAGCGGGAGCTGAGAGTCAGAGTGGAGATTTAAAAAGAGCGGGAGCTGAGAGTCAGAGCAGAGATTTAAAAAGAGTAGGAGATGAGAGTCAGAGCAGAGATTTAAAAAGAGCGGGAGATGAGAGTCAGAGCGGAGATTTAAAAAGAGTAGGAGATGAGAGTCAGAGCGGAGATTTAAAAAGAGCGGGAGCTGAGAGCCAGAGCAGAGATTTAAAAAGAGCGGGAGCTGAGAGTCAGAGCGGAGATTTAAAAAGAGCGGGAGCAGAGAGTCAGAATGGTGATTTAAAAAGAGTGGGAGCTGAGAGTCAGAATGGAGAATTAAATAGAGCGGGAGCTGAGAGTCAGGGCAGAGATTTAAAAAGAGCGGGAGCTGAGAGTCAGAGCGGAGATTTAAAAAGAGCGGGAGCAGAGAGTCAGAATGGTGATTTAAAAAGAGTGGGAGCTGAGAGTCAGAATGGAGAATTAAATAGAGCGGGAGCTGAGAGTCAGGGCAGAGATTTAAAAAGAGCGGGAGCTGAGAGTCAGAGCGGAGATTTAAAAAGAGAGGGAGCAGAGAGTCAGAATGGTGATTTAAAAAGAGTGGGAGCTGAGAGTCAGAGCAGAGATTTAAAAAGAGAGGGAGCTGAGAGTCAGAGCAGAGATTTAAAAAGAGAGGGAGCTGAGAGTCAGAGCAGAGATTTAAAAAGAGTGGGAGCTGAGAGTCAGAGCAGAGATTTAAAAAGAGAGGGAGCTGAGATTCAGAGTGGAGATTTAAAAAGAGAGAGAGCGGAGAGTCAGAGCAGAGATTTAAAAAGAGCGGGAACAGAGAGTCAGAGCAGAAATTTAAAAAGAGCGAGATCGGAGAGTCAGAGCAGAGATTTTAAAAGAGCGGAAACGGAGAGTCAGAGCAGAGATTTTAAAAGAGCAGGAGCTGAGAAGGACCCTCTGGGCAGTGGGCTGAGCTTGAAAAACAATTCGGGATGACCTATTCTAAGTTGTTTTCAGGTTAAAGTTAAAAAGAGAAATATTTTACAGATTAGAAAGACTAAAAAACTAGCTGGAACTTTTTTAAAAATCTATTTAAATAAAATAAGGATGGAGGGCCAGGTGATATGTTGTCTCTGCATGACGTGGGAGCTGGTGGACTCCATCGTGGTTCCCAGTGGCCACATCTGTAGTAAGTACTGGTTGCTTGAGGAACTTCAACTCAGAGTTGATGAACTGGATTCTGAGCTTCAGACGTTGCGACACATCAGGGAGGAGGAGAGATTCCTGGATCCTGTGTTTAGGAGGCAGTCACACCCTTTGGACTAACTAACTGACTGGGAAAATCAGGTTGGTAGTGGATCCCAAGAAAAGGAAATTGTGGCATGTCCGCGAGATGTTTTGGAGCAGCTTGTGGTAGAGTCCACTAGGGAACAAGCGATTCTGGACTTGGTGATGTGGAATGAAGCAGACTTTATTAGGGAACTTAAGGTGAAGTAATCCTTAGGTGGCAGTGACCACAATATGACAGAAGTCACCCTGCAGTTTGAGAGGGAGAAGCTGGAATCAGATGTAACAGTATTACAATTAAATAAGGGTAACCAAGAAGTCATGGAGGAGGTCAGGGTTGATTGGAAGGGCAACCGAGCAGAGAAGACAGTTGAACAGCAATGGCAAGTGTTTTTGATGTTTATTCAGGAGAAATTCATCCCAAGGGGGAGGAAACATGCTAAGGAGAGGACAAGCCAACCATGGCTGACAATAGAAGTCAAGGACGGCATCAAAGCAAAGGAAAAAGCATGCAATGTGGCGAGGATTTGTGGGAAGCCAGAGGTTTGGGAAGCCTTTAAAAGCGAGCAAAGGACAGCTAAAAAGTAATAAGGGGGTGAAGATGAAATTTGTGTAAGCTAGCTAGTAATATAAACGAAGATTGCAAACGTTTTTACGATATATAAATGTAAGAGAGACAAGGGGCTGGATTCTCCGAGACATCGCGTCGAAATCGCGAAACGTGATCGGCCCGAGAATCGGCTCCGACGCTAAAATCGGGTTTTACGCCAGTTTTGCGCCGATTTTGGATTCTCCAGACCCTCCAACATGACATAATCGCAGCGCCTGGTCCAGAGAATCGCCTCAAGTGCCCGACGACCGATTCTCCGGGGCCTCAGTGATTCTGCGGCCCGAATGGGCCGATTTCCCGACGGCGTGGTTCTAACCACCTATAACAATTTGTGAAACCGGTGTGCTGGCTGAGGCGGCTGCGGGAGGAGGTAAGGGTTGGTGTGGGGGGAACCACAGGCCCCCGAAATGGACCCCAGCCGTGCTCTCTGCAGGGTGGGGGGGGGGGGGCGGGGGCCCTGTCTGGGTCGGGGGAGGAGAGAAGAAGGGGAGAACAGGCCGAGCGATCAGGGAGCCCCCGCCATAACAGGGCGGTGCCCACTAAACGAGCACTATTACGGCGGCCATCTTGATGGCCACTCACCCCAGGCGCTGGTTGAACGCAGGATTGACGGCCGTATGGGTGTGTGCCGCCCCGCTCCCCTGCCACCCCACTCACCCGGCGACACCCACCGGGGGGAACACCCAACCATCCAGGCCAACCCGACGGCAGACCCTAGTGAGGGCAGTGCCATAAAACGGCGGCCCTGGCAGCATGGACGGGCACCAGGAATGGGGGCACCGAAGGGTCGGGGGTGGGGGACATGCGTGGCAGGGGCACGCGGAGCCGACCAGGGCGAAAATGTAGCCCATGGCACCTGGTTGTGCACGGGTTGATGTGCCATGGTAACATTTTCTCCCCCTGTAGATTATCATGCTTGCGATTCAACCAGCGATGTTGGCCGCCATGGCGTGGGCCTCTCCTCCGACCCACCGACGATGTTGAGTGCCCTCTGCTCGGGCACGGTGAGGGGACGCAAGTCTTGTGGTTCCCCTCCAGTCTTCTCCTGCTCCCAGCGGTTATGAGCAGTCTTGTCCTGGGGAGGGTGCAAAGACAAACAGCAACAGTGTTAGACAGTCGCACGCATGCAGCCCAGGGGCTGGGTCTCCGATGGCATTGGTGCACAGGGCACCTGGCCATTGCAGCTGGCATGGGTGGATGCAGCCATGTGGGTCAGCGTGGGGGTGGGACCGCCCCCCTGGGGAGGGGTCACATGTGTGTGGGGGTTAGGGGGGGTTGGTGTCAGGTGCACAGCGCTGGGTACTCACTTTGGCTGACCTGAGGAGGTCGTGCATCTTTTTTCTGCACTGGTCAGCTGTCCGGGCCACCACGGCGACAGCGCTGACAACCTCGGCCACCTCCACCCAGGCACGGTGAACGATGGTGCCTGCTGTCCTGCGTCCCGACCCAGGGTACGACACCACCTTCCTCTCCTCCACGGCGTACAGGAGGGTGTCTAGTTGCCTGCCCCTATATCGCGGCGTTGCTCCGCTCTCCGCCTCGCCATCTTGACTTCGACTCTGTGTGTGTGGGGGGGAGAATATTTAACTCCAGCTGTGGCGTAGCGTCAATGACGGAACCAGCGAATCGGCGGCGGTCCGTCGGGCGTTGCACGTTGCGCCCATGCTAGCCCATTGTGGGCCGTTGAATAACTCCACCTGAGGGCCCGATGACGCCGTCATGAAACTCCGCGGTTTTCACAACAGCGTCAACACTTGGCCTCGTTTTGGGAGAATCCAGTCGAAGAATGGACGTTGGAGCACTGAAAAATGAGGTTAGAGAAGTAATAATAAGCAACAAAGAAATGGCAGAGGAACTGAGTCAGTATTTTGCATCAGTCTTCACAGTGAAGGACACCAGTGTCACACCAGAACTTCAAGAGTAAGGGGGTGGAGTGAGTGGAGTGGCCATCACTAAGGAGAAGATGCTAGGGAAATTGAAAGGTCTGAAGGTGGATAAATCACCTGGACCGGATGGACTACACTTCAAGATTCTGAAAGAGATAGCTGAGGAGGCATTGGTGGTGATCTTTCAGGAATCACTGGAGACAGGGAGGGTCCCAGATGATTGAAAACTGGCTAATGTAACACCCCTGCTTAAGAAGGAGGGAGGCAGAAGACAGGAAATTATAGGTCGGTTAACCTGACTTTTGTTGTTGGTAAGATTTTAGAGACCATTATTAAGGATGAGATTGCAAAGTATTTAGAGGTACATGGATTCGTCAAGGGGAAATCATGTCTGACAAATCCGTTAGAATTCTTTGAGGAGGTAATGAGGAAGTTAGACAAAGGAGAACCAGTGGATGTGATCTATTTGGATTTCCAGAAGGCCTTTGACAAGGTGCCGTACAGGAGGCTGCAAAATACAATAAGATACCATGGTGTTAACTGCAAGGTACTGCCATGAATAGAGGATTGGCTGACTGGCAAATGCAGAGAGTGGGTATCAAGCGATCTTTTTCAGGATGGCAATGTGTGACTAGTGGTGTTCCGCAGGGATCAGTGTTGGGACCACAACTATTCACGATATACATTAACGATCTGGAAGAAGGAACTGAGGGCATTGTTGTTAGGTTTTCAGATGATACAAAGATATATAGAGGGACAGGTTGTGTTGAGGAAGCAGAGAGGCTGCAGAAGGACCTGAGCAGGCTAGGAGAGTGGGCAAAGAAGAGGCAGATGGAAGACAATGTAGAAAAGTGTGAGGTTATTCACTTTGGTCGGAAGATTCGAGGCACAGACTATTTTTTAAATGGGAAAAGGTTTCGGAAATCAGAAGCACAAAGGGACCCCGAAGATTTGATCAGGAGTCTCTTAAGGTTAATATGCAGGTTCAATTGGCTGTTAGGAAGGCAAATGCAATGTTAGCATTCATGTCGAGAGGGCTAGAATACAAGAGCAGGGATGTACTGTTGAAGCTGTATAAGCCTCTGGTCCGACCCCATTTGGAATATTATGAGCAGTTTTGGGCCTCGTATCGAAGGAAGGATGTGCTGGCCTTGGAGAGGGTTCAGAGGAGGTTCACAAGAATGATCCCCGGAATGAAGGACTTGTCATATGAGGAGCGGTTGGGGACTCTGGGTCTGTACTCGATGGTGTTTAGAAGGATAAAGGGGGATCTCATTGAAACTTACAGAATACTAAGAGGCCTACGTAGAGCGAACATGGAGAGGATGTTTCCACTAGTAGGAGAAACTAGAACCCAATAGAACAGCCTCAGACTGAAGGGACGATCCTTTAAAACAGAGATGTGGAGGATTTACTTCAGCCAAAGGATGGTGCATCTGTGGAACTCATTGCCGCAGATGGCTGTGGAGACCAAGCCACTAAGTGTCTTTAAGACAGAGATAGATAGTTCTTGATTAATAAGGAGATCAGGGGTTATGGGGAAAAGGCAGGAGAATGGGGATGAGAAACATATCAGCCATGATTGAATGGCCGTGTAGACTCGATGGGCGAATTCTGCTCCTATGTCTGATGGTCTTATGGTCTTATGACATTGAATAGCATTACCAACGTTGAATCGCACACTATCAGCATCCTGGGGGTTGCCATTGACCTGAAACTGAACTGGACTAGCCATATAAATACTATAGCTACAAGAACAGGTCAGAAGTTAGGAATTCAGTGGCAAATAAGTCACCTTGTGACTCCCCCAGAGTTTGTCCAGCACTTACATAGCACAAGGCAAGAGTGTGAAGGGATATTTTCCTCTTGCCTGGATGAGTGCAGCTCCAACAACACCCAAGAAGCTTGAAACCATCCAGGACAAAGCAACCCCCTTGACTGGTACCCCTACCACAAACATTCACTCGCTCCACCACTGACACACAGTCACAGCAGTGTGTACCATCAACAAGATGCACTGCAGGAACTCACCATGGTTCCTTTGCACAGCAACTTCCCAAACTGTGGCCACTACTTGATGGACAAGTGCAGCAGATGCATGAGAACGCCATCACCTGCAAGTTCTGCTCCAAATCACTCACCATCTTGGCTTGGGAATATATCACCGTTCCTTCACTGTCGCTGGGCCAACATCCTGGAACTTCCTCCCTAACACACTGTGGGTGTAACTACACCACATGGACAACAACGGTTCATGAAGGCAGCTCGGCACTACCTTCTCAAGGGCAATTAGGGATGGGCAATAAATACTGGCCGAGGCAACGACGCACACATCCCATGTGCTCTGTATTCCAACAGTTGTACCTGTTCATGCATTGAGCTGGGAAAATAACTAAAACTTGGAGAGGTTTAGCATACTGATCGTACGTGGGAAAGCACACAAAGTCAAATGGCAGGCTTGGAACAATTGAAGCTCTAGGGTTGCTAACTCGGGTTGGACATATTCCAGGAGACGGCGACGGAAGTGACATCACAGAGTCCTGGCGATGTGGCTCGGGTGGGTGAGCCCATCCAGAGGTGGGAAAAATCCAAAGCCTCAGACACTAGCATCTGAGCCTCGGTAATGAGTACACGCAGTGTGTGACATTATACTCTAGTTTTATTTGCTCTTGCCTGACATTTATACATGGACTCTGCACCAGACACTGACAAGCAGTCGCCTCGGGTTCAGCTCTCCAGCTGGCGTTGGCACTGGCCTGCTTCCTCCTGATGGCTCCTGGCATTGTAACATTCTCTGCTCCTCTGCTTACAATGTTACAGCAAATGTAAGCTCAGCCCGGCGGAGCGTATTTTCTGCACAGCACCTTCAGTTAAAGTCAAAATGTGGGGAGCATTATAAAGGCAACCAACAGCTCATCACTGGTGCTAGCCCCTGATAGTCAGGCACCAGCCCAGCTGGTACTCCCAGTCAGTCATCCACTTCATGTCAGGAACACCACACAAATAATTAAATGGACCAATCCAGATTATGATGCACGACCAGTTCATCTGGGCACATGAAATGATATGAAATGAAAATGAAATGAAAATGAAATGAAAATGAAATGAAAATCGCTTATTGTCACAAGTAGGCTTCAAATGAAGTTACTGTGAAAAGGTCTAGTCGCCACATTCCGGCGCCTGTTCGGGGAGGCTGGTACGGGAATTGAACCGTACTGCTGGCCTACCTTGGACTGCTTTAAAAGCCAGCGATTTAGCCCAGTGTGCTAAATCAGCCCCTGTAAATTCTATGATTCTATGATAATTTTTCTTACTTACCTGGCCCAACACATGCGCATGTGTTCCTCGTTAAGCACCAGTGGAACCATGACCTCTGAGGTGCTGCATATATCATGGAAGCTTGATAGATGTCACGATCGTATCACACAGCGAATCATAGACACAAATGTTGTTCTGACATTCTTGATACCAGAAAAAAATTGCAATAATGCTATGTGGAAAATATACAAATAACAATTGAGCCCTTTTGTCCCGGTAGAACTGTTGCGACTCTAATCTATTTTAAAATGCTGAAATCATTATTCATCTTGCATTCCCTTTAAGACAATAATGAAGCTTTGTTCAAAATAGCCCCAGTTGACTACCACACTCATTACTGAAAAAAAACATTGCAATTTGTGGCGCACAAAGACTCCGTGAGACGAATAGAGTAAAGTCAATGAGGCTTTATTAAGCGTGTCTGTTCCCCAGCAGCCCGATAGTAAACTGGCCTGCGGGGGAAGGCACCGGCTTCTTATACTTCGCCTTCAGGGCGGAGTATGAGGTCAACGGCCAACCAGGACCCGGGATCTGTCAGCCAATGACATTAGGGCTTCCAGTCCCACATGACCCCCAATACATACTACCACATTCACCCCTTGTCAAAAATGAACCCGGCGGGGTGATGCTTCGTATGGTGGTAAGGGTTTACAGTACTGGTCCTGGGAGGATAGAACAGTTACATGGTAGTACAGTATTGGACAGTATCGTCCTGTTACAACTATTTACAGAGGATATAGGAAAAACAAAATGTTCATTGGACAGTCCATCTTTGTTTTACATCGACGCCACGAGTCGGTCGGGCGGTCTGGTCGTCCGTGTCGATCGCCTCGGCCCCGGCGGTGGTGGTGGTGCTTGTACCAGCGTTGTCGCCTCCGGGAGCCGCACGGTTTCAGCTGTCGGTGCAAAGGGGAGGGGGACTGATCCTCCTGGGAAGGGGGCGGTCGCGGGGTGCGGCGGTGGCAGGAAGGGGGGCGGTTGGGTTGATGGTGCCGGGGGGGTGTGCGTGGTGCCGGCGGGCGCCAGATCCCGCAGGGAGACCGTGTCCTGTCGGCCGTCGGGGTACTCCACGTAGGCGTACTGGGGGTTTGCGTGGAGGAGGTGAACCCTTTCGACCAACGGGTCCGCCTTATGTGCCCGCACGTGCTTTCGGAGCAGGATGGGTCCTGGGGCCGCCAGCCAGGTCGGCAGCGACGTTCCAGAGGAGGACCTCCTAGGGAAGACAAGGAGACGCTTGTGAGGCGTTTGATTAGTGCTCGTATATAATAACGACCGGATGGAATGGAGAGTGTCCGGGAGGACCTCCTGCCACCGTGAAACTGGGAGATCCCGGGACCGTAGGGCCAGTAGGACGGCCTTCCAGACCGTGCCGTTCTCCCTTTCTACTTGCCCGTTCCCCCGGGGGTTGTAGCTGGTCGTCCTGCTTGAAGCTATGCCCTTGCTGAGCAGGAACTGGCGCAGCTCGTCACTCATGAAAGAGGACCCCCTGTCGCTGTGGACGTATGCGGGGTAACCGAACAGCGCGAAGATGCTGTTCAGGGCTTTAATGACTGTGGCCGCGGTCATGTCCGAGCAGGGAATGGCAAAAGGGAAGCGGGAGTATTCGTCCACTACATTAAGGAAATACGCGTTGCGGTCGGTGGAGGGGAGGGGCCCTTTGAAATCGAGACTAAGGCGTTCAAAGGGACGGGAAGCCTTAATCAGGTGCGCTCCATCTGGCCTGAAAAAATGCGGTTTGCATTCTGCGCAGATGTGGCAGTCTCTTGTGACTGTACGGACCTCCTCTAAGGAGTATGGGAGATTGCGGGACTTGATGAAGTGGTAAAACCGAGTGACCCCCGGGTGGCAGATGTCCTCGTGGAGGGCTTGGAGGCGGTCAATTTGTGCGTTGGCACATGTCCCGCGGGATAGGGCATCAGACGGCTCGTTCAGCTTTCCGGGCCGGTACAAGATCTCATAGTTGAAGGTGGAGAGTTCGATCCTCCACCGCAAGATCTTGTCGTTCTTGATCTTGCCCCGCTGTGCATTATCGAACATGAAGGCTACCGACCGTTGGTCAGTGAGGAGAGTGAATCTCCTGCCGGCTAGGTAATGCCTCCAATGTCGCACAGCTTCCACTATGGCTTGGGCTTCCTTTTCCACTGAGGAGTGGCGGATTTCTGAGGCGTGGAGGGTTCGGGAGAAGAAGGCCACGGGTCTGCCCGCTTGGTTAAGGGTAGCCGCTAGAGCTACGTCAGAGGCGTCGCTCTCGACCTGGAAGGGGAGGGACTCGTCGATGGCGCGCATCGTGGCCTTTGCAATGTCCGCTTTGATGCGGCTGAAAGCCTGGCAAGCCTCTGTCGACAGCGGGAAAGTCGTGGTCTGTATTAGGGGGCGGGCCTTGTCTGCGTACTGGGGGACCCACTGGGCGTAGTATGAAAAGAACCCCAGGCAGCGTTTCAGGGCTTTTGGGCAGTGCGGGAGGGGAAATTCCATGAGTGCGCGCATACGTTCGGGGTCGGGGCCTATTATCCCATTGCGCACTATGTAGCCCAGAATGGCTAGCCGATCGGTGCTAAAAACGCACTTGTCCTCGTTGTACGTGAAGTTCAAGGCTTTGGCAGTCTGGAGGAATTTTTGGAGGTTGGCGTCGTGGTCCTGCTGATCGTGGCCGCAGATGGTTACATTGTCGAGGTACGGGAACGTGGCCCGTAACCCATGTTGGTCAACCATTCGGTCCATTTCCCGTTGGAAGACCGAGACGCCGTTTGTGACGCCAAAAGGGACCCGTAGGAAATGGTATAACCGCCCGTCTGCCTCGAAGGCTGTGTACTTGCGGTCACTTGGGCGGATGGGGAGCTGATGGTAGGCGGACTTGAGGTCCACGGTGGAGAAGACTTTATACTGGGCAATCCGATTGACCATGTCGGATATGCGGGGGAGAGGGTACGCGTCTAGTTGTGTGTACCTGTTGATGGTCTGGCTATAGTCAATGACCATCCTTTGTTTCTCCCCTGTCTTCACTACTACCACCTGTGCTCTCCAGGGACTATTGCTGGCCTGGATTATGCCCTCCTTTAGTAGCCGCTGGACTTCGGACCGAATGAAGGTCCGGTCCTGGGCGCTGTACCGTCTGCTCCTAGTGGCGACGGGTTTGCAATCCGGGGTGAGGTTCGCAAACAAGGACGGGGGTTGCACCTTGAGGGTGGCGAGGCCGCAGATAGTGAGTGGGGGTATGGGGCCGCCGAATTTAAACGTAAGGCTCTGTAGGTTACATTGAAAATCTAAGCCCAGCAAGGTGGGGGCACAGAGTTGGGGAAGGACGTTAAGTTTGTAGTTTTTGAATTCCCTCCCCTGTACCGTTAGGGTAACTATGCAGAATCCCTGGATCTGTACGGAGTGGGATCCTGCAGCTAGGCAAATCTTTTGTGCGCTGGGGAAGGTAGTTAAGGAACAGCGTCTTACCGTGTCGGGATGTATAAAACTTTCCGTGCTCCCGGAGTCGACTAGGTATGGCGTCTCGTGGCCGTTAATTAGGACCGTTGTCGTCGTCGTCTGGAGAGTCCGGGGCCGAGCCTGATCGAGTGTAACCGAAGCGAGCCGTGGTTGTAGTAGTGGGGAGGGGTCCGTTGTTGCCGTCCAAGATGGCGTCGGGGATGGACAAAATGGCCGCCCCCATACATCGCCCGTGGCTGAGGGGTCACAAGATGGCGTCGGGGGTGGACAAAATGGCCGCCCCAATGCGTCGTACAGGTCGGGGGCGTTCCAAGATGGCGGGGCCCCTCCTCCCCTCGTGGTGGTCGGGACCCAAAATGGCGGCGTCTGCGGGTCGCACATTGAGTGCTGGGGGGTCTGGGGGGCGCTAGGACTGCGCAGAGTTCCTGCATTGCGAGCGCCCGGGCCGCGGGCGCTAGGACCGCGCGGAGTTCCTTGACTGCGAGCGCCAGAGCCGCGGGCGCTAGGACCGCGCGGAGCTCCCTCGCCGGGGACAGCGGTGGTCGGGGCCCAGGCCGGCGGGTCAGTACTGCGAGCGCTGGGACCGTGAGGAGCTCCCTCGCCGGGGACGGAGGTGATCGGGGTCCAGGTAAGTTGTATTGCCGGCGGGTCAGGCGTGGGGCGCGGGACGGGGGTGAGGGACCAGGTCGGCGGCGCCGGCGGGTCAGGCGTGGGGCGCGGGATGGGGGTGAGGGTCCAGGTCGGCGGCGCTGGTGGGTCAGGCGTGGGGCGCGGGACGGGGGTGAGGGCCCAGGTCGGCGGCGCCGGCGGGTCAGGCGTGGGGCGCGGGACGGGGGTGAGGGCCCAGGTCGGCGGCGCCGGCGTGTCAGGCGTGGGGCGCGGGACGGGGGTGAGGGCCCAGGTCGGCGGCGCCGGCGGGTCAGTCGAAGTGCCGCGAGCGCTGGCACGGCGCGGAGCTCCCTCGCCGGGGACAGCGGTGGTCGGGGCCCAGGCCGGCGGGTCAGGCGTGGGGCGCGGGACGGGGGTGAGGGCCCAGGTCGGCGGCTCCGGCGGGTCAGTCGTGGGGCCGCGAGCGCTGGCACCGTGCGGAGCTCCCTCGCCGGGGACAGCGGTGGTCGGGGTCAAGGTAGGTGGCGCCGGCGGGTCAGGCGTGGGGCGCGGGACGGGGGTGAGGGTGGCGTTCGGGATGCGAAAAAACCCCTCCTCTCCGTGGAGAGTGTTGGCCGGCACCCAAATCGGGAGCGCCGGCGGCGGGTCGTACATGGACTGCGGGGAGGGGGGTTGGGGAGCGTAGGCGGCGTGCAGGGCTCCCAGTTCTCCTGGGACCGCGGTGGTCGGGACCCAAAATGGCGGCGCCTGCGGGTCGCACATGGCGTGCTGGGGGGGTTGGGAGGCATAGACTGCCTGTAGGGCTCCCTGTTCTCCCGGGACGGCGGCGACCACACGGGATCGGCACACCACCGCATAGTGGCCCTTTTTCCCGCAGCTTTTGCAGATGGCTGCGCGGGCCGGACAGCGTTGTCGGGGGTGCTTCGCCTGGCCGCAGAAATAACAGCGGGCGCCCCCGGTGCGACTCGGCGTTTGGACTGCGCAAGCCTGTGGGGTGTCCGGGGGGGGGGGGGGGGGTAGGGGGTTTGCTGCGGCGGGTACGTACGGGGCCCAATGGCCTGCCGCGCGGTCAGGGCCGTAGGCGCGGGTATTACGCGCGGCTACGTCCAGCGAGGCTGCCAGGGCCCGTGCCTCTGAGAGTCCTAGCGACTCTTTTTCTAGAAGTCTTTGGCGGATTTGGGAGGATTGCATACCTGCAACAAAAGCATCGCGCATTAACATGTCCGTATGTTCGTTTGCATTCACCGACGGGCAGCTGCAGGCTCTTCCCAAAATCAGCAGCGCGGCGTAGAACTCGTCCATCGATTCTCCGGGAGCTTGCCGTCTTGTCGCGAGCTGGTAGCGAGCGTAGATTTGGTTAACTGGGCGAACGTAGAGACTTCTCAATGCTGTGAACGCCGTCTGGAAATCGCGGGTGTCTTCAATGAGGGTGAAAATCTCCGTGCTCACCCTCGAGTGCAGGACCTGCAGTTTTTGTTCGTCTGAGACTCGGCCTGTGGTCGATGTGATGTAGGCCTCAAAGCAAGTCTGCCAGTGTTTGAAGGCTGCTGCCGCATTCACTGCGTGGGGGCTGATCCTCAGGCATTCTGGAATGATCCTGAGCTCCATAGTCCTTTTTAGGCACGCTTAATAAATTGTGGCGCACAAAGACTCCGTGAGACGAATAGAGTGAAGTCGATGAGGCTTTATTAAGCGTGTCTGTTCCCCAGCAGCCCGATAGTAAACTGGCCTGCGGGGGAAGGCAACGGCTTCTTATACGTCGCCTTCAGGGCGGAGTATGAGGTCAACGGCCAACCAGGACCCGGGATCTGTCAGCCAATGACATTAGGGCTTCCAGTCCCACATGACCCCCAATACATACTACCACACAATTACATTCAATTTTAAATGGACAAGGAACACGGGAAGGCTGGCAACTCAAATAATATTTTGAAAATTGATATCCCAGAGGCACCATGCTGATCCACTGCTCTGCCTAGCTTTCCCTTTCAAGAAACAACTGATCTAATCCCACCTCATGATATCTTCTCCAGGACAGCTGCAAGGGTTTGAAGGGAAATTGGTCTGTATTTTACCACAGGTGTTGGGACCCCAACAGGGACAAGTAGTGAGCTCCAAGCCTGCGCTTGCCAGCAGCTCGACTAGCTCGACTATTTTATGCAGGCGACCTCCTAGTTGGCAGCCTGTGAGCCTGCCATGCAATTGAGTATGGCCGACTGGCTCCTGATGCTGCCCACCCAAACAGAGAGCTGGCAGCATTGAAGCCTCGACTTTGCTGCCAGGAGAGAGGGTTACTGCTGAGGCAGGGAGGATACCTCAGGAGCTGGACCAGGTAAGTAAGAAAAATTATCATAGAATCATAGAATTTACAGTGCAGAAGGAGGCCATTCGGCCCATAGGGTCTGCATCGGCTCTTGCAAGGAGCACCCTACCCAAGGTCAACACCTCCACCCTATCCTCATAACCCAGTAACCCCACCCAACACTAAGGGCAATTTTGGACACTAAGGGCAATTTATCATGGCCAATCCACCTAACCTGCACATCTTTGGACTGTGGGAGGAAACCGGAGCACCCGGAGGAAACCTACACATACATGGGGAGGATGTGCAGACTCCGCACAGACAATGACCCAAGCCGGAATCGAATCTGGGACCCTGGAGCTGTGAAGCAATTGTGCTATCCACAATGCTACTGTGTTGCCCAAAATGTTAAAGTTAAGGGGGCTGAGGGTCAGAAAATCCTTTGAGGAGATTGTTGGAGCCATATAGTTAACCTCTGGCTCCAATGCCAGCTTCCTCGCCCTTCCCCCACCCCCTCCCCCTCACCCCCTGTCCGCACTCCACTTCTCCAGGCCACTGCTGGAAAGCCTCCTGGGTCTAGCTGGCGATGTCCCAACCCCACAAGGCACCTCCTGCCTTTGGCAAAATGCTAGCGGCCCCATAAAATGGCACCTAATTGGACTTTTAATTATGCTAATCGGCTGCCTAATCCAAGGAGGCAGGCAACCACTCCATATTTTGTTAGTAAAATGCCCCAACAGTGGGACCAATTCTGTGTGCCATCCCAACATGCCTCCCCAAGGCTTAATCAGTACCCCACCTTCTGTCCGCTAATAAAATTTTGTCCATCAAGTCTGAAATCTTGAACTTACTTCAGATTACGCCCCTGAACACAGTGCAACATTACTAAAATATATCTCATTTGCATATTCACTCCAACAGGGCTGAATCGGGTTCTGTACATCTCACTCAAGGAGCAGGAAACGTAACGGTTATCCAGCTTGAGTATATACATACTTTAAATCCTTTGGCTGTGGTCACCAGTCCTGCAAATGTAAGATTTATTTTAATGCTCATAAATCAGATGAAAAACTTTGCAGTATCTTGGCATGCACCTTGAGAGAACTCACATTCCCTCGTAGTCTTTTTTTCCATTTGTCCCTGTTATATCAACTTCCTGAGATGGTACATAGCTGGAGGCAGTGGACTGAAGGGGAACCTTTTGGCAAGTTTCAGGAAGGACCACTTAACGTGGAAGAGAAAGTGCAGTTGCTCAGAGATGTAGCAATGGCAATAACGGCATCAACAAGAAGCGTTCAAGTGAAGAGGACTGGCCTCCACAGCAATGTTCAATTTATCAGGTGCTCACTTCATTCAAGGTTTCTCCCTTTTCTCAAGGACATTGAAAGGAGGAACCCTCGTTAAAAGAAAAATAGCTGGTAACAAGCCTTTCAAAGAAAGTGGGCGATGTTCAAGTTGCATCCAATTGGCAGAGTAGCCTGTTGTTGCGGGAGTGAGGCTAAAGCCATTTTGTGGCTGGGACCTCATTAATTCACCAGCTGCTGGCGCCAACTGGAAACCTGCTTCTGCACGTTGGTTCCCATACTGGTTGAGACTGAGGCAAATGGTGGAGGTGATCCTGGAAGAGTCTGAAATTGGCTGAGCATTTTGGGGTCTCATTAGCAGCACCGCCTTGTAAAGGGAGCTGGTCAACCCCTTCAAACATAAGCCAGGCAGTCACCAATGCAACTAAACAGTCAGCCATCAGAGTATGAACCCCATACTCTGTTTTAACAGGCATGTTTTAACCCCATGTTTTAACAGGCATGTAGGACCCTCATATCATGTGGTGGGCAGCCATTTAAAAAATCGAAGTTCAGGAGACTGCTAACAACATTTTTCAGGGTTCGTGGCAGAGGCTCCACTAGTTGCATATATTCCAAGGAACATAGTCAAAGGACTTTAATGGCTGGAGACAATTGGGTAGCTATTGCTGAATCCAATTACTCGGCATCGTTCAATGTGTGTTGTATGGTTTTATGGCCTGGAGGCTTTTATGGTTGAACATAAACAATTTATTGACAACATACAAAGTCAGGAGCAGGCTGTTCAAAATGTGTTCATTTAGAATAAACACCAGTCGAACTTGTAATAAATCATAAAACGGCAATTTGCTATAGGCAATATATAATCACATCTGTTTTAGTTATGGCGGAGAACCCTATCAACATATTAGCTGTCAACTAAACCTAGATTTTCCTCCTTTTATACGATATTCCAGTTCCCATTAAACTTTGTATGGTGGACAGATGAAGGTGCAATGGTCAAACTGATCTACAAACTACACCCACCCTTTGCCATTTGTAAAGAAAAACATGTTTTTCATTGTGACACCTAACTTAGTTTCAAGAATTCAGTTTCTATATGTCATGTGTGCTGTGTGAATAGACCCTGTTGTATTCTCTTGCTCAGAAAGTAAGTACTGCTCAGTGTTCCATGCTCGGCGAGCAATCATTTAGAATGGAGGTATCATTATGAATCTTTGAAACAAGAGTAGGTCTCTATATTTATTATTTAATTTGAATATCTTTTTAATCAAGTTGCCAACAGCTTCACAATGAGGGTGAAAGTTGCCGACCGTCACAGCGTGACTCCAACTCTTTCCAAATCTCTGACATGTGCAGCCACCATTCTTCCCTCAAGTGTCTGCCTAATTACATGGACACAGACACAGAGCTAATTTTACTGCAAGAAAATTAGTCCCATACATTTATCACAGAGGAATGCCATCACTGTGTATGGTGAAGAGGAACTGACTGGGTCGCAGCATTAGCAGATGCATAGAACTGGGGTGTGAACACTTGGTCAACTAAGGGTCCTAGAAAAGGAAAAAAGAAATAGACACCTTTCCTTTACACCATACAGATATATAATCGCCTTCTCCCATATAATTTAGTCTTAAATTCTCTCTCACTTTCTATTCTAAACATAGATTAGAAAATGAGTACTGCATATTCACTAGCTTAAATGTAAAATATAGGTCAGGCTGCTGAGAATGAATATATGCTGTCCAATGACACTTATAAAAGTTTGAAACAAGTCTCCTTTCCCAAACAAGATACAGTACGGCCATGATATATATTTTTGATATATATATATATTTTTTAAATTTCCAATTAAAGGGCAATTTAGCGTGGCCAATGCACAAACATTGCACATCTTTGGGTTGTGGGGGATGAGACCCACACATACAAAGGGAGAATGTGTAAACTCCATGTAGACAGTGACCCGGGGCCGGGAGCAAACCCAGTGCTAACCAGTACACCACTCTGCCGCCCTCGGCCATGATATCTTGTCCAATAAAACAAAATAGTTCAAATAAACCAAAATGGTAGACAGTTTGAACCTCATGCTCTCCCCTGTCCTATTTGCATTCATTTTCTTGTCGTATTAATGTCTCTCATATGGCAAAGATTCTTATTATGATTCGACCAAAATATATTTACGATGATATGCAGGTTAGGTGGTCTGGCCATGATAAATTGCCCCTTGGTATACACAGATGAGCAGGCTAACTGGGGTTATGGGGTCATGTAGCACAGGGGAGTGGGCCTAGGTGAGGTGCTCCTTCGGAGAGTTGGTGTGGACTTGATGGGCCGAATGACCTCCTTCTGCACTGCAGGGGTTCTATGATTCTATGATTAACAAACATCCGCATGCAGTTCAGAAGTAAAATGATACAAATTATCAATGCATGAAAGTGAGTTCATAGAAGGTTTTAACCAACTCTGCAAACAGGAATAAATTGGTTAGAATAAGACACATATAAATTAGGGTAAATAAGACAAAAGAAGTGTCTACTGACTTCATTTTCACCCACTGTCTCTGGTGCTTTTAACACTCCTCCAATGCTTCCTGTGACTCCCAGGATATTCTGCAGCTTCTCCCCAATCTGCTCCCCTCCCTCGTTGGGCGCACCTCTGTGAGATTCACAAAATATTCCCATTATTCCCCCTCCTGACCTAATCCCAGATTAATTATTCGAATATCCCTGCCTTAACCCAAGGCTAACGGATATTGTTAACTGCTTCCTTTTCTCAGGTATTATGCTGGGCGGCACGGTGGCATAGTGGTTAGCACCGCTGCCTCACAGCACCAGGGACACGGGTTCAATTCCAGCCTTGGGTGACTGTGTGGAGTTTGCACATTCTCCCCATGTCACAAAACACAGAACATACAGAACATACAGTGCAGAAGGAGGCCATTCGGCTCATCGAGTCTGCACCAACCCACTTAAGCCCTCACTTCCACCCCATCCTCGTAACTCCGTAACCCAATAACCCCTCCTAACCTTTTTGGTCACTAAGGGCAATTTATCATGGCCAGTCCACCTAACCTGCACGTCTTTGGACTGTGGGAGGAAACCGGAGCACCCGGAGGAAACCTACGCCGACACGGGGAGAACGCACAGACTCCGCACAGACAGTGACCCAGCGGGGAATCGAACTTGGGATCCTGGCGCTGTGAAGCCACAGTGCTATCCACTTGTGCTACCATGCTGCTCCCGTCTGCGTGAGATTCCTCCGGGTGATCCGGTTTCCTCCCACAGTCCAAAGATGTGCAGGTTAGGTGGATTGGCCATGCTAAATTGTCCCTTTGTGTCCAAAAATATGTGTAGGTTACATTAAGGGGTTAATGGGATAGGGTGAGGGAGTGAGTTTGGCTGAAGTACTCTTTCAGAGGGTCGTGCAAACGCGATGGGATGAATGGCGTCCTTCTGCGCTGTTGGGATTCTATGATTGAATCGCATAACAGGCCACTTGGGTCAGGGGGTCTATGCCAGTGTTCATATTACACACAAGCCGCCTTCCGCCTCTCTTTACCTCACTCCATCAACGCATCCTTCTCTTTCTTTCTCACATGTGTTTATTTAGTTTCTCCTTCAATGCATCTATGCTAGTTTCCACAACACTGCTTGTGCTAGAAACTTTCATTTTCCATCATTGTTTGGGTAAAGAGGTTTTTCCTGAATTCCCTATTGGATTTATCAGTGTCGATCTTCTATGACCCTTGACCCTGTCTCACCTGCAAGTGGAAAAACATTCTCTATGTCAACACTGTAAAATCCTTCTATAATCTTAAAGAACCCGAGAATCACAGAATTGTTACAGTGCGTAAGGAGGCCATTTGGCCCATCGTGTCTGCACTGGCACTCCAAACGAGCATGACCTGGTGCCATTCCCTTGCCTTTTCCATGTATCCCTGCACATTCTATTCAAGTAATCACCTAATGCCCTCTTCAATACCTTGATTGAACCTGTCTCCACCACACTTCCAGGCAGTGCATTCCAGACCTTTTCCAGGTTCTTTTTCTGACATCATGGGCTGGATTCTCCCAAAATGGGACTATGGCCCCACGCCGACGTACAAATGGTGGAGTTTTACTCCAGAAATTCCGGGAAACAAGTTTACCTAATTCAATGCCCTACAGGGGGCTAGCAGGGACCTGGAGTGAATCTCGCAGCCTTCGTGGCGAATATGGAACCCCACATTTCTGATTTGGAGTCCGCGCAAGTACAAGATGGCGGCCTCCTGTGGCCGTGCCGAGCATCATGGCGGACCCAGACCGCGGAGCCGCACACAGAAAGGAGACCCCCGATCGGCCGCGCGCCGAGCATTAAACCGCGTGGATCTAACCTCCGGCCGCCTATAAGGCACCCCCCGGTGTCCGATCCCCCCTTCCCTGACCAGGGCAGCCAGCATCCTGATCGGCAATAAGTGGTTAGTTCCATGCCATCAGGAACCCGGCCGGTCGGGAGCGGAGGATCTGGCCTGGCCTCTGTCAATGGGACCCCAGCCGCGTCACACCAATTTTCGGGTCCCGGAGAATCGGCAAATTGGATCTGGGCCCGATTGTGAAACTAGATTCTCCGCCGTGGTGCCGGCTGCGATTTCGCAGCGGGGCTGCGGAGATTCCAGTCCCACATTTCTTCTTTTACAAATCACTTTAAATCTGTGGATCACTCTTGATCCTTCTCTGAGTGGAGCAGTTTCTTCCTATCTACTCTGTCCAACCCCTTCATGATGTAGAGCATTTCTATCAAATCTACTTCGGCATTCTTCCTTCCAGGAAGAACAATCCCAACTTCTCCAATCTATCCTGATTACTGAAGTTTTTCACCCCTGGAACCATTCTTGTAAGCCCCTTCTGGGCAACCTCCAATGCTTCCACATCCTTCCTATAATGTGATGACCAGAACTATACACAATATTTCAGCTAAAGATCAATTAAGTTCTTCCACAGCAACATTCCCTCTAATTTTCTCATGTTCTACATTGTCTTTTCATTCAAGTGCGGAGCCCTTTACATTTATTTGTGCAGCCACGTAAATGCGGTAACTTAAAAGGGTCAATTGACACTCAGCCTGCTTGGGAGACCTTTGGGTGACTGCGGCCCCTAGAGGAACTATTGTCCTTCAGGCTTTATGAGAGTACCAGCCATTTCAATCTTTCCTGACTGTGTCATAATATACACACAAGTATATGATGGTGCACAGACAGACAGTGAGTGACACAAAGGATGACCAATGAACATACAGAACACAGCAGCCAATCACCAGACAGGACACAGCCACTATATAACCAGGGGGCACTAGTTTTCCCACTCTCTGGGGATGCAGCCTCTGAGACAGTCAGAGCCTGTGAGCAACAACTAGAACATCCACCATGTGGTAGTATGGTAGTCTGGTCAGGTTAGCCTCAGGTCTCCAGTCAACTCAGCATAGTGTCAACCCACAGTTCAAGCATGTTTAATAGTTAAGAGTTTAATAAAATAGAGTTGCATTTCTTCAAGTGTTGGAAGCCTGTCTCTCTCACTGCTACAGTAAACGCAATCCTCGCAGACCCAGCTTACCCAATACATCATGGTACCAGTGAGTTATGTTTGAGTTTGATGGACCCACCTTGAGATAGTCTGCCTTTGACCAGCGATCAGCCATCCGGTAACATGGACAGCGTCCACCCTCCCCCGCCGCTCCGCATCGCCGGCAACCTCGATGCAAACTGGAAGATTTTTAAGCAGAAGTTTCAGCTGTATCTTGAAGCCATCGACGTCGAGGCCGCATCGAATTGTAGAAAGATTGCCCTCTTCCTCTCTACAGCCGGGGATCATGCTATCCACATTTTTAACTCCCTCACCTTTGCTGAAGGTGAGGACAAGACAAAGTTCAACACAGTCCTGGTGAGTAATCCTCTCTATCCGCTATGTTTTGGATTGGTTCTCAGCACTATACACAATTTGGATCCATCTGCAATCACTATAAAACTGTTTAAATTTGGTTACTGGAACAGTTGCTGATAAACGACACTGTGCTGCAAAGTGGTTCAGTTTGCCAGAATTGGAACAATGTTTCCCTCTTGCTGGACAATTCTTTTGACTTTCGGCGTGTCCACAGCGTGTGCACGTCATCACGCTCATCGCTGCGACACAACATTAATGGCGTCAGCCACGTTTATCGATTTGGCGCGCTTTTCCTTAGCCACCAATATTCGCTCGATGCCTGTTTGCTGGCCTTACACTTATTTATAGCATCTTCAATCGACAACACCAGTCTTCTTAATTTTTCTCGCGCGACCGTTCATCGTTTATTCCAAACACAACTTGGTTCCGTAGCATAGAATCAGAAGCTGAGGCAGAATTACAGGACTGCGCTCGGAGCTGGAGAGCTGTAATGGAGGAATCCACTGACTCCTCTTAACTGCAGCCTTTTCTGAAACATGTAGCGCTCATAGGTCTCATTCACCTGTTTCTTACAGTGTGTATCAAACTTTTGGATCACCATGCTGCATTTATTTTTGTCCTGATTGCACTAAATTCACTTGAATTAAAAAGCTCCAAAGCTTGCGGTCCAGCAAATTTAGTAGGAATGCTATTTTACATTGATGTGATGCAGTTTCAAGCACAGAGGCAGAAACAAAAACTTCATATTGTGACTTAAAGAGAGCCCAGTTCTGGCATAGGTTACCGTGTGTCTTGAGGCTTCTTGAGACTTTCCATCTTCTGATCAGTCTTTACCATAGATTTTTTCTGAGTTGTACCTTCTGGATTGCTTCTTCAATCTCCAATGCTATTTTAACCTAGTCTAATTGATGTTTCTTTAAAGGAATAGACTTCTGCTACCATGTGGTGTTATTTGTGTTGCTTCTTTTGGATAGTTGGTGTAGTGTTCCACAAAGACCACAGTACAGCTTTTACTTAAACAAAGCTATGGTTTTTATTGGCACTTCTAAACTGGGTTTCAACACTTAGTCCTTAAGAATACACAATTGAGCAATAACATCTAACTACACTTATCTACTGCTAATCTCACTGCTGGTGTAAATTATAATCTAACCTTCTCATACTAACTGCTCTTATGACCTTTACTAGCTATCTCCTGCATATACACCTTACCTAAGGTCCAGCATCACTGCCTTACATAGTTGTATCTGTACCTCCCTCTAGTGGCTACTCTCTACACTACATTAACCCTTGAAATGCTGATAGTTATGATTATACCATACACGTTACCCTTGTATTGTCTGACTGCCTGTCGCAGACGAGGCCGAATTTCCAGCAGTTATACATCGAATGACAATGCTAGTCAGCTGTCATCAGACACTGCATAGTTTCACGTTCCATTCATTGGAAAATATTAGACAGGGAATCTCCTCGATGCTGCCCATGGTTTCCGACGATAGCACCACCAGAATCCTTGCTCACATTGCCAAATGCCTGGCAAGCCTACAACAGGCAGACATAGTAGCCTCAGGAAAGTAGAAGAACACAAAACATATTGCATGCTTCAGCCACCCTGGTACAGCCAGTGCATGCGAGTGAAATACACACTTGTATTGTCATGATTCCTCAGGAAAATGTATAATTAAATGGATTGTGGGATCCTAAGCTTGCTAGCCTAGCTCTAATATTTTGACAGAGCAGTTAAGTATTCATCAAAATTATGTCCTGTAGTGAATTTGCTGAGAGTAATCATCAGATATTTTGTTGAAATAATCTAATTTCTCTTGAAAGTTCTTTGAAATGAGAGAGAAGGCGAGAACATAGCAATTCCTGTTAATCCACAGTGACAGGCTTGTCAATAGGATGATAGAATCATCTCCATAATAGTTTTTTATACCTTCAGGGCACGCCAGGCATCTGCTTTAAGAGAGTTTCCGATAAGAGCTCCAAAGGTGAGCACAAGATGCTGGGACGAACATCTCTTCCACCAAGGAAAAAATAATTGTTGGAGGAAGCAGCCTTATGACATTTCTACAGTCTCCAAAACAAGACAACATGTGCCAACTCAAGCTAAAAATAAAATCCGTAGCCATCACCAATCTTGCCTAGTCTATGGATTCTCCTTTCAATCTGCCTTGCAGTTTATTTCCATTCCTTTCGATAATTTCACGAACCTGTCGAGCAATGTTCAACTGCTTTCACATGCTTGTATCCCATTTGAATTTCTTCTACTATATGGTACGATCCTAGCTGATGTTACTGCTGGACAATTCAGATCCCAGGGTGGAACTCGGTTTGATAGCTCCTAACAATTATTTTTTGTTTAGATACATGGATGGCATCTACTGAACAGAGTCACAGGAGTCAGCTGATGAACTTTTAACAAAAGAATAAAACATTTCTTGAACAAGAAAAGGTTGACTATAATAGACTACTCCTTTACCCGAACTATGCCTTTACAGATATACACAGATTTGTAAGGATAATGCAAGTTACACAATTGATACTCTAATGTTCTCAGTAAGTGCATAGCCCATGTGAACTAATAGGAAAAATGTGGTCAGCCACCCCATGCTCAGAAACCAAGTGGCGAATGCCAATCAAATCATGTCTATGGATCTTATCAATTCCCCACAGGCACTTGCTACATTGTGAGCCAACTGGTATCACTGGAACTTGATGGGGTGGCATTCTCCGACCCCCCCGCCGGGTCGGAGAATCGCCGAGGGGCAGCGTGTTTCCCGCCCCTGCTGGCTGCCGAATTCTCCGACGCCAGGGATTTGGCGGGTTCGGGAATTGCGCCACACCGGTCGGCGGCCGCTGGCTGCGCCCCCCCCGGCAATTCTCCGGCCCGCGATGGGCCGAGTGGCCGCCCATTTTCGGTGGGTCCCGCCTGCGTATGTTACGACAGGTACTTACCGGCGGGACCTGGCTCCGCAGGCGGCCTCCAGAGTCCTCGGGGGGGACGCGGGGGGATCTGGCCCCGGAGGGTGCCCCCATGGTGGCCTCGCCCGCGTTCGGAGCCCACCGACACGCGGGCGGGCCTGTGCCGTGGGGGCACTCTATTCCTCCGCATCGGCTGGTGTACCGGTCCACGATGGCCGACTCGGAGATGAACCCCCCCCGCGGATGCGCTGGCGAGACGCCAGCATACGCTGGCGCTCCCGCGCATGCGTCAACTCACGCCGGCTGGTGAAGGCCCTTCGGCGCCGGTTGGAGTGGCGCCAAGCCCTTTCCGTGCCGGCCGGTGCGGCGCAAACCACTCCGGCGCCGGCCTAGCCCCTGAAGGTGCGGAGGATTCCGCACCTATAGGGCAGCCCAATGCCGGAGTGGTTCACGCCACTCCTTAGCGCCGGAGTTGCCGCCCCGCCGGTTTCCGAAGAATTCCGCCCATTATTTCTCATGAGGGCTCCTAGTTTCTGCTTTCGAACGACATGGCTTGGAGTCTTCTCAAAAATGATGCTTTCTCTCGAATGCCTTCACCAAGAATCCACTTCCAGAGTTTTGACCTCTCCTTCTGGTATTCCTCTGCCTTGGGTCACCACATACATTCAAGCTTCCTCACAATCTCTCAGCAGCCCAGCCTCCAAAAGAATAGCACTGATTCACAGGCCATATTAAGGAGTCACCAACCATCTGGTCACCTTGGATCTCTGGCTTCTTCCAAGCCCAGGTTTTCCCAGGTCCAGATCTTGAAGCTCTAACTTTTAACTTGGAGCCTCTCTGTTCCTCATCATCAGTTTTACTGAACAGGATCTGTTTTTGAACCCTGTTCCTTGACTTCACAGTCTTCCTGAAACTTTGTTCTGTACCATTCCGTAGTTTCAGGATTTTTCTGTTCTTTAGCTTGAGATTTGCTCTCTGTCATTCCTCGCCTGTGCCCATTCCAGCAGTTTCTGTGGGCTAGTGTTTTCTTCTTAGTTTCCTTATTCCAACTGAACTCAACCGTTTTTACTGCCTCAGTGTGAGCCCTTGGTTGCTAGTCAATAGCCCTGATTTTTTTAATACCCTCTGCATGCTTTAGAGTCACAAAAACAAAATTAAAATGGAGGCAATGTTGAAAGTGAAACTTAATTAAAATTCTTAACCCATTCTTAACACACAAATACAGAAACACAAATTAAGCTTATCTAAAGCTATATCTTATTCCTTAAACCCACAAAAACAAATAAACAAATGTCTAATTCTTTAACCATGACCATGATTCAATGACCCTCATTGCAACTGATGCTTGCACCGGGCGCCGGGCCGATGGCGAATTACCCATCTCCATTTGCCTGGCACGATCTTGATCTCACCATCACTGGGCTCATTTAAATACCCGGATGCCAAATTCACCCAGCGCCTGGGACTCAATGGCCGTGCCTGGAAGACCTTGTCAGGGCATCACTTAGGTTTGCTCAAATGCGGACCAGTCATTATGGCACGGGAGGGGGGGGGGGGTGGTCTCTCAGGCCATGGTGGTAACCTAGCACTCCCCCTGGTACCTGGGTACCTTCGCACTGCCAGCATGGCACCCTGGAAGTGCAACCCTGACACTGCCAGGGTGCCCATGTGGCACAGCTAGGGTGACAGGTTGGCACTGCTAGGGTTCAGGCCCAGGGGACCTTGCCACTTGAAGGGAGGTGAGAGGGGGTTCCCATGGCCTCCCCAAGTTGGGGGATGATGGGGGCAGAAAGCAGAGGGGGGGGCTGCTGAAAGGGGAAGAGGTAGATCGGGGCAGCCGAGCAAAATATTGCCCCGACCCCCATTCCTGCTGGCAAGATCAGCTCACCAGCAGGAAATCACTTCCAAGTGCGGCCTCGGTGGAGAGAAACTCCCTGACGCCAAAAAAAAATGCAACATGCCTTGAATAGCGAGGTATTTCTCGCCACTGCAGCTGCCAAGAAATGCTCCGCTAAATGCGCCCGACAATAGGTAAATTTGACTATTCTTCTTGTGTTTGTATCAAGATAGTTCTAACTTTTTTGTCTGGTTTAATAAAGTTCATTTTTTCTTTTTTCATACATATTTTATTTTTTGTCAAAATTTGTTCAGTAGACTCCTGTGAATTTGTTCAATAACTTATTTTAAGTAATTCATGGGATCTGGGTATTGCTGGCGCACCCATCTCTAATTAACCTGAACTGAGTGGCTTGCTAGGCTATTTCCGAGAGCAGTTAAGAGTCAACCTCATTTTTGTGGGTCTGGAGTCACATGTAGCCCAGACCAGGTACGTGTGGCAGATTTCCTTCCCTCAAGGATATTAGCGAACCAGATGGGTTTTTATGGCAACCAAAAATGGTTGCATGGTCATCATTAGACTTTTATTTGTAGATCTGAATTGAATTGAAATTCCACCACCTGCTGTGGGTCCCCAGAACATTACCCTGGGCCTCTAAATTACTAGTCCAATGGCAATACCACTATACCATCGTCTCCCCATGGTTTTTTAAACCTCCATGGTTTCTTAAAAAATAAGTTAGGATCTATCAAGCCAGGTTTCATTCTGCGATTTAATTTGTCCAGTATTAACAACAGCTGGTACCACAAGAGTTATTATTTTATGTACTCACCGGTTAATTATTTCATCTGAGTTGCTCCAGGTCATATTCCAATGAAATTGCAGGTTGAGGGTCTTGAGGTGGCTTATGTTGGAGCCCAGATTATGTCAGGTGACAGGGTTGGGTTCAGACAGGCCACAATGTAGCAGCCAAGGCATTATCGTCAGGTTCACAGTTAGGGCCGGGCTTTAAAACTCAGTAAAGTGTGTTTGGGCAGGAGACTATGGACTGAATAGAGAGACCAAGAAATAAGTATGGCAAGGGAAGGGCTTGACACCGCTTGAGCTGCAGCGTCAGTGTGGGGCACAATCTCAGAGGAGGGGAGCTCCTGACCCATTTGCAATTGCTGCAATGGAGGTTGCAACCGACAGTTTGGGAACTTCTAATTTAGACCTTTGATGGTAGCTGTTTGTGCTCCAGTGTGAAATTAGCAGTTAGATGCTGCCTCATGGTGTGTACCACAGATGTGCTGATGGAAGTGACCGCCAATTCCATGTAGGGAAGAATACAAACATCCCAACAGGGAGCAGTAGGTCATTCGGCCCCTCGAGCCTGCTCCACCATTAGTTAATATCGCGGCTGATCTGATAGTAATCTCAAATCTGCATTCTGCGTTCCCCAAGGTCCCTTGCTTACCAAAATGCCTATCCATCTCTGCCTTAAAATGTATTCAAAGTCTCTGCTTCCACTGCCTTTTCAGGAAGAGAATTTTACAGACTCACAACCCTCTAAGAAAAGAAACATCACCTCATCTCCATTTTAAATGGATGATCCCTTATTTTTAAAAAGAGCCCTGGTTCTAGATTCTCTCACAAGAGGAAACATCCTCTCCACATCCAGCCTGTCAAGATCCCTCAGGATCTTATACATTTTAAATAAGCCACCTCTGGCTCTTCTAAACTCTCATGGATACAAGTCAAGCCTGTCCAACATAAGACAAACCCCCTAATTTCAGGTTTAATCTGGTAAACCTTCTCTGAACTGCTTCCATTGCATTTACATTGTTCCTTCAATAAAGTGACAAATACTGTACGTAGTATTCTAGATGTGGTCTCACTAGTACTCTGTAACTGAAGCATAACCTTCCTACTTTTATATTCAATTCACTTCGCAACATATTATAACATTCTTTTTGATTTCCTAATTACTTGTTATCCCTGCAGGTTCATCTTTTCTGATTCATGCATGAATATACCCAGATCCCTTTGCATCTTTTATTTTCTGCTCTGCATTCTCTCCCGGCTTCTCTTTTATTCTTCCTGCCAAAATGGGCAATTGCACATTTTCCTACATTATACTCCACTATGTAGGGGCGAAATTCTCCCCCAACGGCGCGATGTCCGCCGACTGGCGCCAAAGACGGCACCAATCAGACGGGCATCACGCCGGCCCAAAGGTGCGGAATGCTCCGCATCTTTGGCGGCCAAGCCCCAACATTGAGGGGCTAGGCCGACGCCGGAGGGACTTCCGCCCCGCCAGCTGGCGGAAATGGCGTTTGTTGCCCCGCCAGCTGGCGCGGAAATGCGGCGCATACGCGGGAGCGTCAGCGGCCGCTGACAGTTTACCGGTGCATGCGCGGGAGCGTCAGCGGCCGCTGAAAGTTTCCCGCGCATGCGCAGTGGGGAGAGTCTCTTCCGCCTCCGCCATGGTGGAGGCCGTGGCGGAGGCGGAAGGGAAAGAGTGCCCCCACGGCACAGGCCCGCCCGCGGATCGGTGGGCCCCGATCGCGGGCCAGGCCACCGTGGGGCCACCCCCCCGGGGTCAGATCGCCCCGCGCTCCCCCAGGACCCCGGAGCACGCCCACGCCGCCTGGTCCCGCCGGTAAATACCAGCTTTGATTTACGTCGGCGGGACAGGCAATTTCTGGGCGGGACTGCGGCCCATGCGGGCCGGAGAATTGAACGGGGGGTCCCGCCAACCGGCGACTTCAGCGGGGGCGGGGGTGGGATTCACGGCGGCCAACGGCCATTCTCCGACCCGGCGGGGGGTCGGAGAATGACGCCCTAGGTCTTTGACAACTCACTTAAACAATCTATATATTTTTGTAGCCTCCTTGTGTCCTCTTCACAATTTACATTCCTACCTATCTTTGTGTCATCAGAAAATTTGACAAACATGCCTTCAACCACTTCATCCAAGTAAGTTATAGAAATTGTAAAAAGTTGAGGTCCCAGCTCTGATCCCTCTGGCACACCAATCATTATATCTTGCCAACCAGAAAAAGACCCATTGATGCCTACTCTCTGTTTCCTATTAGCTAACCATTCTTCAATCCATACCAGTATGTTACCTACTACACAATGAGCTTTTATTTTCTGCAATAATGTTTTGATGTCGCATTTTATCAAATGCTTTCTGGAAATCTAAGTACAGGCGGTTAAATTTTTTGCTTCACTGCACAATGCTTCTGGAGTGACACTACTGGTATTGGTGTCCATTACTACTTCCTGCTACTATCATCTGAACATACATTTGAAGGATATATTTCTTCACATCAGGGGCGAAATTCTCCCCCAACGGCGCGATGTCCGCCGACTGGCGCCAAAAACGGCGCCAAACAGACGGGCATCGCGCCGTCCCAAAGGTGCGGAATGCTCTGCATCTTTGGGGGCCAAGCCCCAACATTGAGGGGCTAGGCCGGCGCTGGAGGGATTTCCGCCCCGCCAGCTGGCGGAAATGGGGTTTGTTGCCCCGCCAGCTGGCGCGGAAATGCGGCGCATGCGCGGGAGCGTCAGCGGTCGCCTACAGTTTCCCGCGCATGCGCAGTGGGGAGAGTCTCTTCCGCCTCCGCCATGGTGGAGGCCGTGGCGGAGGCGGAAGGGAAAGAGTGCCCCCACAGCACAGGCCCGCCCGCGGATCGGTGGGCCCCGATCGCGGGCCAGGCCACCGTGGGGGCACCCCCCCGGGGTCAGATCGCCCCGCGCTCCCCCAGGACCCAGAGCACGCCCACGCCGCCTGGTCCCGCCGGTAAATACCAGCTTTGATTTACGCCGGCGGGACAGGCAATTTCTGGGCGGGACTTCGGCCCATCCGGGCCGGAGAATTGAGCGGGGGGTCCCGCCAACCGGCGCGGCTCGATTCCCGCCCCCGCCCAATCTCCGGTACCGAAGACTTCGGCGGGGGCGGGGGCGGGATTCACGGCGGCCAACGGCCATTCTCCGACCCGGCGTGGGGTCGGAGAATGACGCCCCAGAAACAGGCAGGTAGATTCCCCGTCCTGAGACTATGTGGGGCAGGATTCGTGGACTTCCACGACAGCATAGCTGGTGCCGCACCTGGGCCGATTCAGCGACTCTTGAGGGGCTAGCACCAGCCCCACATGGAACACAATCGATTCCAATGAGAAACGGTGCTGGATTCACCGGTTTCGGGATTGGCACTCAGGAGGCTGACAATCTGCTGCCGCATATGCCCCACACACACCATCCCAGCCAACAAGATGGCAGCAAGAAGAGCAGCTCCATGCTTCATTGATGCCAAGCTCGAGATCCTCCTGGACACGGTGGAGGAGAGGCGGACCACCCTGTACTCCAGACCGGGAAGGAGGCTGCAAGCCGTTATTCGCCGTGCCTGGCCGCAGGTGGCAGAGGCGGTCAGAGCCATCAGCAACACCGTTCGGACTGGTCTGCAGTGACGCAAGAAACTGCACGACCTGCTCAGGGCAGCCAGGGTGTGTAGGCAGCACTGTGCACCAATGCACCAAGCTCTGTGAGATCCCGGACAGGTCCTCACTCGCCGTTTGGAAGGAGCCATAGCGTAAATGTTCAGAGTGACCGTCACCTTGACGGCCACCGGGAGCAGGTGTCCTCCCCTATATCCCCGCGGTGCTAGGTGTGCCATGCTCTGGCCGATATGTCGCACTGTCACCCTGCTCAGCCAGAGTCTTCGATGGCATACCCGCTCTGGCAGGTCCTCGAAAGACAGGCGCTGCCAGTACAAACGCGGCCTCATGCGGCGACCCCTTTGTACCTCCTCCTCCTTGGCCTTTTCAGCAGCCGGCTCTCCATCCTTGGTGGCTGCCCACAATTCCTCTGGGACACGATCAGTTGCTGCAGCTCCCTGCTCCTCGAGCAGCTTCAATTCGTACAGCCACAGGGCAAACCCCAGGGCTGCAGCGGCTAGCGGGAAGGCCACCATTGCTAGGTTGTATTCCAGTATCCATTGTCTGCAGGGGTGAAAGGCTGACATGTTAGCATGGTGCGTACCCCGTGCCGAACCAGGTCCAACGAGTTACACGGTGCCCCTGGTTGGCAGTGCAGACTCTGGCCCCGCATGCCCCCCCTCCATCCCCTCACCCCTGGCCCATTGGTGGCCGGCACTGTGGTCACTCTGGACCTGGAGCCCATTCCTTCTGCCACGGATGCCGTTGGTTAACACTGCCCTTGCTAGCGGCATGCTCTGCGGCTTCCGTATAGTGCTCCTGTTGGGACTATTGTGGGAGTTTCCTTTGAGTTGGCTGCGTCATGCCCCGCCAGTGGGTGGGGACCGAGGGTGGTGGTGGTATGGCAGAGGGTGGGGTGTGGGGGTGGTGGGGTCGAGGGTGGTGCTGGGTGCGGGGGTGGTGGCGGTGGCGGGGTGGGGCATTCATACAGCCGGTATGCAGAACCTGGGGCGAAGGTGGGTGCTCTGTTGGGTGCACAGCAAGATGACTGCGTTGCAGGCCGCAGCAATAGCAGTCCATGCCTGGATACCGCCCCAGCCTGTGGGGGTCACCCCGGCCACACGGCCCATTCCTCCATCACCTTCCCTACCTGACCCTGGAAGTGTCCCCTCCCACCACAGCCAGCCTGACCATTGTCCAGCCCAGCAGCCCGCAGTTACCCCTCTTCGCATCCTACCTCCTCTCTCTCCCTCATCAGCCACAACACCGCTTTTAAAAGCACAAGTGAACCTCGCGTCGGGAATTTGACCCATCGGTGGCGGAGGATCGCGGAGGCCCTGGAGAATACTGGCCAGGCCCACTAATGATTTGCAAACAGTGTTTTACTGTGATTGTGATCGCAAACTTAGTGTACGTGATTGTGGAACGCACTAATGCCGCTGTCGAGGCGATGGAGAATTGCGATTTGGCGTGAAATCGGCGCTCGCCACATTTTTGGCATCAGAACCAATTCTTCACCCAATCCCGTTTCCCGATTTCGGTATCTGCTGACGGAGAATGCTGCCCTGGATGTCTCACCATTTTTCCATTTCTTCCAGCATGATCTCCAGTCTATTAGCTGAAAGCATTTATGCCCGCTCTCTCGCATGTTCAGCCGTTTCTCAAAATATGTGAGCCCAAACTGTCTTGTGAAAAATCTCCTGCCACGTCTTGCAGCCACAATGCACCTTCCCTTTGAGAAGTGCAGGCTGTCTTGAAGTAATCCATTCATGGTGTCAAACCCTCTGCTGATGAGTCAACCAATGAACAGCACGAGGACTGCTAGCTGCAAGCAAATATCACTTCAAATAGGAGACAGCAAGTTAACGTGCAACCTACAATATAATAAACAATTGTGGATTGATCACCTAGCGCTAACCTTTTCTCTCTTTCTGGAGTTTATATATTTTCTCGCACAGTAACTCCCCTGTGCGCAGACATGAGGTGAGATACTGTGTATGCTTTGCTTTAAGTTCCTGTCTTTTTGGTGACAGGAGAATTAATCTGAGTGATGAAAAAAAATGTCAAGCTCAGTGAGCAATTAGGAAATTTCAAACATTCTGGAGTTTTATTTAGGCTTAGTATATGTTCATGTCAGCACCTCTCTCAAAACATGATGCTTGTTCCAACGCTCGCAAACTGGGGCAAGAGAATACATAAAATGAATGACCCCCTCACCTCACCTGTTCCCATTATTCTTACTGAGAATCCAACAATCAACTGTGTAAGCTACAAGCCATATCATTGTCTATTCTGAGAAAATGATTAATGAATAGATTCAAGCGACACATTTGTGTCATCTTTTGTTACATCCTTCCTATGTTCCATAAAGCTGAAATAATGATATTTACTATCACATTCCACAAGTTGAGGCTGGGATACTGACGAAAAGCATGATAGTGATGAATGTGCTCTGAAATATTCAATGATTCCTTGAGAATAATTCTTTACAATATTTATACTAAAGGAAAATGTTGCGCAATTTAAAAAAAGTTATAAATGTCACTAAAGTTGCTCTCTTTGAGCAAATTACTGGAAAGTTAGTTCAGAATATTTTATGTCACCAGGATTAATTTTCTTACGAATCATAAGTCTGTTTTTAGAAGAGAAGTTTGGATTATTGTGGCATTGTAATACCTGTGCGATGGGTTAATTTAACTGTCCTCATTCTCAAATTGCCATCCTGATAACACGTTAAATAGCAAACTTAAGGTTAGGATAATACAAGTCAAGCTGATGCTTTCGAAGCTGGAGACCCATCATGTTCTGCACAGTACCTCCAGCCATTTCCTGCTTAGCCCATGTGGTGCCCCATTTTATCTTGGGTTCAGGGTATAGATGGGATTTCTTCAGGGTTAACCTGTTACCCGACCATGGACTATTTGTAAAATCATTCTTGTTTATTTAAAGATCTATGTGGATCTCAGTACTCTACATGAGTTTGTACATCTGCTTCCCTCAAGAGCCTGGTTACTAGATCATGTGACATTACATTGTAGTTAACATTCTTAGTTAACATAGTAAACATCAGCATTTACATCAGCATCATATGCTCCTGATGTTAACCCTTTGCTCCATATTTACCCCCAAAGTCTCAGACTTCACAGGGTTCGCGACTTTGGTGCATTAACCAATATCCCTGATTATAGAATCATAGAATTTACAGTGCAGAAGGAGTCTATCGAGTCTGCACCGGCCCTTGGAAAGAGCACCCTACCTAAGCCCACACCTCCACCCTATCTCCACACCTCCACCCAATCCCCATAACCCCACCTAACCATTTTTGGACACAAAGGGCAATTTAGCATAGCCAATCCACCTAACCTGCACATCTTTGGACTGTGGGAGGAAACTGGAGCACCCGGAGGAAACCCACCCAAACACGGGGAGAACATGCAGACTCTGCACAGGCAATGACCCAAGCCGGGAATCAAACCTGGGACCCTGGAGCTGTGAAGCAACTGTGCTAACCACTGTGCTATCATGCTGCCCTGATTTCATGTTGAGATTGAGGACACACTGCAATTTTTCTTCTTTCGGTAGCAGTGTCTTCCCCCTGGGTGTTTGTAAAGTTTCTACTTGTTTCTAGTTCCTTGTCTCTGTTTGGATCTAAATAGTGTGTCCAAGGTTCCATTGGCTTTGTTCCCTATTTTATCAAGGCTCATAAATACGGTGGGGCAGCACAGTAGCATAGAGGCTAGCACAATTGCTTCACAGCTCCAGGGTCCCACGTTCGATTCCTGGCTTGGGTCACTGTCTGTGCGGAGTCTGCACGTTCTTCCCGTGTGTGCATTGGTTTCCTCCGGGTGCTCCAGTTTCCTCCCACAGTCCAAAGATGTGCAGGTTAGGTCGATTGGCCATGCTAAATTGCCCTTAGTGTCCAAAATTGCCCTTAGTGTTGGGTGGGGTTGCTGGGTTATGGGGTTAGGGCGGAGGTGTAACCTTGGGTGGGGTGCTCTTTCGAAGGGACGGTGCAGACTCGATGGGCCGAATGGCCTCCTTCTGCACTGTAAATTCTATGATTCCTTCCAATATTTTCCTGGTCCAACTCAATTCTATAAGATCTCGGTTGTGGAACTCTTTCTATTACAATGCCTTCTGTCTGTTGATCCCATATCCACACTCTCTCCCTGGGCTGTATCATTTACAAGTCTCATGCTCTGTGCCTGTAGTTGTAATTATGAGCTTGACTGCCCGTTTGTTGCTCCTCATGGTTTTCATGATTATCTGAGGTAATGTTAAGATGTAACATTTGTTGTAGAACAGTCTTCCCATCAATAGTTCTGATGGTGAGAAGCTGTTTATTTAGCGATGAGGATTTGTAATTAAGAAGGGCTAATATCTTTGTTCTTTTTCATCCATTCCTTTATTGTTCGAACTCCTTTTTGCTTCTCCATTCGACTGAGGATTTTTAGGTGAACTAATCACATGCATGAAACATTATTCATGCGTAGTTATGGAACAGCTCATTAGCAACCTGATGACTGTGGTCTAATGCCACAATGTCCTGGATGCCATGCACCTGCAGATTCTTGTCAGTGATGTACTGACTGCCTTTACCTTGTTGCTATGCAGTCTACTCACGTCAAACCATCTGGAGTAGTTATCAATGAGGAAAATGAAAACTTTGCCTTTGAACTCAAATAAATCCATTGCCAGGCATTGCCATGACCTCAAAGGAAAAGTGGAGGGTGTCTATGGTTCACTCTGTTGTTGCATATCTAAGGTATGATTACCTCTTCAATGGATTTTCTGGAGAATGTTGAGTTGAGATGTTTTAGGGATGATAAGTCTGGCAATAAAAACTAAAAAATCATCAATGATTGTGAGATATTTTCTCCGTTCGGTGTATTTGCAAAGTACTGAGATATTAGGAGTATAATCTGACCATTTGTTCTGGGGGTATTCCTTTATTTTGATGCATTCAACATCCTGTTGTTGTGTTTGCATGATCTCTCATATGTTTTCTTTGGCTATTGAGTGTTTGACAAGAAGTGAAGTGTATGTTTCAAATTCTTCAATAAAATGTAAGCATTATAACTTGACTCCATCCACTGAATTATTCTTAATGCATCTACTGTTATCCAGTACATACCCTTGAACATTCCCAGTAACTGAATTGTGTCTCATGGGCAGGATTCTCCGATCCTGCTTCGGGTCGGATATTCACCGGGGGGGGGGGGACACGAGAATCGCTCCACGCCGCTCCGACGCTGGGCCACCGATTCTTCGGCGACACAATGTGGGGTCGCCGCTGCGCCGGTCGTGGGCCGTTGAAAGCGCCCCCCTCCCGGCGATTCTCCATGCCTCGATGGGCCGAATGCCCGCCGGCATGAGGGGGGTGGGGTGGCGGGGGTATCCGACAGGTCCATGATCGGGGCCTACCAATTGGCGGGCGGGCTAATTCTGGGGGGAGGGCCTATGTTCCTCCGCACCTGGCCCCTTTAGGGCTCCGCCATATTGCCCGGGAGACGGTGCAGAGACGGCAACCCACGCACATGCGCGGGCCCGCACCAGTCGTGGCGCGCATTCGCTAACCCGCGCCGGCCATGGCATGTATGCGCGGACCCGCGCCGGCCATGGCTCTCCGGCTTTTGAGCAGCGGACAGCATACTAGCCCCCTAGGAAGGGGTGAATGCCTGGGCCTGGAGGCCCATTGGTGCCGGAGTCACTTGGCCAGTTTTGACGCTGGCGTCAACACTTGGCCGGGATTTCAGAGAATCCCGGCTCGTGAGTCTCACTCTGAAACATTGAATTCCACGATGACATTTTCACATTCTTCTTCAGCTAAGAAGAGTAACCAAAGGTTTGTGGTCAGTTTCATTTTTTTAAATTGATTCAAAGGATGTGGACTTCACTGGCTAGGTCAGTATTTATTGCCCATCCCCAATTGCCCTTGAGAAAGTGGTTGTGAGTTTCCTTTGTGAACCACTGCAGTCCACATGGTATAGGTACACCCACAGTGATCGTGACATAATCAGAGAACTTCACACAGGCTTAGGAGGCTGCTCATGCTTCTTTCTCAATGCTTGCATACCTCTTCTCTTTATCTGTGCGAGATCCTGGGGAATAATAAACTGGCCTTCTTTGTCCATCTCCTTCAACTTGAAACAACATTGCACCCAAATCTGTAGATAATGTATCACTGCTACAACAATGGATCCTAATGCACGAGAATATCTGGTGAAATTAGGAAATCTTTGATTTTGTCAAAAACATTTTGTTGGTCCACATTCCAGCACCTCTGTTGACCCTGTCTGAGCAGCTATTGTGACTGATGTGTTGGGTACTCTGCTACACAGACGAACCAACACAGTTGCGAATGGTACAACTCAGTTTTATTAATAACATTTATTTACAGTGGTAAACTGGTTACTGAGGTTCGATCATAACCCTAGAATCTGTGGACCTATTCCTAATACTATCTTGTCGTGGCACTCAGCACATGGTTGATGTCTGAGTGGCTTGCTATGAGCTCTGTGCCCTGAGCTGTCTCCTGCTGGAATGCCCGGGAAGTGTCGTGTTCCCGGAGAGGTTGAAGATGTCTGCGAACACACCCGCCACTTGATCCATGCAGGATTTGTGTGCATAACAGGGATTCTGTCAGGATCCGTTGCTTTCCAAGGGTTCACTTTCAAGAAGGCCGATCTGACTTCGGAAGATGTGATGGTCGGTATGGGTATGTCCGAGGCTGCTGGGGCAGTTGACAACGGTTTGATCGTTTCCTGCTTGAACCCAGCATAGAATACATTGAGTTCATCAGGGAGGGGTGCTCTGCTGCCGGAGATTCTGCTCGGCTTCGCATTGTAGGCTTTTTCATGCCTGTCTTATTCAGGAAAAGTCAATGGATGTGAACCCATGAGACACAATTCAGTTACTGGGAATGTTCAAGGGTATGTACTGGATAACAGTAGATGCATCACAGGTGAATAACATCACTCAATTCTGCATGGGATCCTTTAGCATGAGATTGCTCAAATTACAACTTGTAATCAGACCCTCACGATCTACATTTGAGGCCGTCATAAAAACAAGGAAATGTGACTTCAGTTAAATTCAACAGGTCATGAACCCGGACTCGCAGTTCAGTGAACTGTGCTCAAGAAATGCTCCAGAATGCATATGGAGCAGACCATCACATAACTGGCCTGCCTTTACCAGTTGCATCATTGGAGGAAGAACCAATTCTTTGTGCAACTCATATTGCAATTTTCCTAGCTGTGTATCAATTGATTTATGTTAAAGAACAGACTTCAAGTGTTTGATCGTACAGAAATTCACTGTGAGTTGATAGATTTCAATTAGCGGGGACATCTATGTTTAAATGAGCTTTGCAGATTGTTTTTCCTTTGTTAAAATCAATATCTGCATTCAGTGCCAAATGCTCCATGCATCAGAGTTAAAGACTGACACCATTTACTATTTAATTACAAAAGCACATTGTGATTATTTGAGGTGCATTACGCAAACAGGTAATGATGTCACAAAGAACCAGAAGCCAAAGTTAATAATAATAATAATAATAATCTTTATTGTCACAAGTAGGCTTATATTAACACTGTAATGAAGTTACTGAGAAAAGCCCCTAGTCGCCGCATTCCAGCGTCTGATCGGGTACACAGAGGGAGAATTCAGAATGTCCAAATTACCCAACAAGGACTTGTGGGAGGAAACCTGAGCACCCAGAAGAAATCCACACAGGTGCGAAGAGAACGTGCAGACTCCGCACAGACAGTGACCTAAGCTGGGAATTGAACCTGGGACCCTGGCGCTGTGAAGCAACAGTGCTAACCACTGTGCTACCGTGCCGCCCAGTTAGAACGTTCCTTGCCAGGTCAACATACAGAGTGGCTAGTGGATTGGAAACGTTTTTCCTCCGATTATCAAATTCTCTCCTTCGGAAGATACTAACTCAATGTTCCGTGGCTGCTGGCAGTCCTCTGATACCTCATTATTCATGTATGAGTCTTGATGGCTAGTGTAGCCTGTCCTGCTTTCAACTAACCCAATGAATCATAGAATGGATACAGTCCCATTTTGCCCCTGCTGGCCCTTTGGATGAGCCCAATATCCCTGCAAATTATTCCTTTTCAGGTAATCATCCAATTCGCTTCTGAAAACCTCAGTTCACCCTGCCTCCACCACACTCTCAGACAGTGGCAGTGTATTCCAGATCTCAACCCCTCGCTGCGTGAAAATGATTTTACTCATATTGTCATTGCTTCTGGTACTAACTACTTTTAACTTTGCCAGGTAAATGCTTTCCGCAGAGAAAAAGAAGTGAGTGCACTGAACTGCCTTTGATGTGGTCCAAGAGCTGTCAATCATAGCTAGATGTTTATCAACATTGTGGTTTGTTTCACAGCAGGCTACTTTGAAATCCACTCAAGTGTGAAGGGAAACTAAATTAAGCTATCCAGATAGCTGGTTGTGTGCGCATACTGTCAATCACAGCTTAGTGAAATCAATTTCACATCACTCTGAACGAAAGCCTTGCCACTCAAAGATCTGCGGGGATTTAATTTACAGATGCTGCTTCCTCTGCCTGAACCAGCAGGTGTATTGCGCAGGTGTGTTTTAAAGCAAGGATTTTTTTCACTGTCTCAATCTGCTGTATAGCTTCCAGGCAGGGGTCTCCCTTATGGGGGCTTCCAGGCAGGGGTTTCTCAAGGGGGGGGGGGGTTTCCAGGCAGGAATTTCTCTTATGGGGGGATATCTGTTGGGGTCTCTGTAATGGAACTTCTTCTCGTGTGGATCTCTCTGGTGGGGTTCTCTCTTACTGGGGAGTTCCTGGTGGGGGTCTCTGGTAGAGGGGGTCGGTAAGGGGACTTGGGTCATTCTCGTACTGTGGCCAGGTGACCCAGAAAATCCCGTGGTGGATGGGGGTGGCTAGGCGGAATTGAATTGCAGTGGAGAGGGCCACTGGACCTTGATATCGGGCCATCCAGTCAAAATGGCAGCCCAATAGCGGAATCTGCGATGGAATCCCCCGCAATTCCCACGTGAACGCAAATCAATGGCAATTCATCTCGAGCGGAAGAACGTAGTCTCCCAAAAGGAGAATTCTGGCCAGGCTCTCAAACTTTCCTGCCATCATCAATAATTTATGCACATATACACCCAGGTCCCTCCTCTCCTGAACCACTCCTGCCTGGTATGGCAACTGCTCGGCCCAAGACCGCAAGAAACTTCAGAGAGGCGTGAACACCGCCCAGTCCATCAAACAAATTTGACTCTACACATCCCGCTGTCTTGGGAAAGCGGGCAGCAAAATCAAAGACCCTTCCCACTCGGCTTACTCACTCTTCCAACTTCATCCATCGGGCAGGAGATACAAAAGTCTTAGAACATGCACGAACAGATTCAAAAACAGCTTCTTCCCCAACTCCGAAACGACCCTCTTATGGACTGACCTGATTAATACTACACTCCTGTATACTCCACCCGATGCTGGTGTCTAGGTATTTACATTGTGTGCCTTGTGTTGCCCTCTTCTTTATTTTCTTTTCCTTTCATGTACCAAATGATCTGTTTGAGCTGCACGCAGAAAAATACTTTTCACTGTACATCGGTACACGTGACAAAATAAACAAATCCAATCCACTTTTAGAGTTGTATTCTTTATTTTATATGGGGCGGATCCCCCTGACCTCCCGCAGCAGGTTTAATGGCAGGTGGGATTGGGGATGGGGTTGTCGGGAGGGAGCAATATGGCAGGTGTTTAAATGTCTGTTTCCCACTGGTGTAAAATGACGTAAATGGGACACTGATGACGACGCGACTGGAATTGTTGGACAGTGTCTTCCCGGATGACCCTCAAGGAAGATCTTTTGCAAATAGATTTTGACTAAAAGTACATCAGGAAGTGGTCCACACGTCAACCTATGGGAAAAGGAGACGGTGAATCCTGGTTGATCCTGTCAGATGGTTCCCTGAGCAGTGTCAAAGTCATTTTTTAGAATGCCTCATCACCAGAACTTACATGGAAACATAGAAAATAGGTGGAGGTGGAGGCCATTTGGCCCATCGAACCTGCTCTGCCACTCATTATGCTCATGGCTGATCATCCAACTCAGCAACCTATTCTCACTTTCCCCCATATCCTTTGATCCCTTTACACCCCAGAGCTGTATCTAACTCCTTCTTGAAAACATACAGGGTGGGATTCTCCGTTGTTCGACATGATTGGTGTATGTGTATATGTTTGTGTGTGTGTGTGTGTGGGAGGGGGGGGATAGCGAGTGTTGGGGGGAAGGGAGAGAGAGAGAGAGTGTGTGAGGGGGAGGGAGGGAGAGAGAGAGTGTGGGGAGGGAGGGAGAATTGCACATCAGCCGAAAATCGTGGCCGGCACTGGGCGCCAAACGGAACGCAATGCTCCGTTCCCTTGACAGTGGTGTGGCCATACCCTACACTGCACGTTGATGTCGCCATGCAAATTGTCCAGGAAATGCTGTTGGCATACCATTAATGGCCGCACCCCAATATTTTCCAGCTCTCCAGCAATGCTTCACCTCCACCAGGTTTCACTTGTGGTGGAGAAAATTGGGAAGCAGGAGCCGTGGCTGCTGAGGGAGAATGAGTAAGTAGGACAGGTTCCCAATGACTCAACTATGGGCTGCCGGTGCTCCCGCTGGCTGGGGGGTGGGGTCTGCCAGGGCCGGGCTGGGTAACGATGGGTGACCAGGGGATGGGCCATGGGGTCGGGGTGACCTTCTGGAACCGGGGTGTCCAGGCATGGGCCGCCATGCTGTGGCCTTCAAGGCAGCCATTTTGCTGCGTACCCCACTGACCACCCACTGAACACCCACTGTGGGCTGTGGGTCTTATGGGTGCCCCCAACCCACACACGGGCCACCCTGCATGGGGCATCAGGCGGCACACCCAGGTAGGACACCTACAGTAGATCCCACAAGAGGACACTGGACAGGGGTCGCAGAGACTACCACGGGCATGTAGAGGGGCCGCCACTGGTACCCCTGCCGCAGGAATGGGTGCTGGGGCCAGAGGCCTCCCCCGAGACTGATGGGGCCAGGGGTGCTGTGTGGATGCAGATTGCCAGGGGGAATGGCCAGGGGTGAAACAGGAGGGGATGGTGGGAGGGGGACATGTGAGGACATGGCAGTGATGCAGGTCAGAGCCACCATGTAGCCTGTTGGGCCTGATTGGGCACGGGGGGTACCCACCATGCTAACATGTCTGCACTTTACCTCCTGCAGACAATGGATTTCGGTATCCAACCAAGCATGGTTGCCATCATCCAAGCCGCCGCAGCCCTGGCGGAGGCATTGAGGCTGTACGAGCAGGATCTGCTTGAGGCGGGTCCTGTCGAACTGGAGTCTTCCCCAGAGTTACAGCGGCCAGCCGGTGAGGGTGGAGAGCTGGCAACCCAACAGGTTGAAGAGGAGGTGGGAAGGAGGTGCTGCATCACATCTCGTGCATATCTGCAGCGCCTGTCATTCGAAGACCTGTCGGAACGAGCATGTTGTCGAAGACTCCAGCTGAGCGGTGGGGGGGGGGGGGTCCAGGGTGGCACTGCCAGATTTCCTGGGTGGCAGTGCCAAGGTGCCCAGATGTCAGGGGAGTTCCAGAGTGCCGCCCTGCCCTATCCCCAACCACCCGGGAGTCTCCAATGGCCTGTGAGACCCCTCCAGGTGCTGTTAGGTCTGGTCCACATTTGTGTGGATCAGTACTAAATGGCGAGGTCTCCCAGGCCCAGCCATTAGGTCCTGGGCACCGGGAGAATCTGGCAAATGCATATTTAAATAAGTTGAATGGCTCATTTAAATATGCATACCTGGATCTCGCTCTTGCTGGGTGAGATCCAGATTGTGGCACCTTGCGAAGTTTGGTTGAATCTCGCGAGCCATTTCAACCATCTCAAATCTCGCAAGAGGCCTCTCGCAAGAGTCAATAGCCTCGGCCTCCTACAAAGAAACACAAGATTATGTAACCAAAAACAACATTCATCGGGGTTTGGAAGGGAATTTGCTGAAATAGCAGGAACTAGACTCAGAGAAACATTTCAAAATGCACAATAGATCATGTATGGACTACACCTGTTTTTGGAGACATCAGTGCTTCAATGGACAGCCTTTAAGGAGGTGGTTGGACATTGTTAGTACTGTATGATGTTTGACATTCATTGGGCACATAAGTAGAGAGGATGTTGTTGAAGGGGAGATGGGATGGTCGTTCTTCCTGAAACAAAGGTTTCTACTCTTGAGGGAGCAGGAATTTCTCTGCAACGCTGCTGTATCCAGCCAGGAAATCGTCTCTGATTCCTGCTCAACAACATCAGGTGTCTGCTTCAGGCTCTTGCTCCAGCTCTGCCAGACAAGATGAAACTTTTCATTGCTTGTTATCCAAGAGGCAGCAAGATTTAAGATCATTGGAGGTTATAATTATTTAAAGAAGATTTCACTTCAAAAATAAAAGAAATATAACTTGGCCAAGTGATTTGGCACTGTGAGGCATTCCAGAAATGATCACATTTCATAAGTGCTGCCCGAGTATCATAACTTTACAACTAAAATCCCAGATGTATTGGAAATGCTGGTTTCCGAGTGATTACTGAAGATTTTTTTATTATTCTTTCATGGGATGTGTGTGCCACTGACTAGGCCAGCATTTATTACTCATCCCTAATTGCCCTAGATAGGATAGTAGTAAGCTGCCTTTTTGAACCACAGCAGTCAATCTGGTGTTGGTACAGTTACAGTGCCATTGGGCAGGAAGTTCCAGGATTTTGATCCAGCCACAGTAACGGAACGGAGATATATTTCCAATTCAGGATATTGTATAACCTTGAGGGGAATTTTCAGGGGGTAAGGCCACCATGCATCTGCTCCTGTTGTCCTCCTAGGTGCTGTAGGAGGGGGTGGACATAGGTTTCGAAGGTGCTTTTTAAGCAGCCTTGGCAAGTTGCTGCACTGCACTGAAACTGTGGGTTGGTGGTGGAGGGAGTGAATGTTTACGATGGTGAGTGGGTTGTCAATCAAGTGGGCTGCTTGAGCTTTTTGTGTATCGTTGGAGCTGCACTCATCCAGGCAAGTGGAGAGTATTCTATCAGATTCCTGACTTATGCCTTACAGGTGGTGGACAGGCTTTTGGCATTCTGGAAATGAGTTACTCATGCCTCTCATCTATTCTTGAAGGCACAGTATGGCCACGAACTGTTTCAGTAATTGAAGAATTGTGACTAGTACTGAACACGATACAATCATCAGTAAACATCCGCACTTCTGATCTTCTGATCATTGATGAAGAAGTTGAAGATGTTTGGGCCGAGGACACTATCCTGAGGAACTGATACATTTGAGCATGTACTCATGGATTGGTTAAGGCGATGGATTAGAACACCATTGGAGTCTCCCCATGTAAGTTCAAATCCTGCAGTGATGCCCTTGACTTGAGATGATTGACCTCCAATAACCAAAACTACTTTCCTTTGTGTTTGGTATGACTCCAAAGAATGGAAAGTTTTTAAGTTGGTGTAAAAAGTTGTGTGCTGCATGCAAAAGCACTTCGCTGAACAATCCCGTAACTTCCTCAGAGTGCCAAACCCCAGTGGATTTCCACTCTCGACTGATTTATCTTTGCTGGGATTCTGAAGCCCCTGTCTCACCCAACCTCTCTCCCTCAGGGTGGGTGAGACAGGAGCAGCCTAGGGTGTCGGCAACTGCATCGGGGTGGAGTAACTGAGGGGCAGAGAGTTAGGAAATGCCCCCTTTCACGGCACTGGCTGCTATAGGAGGTATTTAAAGGGACAATTGGAATGTACATGTTTCAGACAATGAGGCGGCAGAGGGTGGGGGTGGGGGATTAGGACTGGAGAGAGGGGTGGGGGTCAGTCAGGAGATAGGGTGGGGGCTGAGTTGGAGGGGAATCAACTGCAGGGCGTTTAGACCGGAACGGGGATTGGGTCAGAGGAAGGGGGAGAGGAGAGGGAGGGTGAGGCCGGAGAGAGGGAGGACCGGTGGGAGTAGGTCAGACAAGGACCAGAAGGAGTTAGTGTTGGACTGGGGGGGACAGTCCGGGAATGAGGAGTCAGATTGGAGGAGGAGTCAGCCTGGGGGCGAGATCAGTCTAGGAGAAGGGGTGGTTTGAGTCAGAAAGGGGGTAGGTTGAACCAGAGTGGGGGTCGGACAGGAGGGAGTTCAGACCCAGGGGGGCGGGTGGTGGGGGGATAGGGGTGTATTCAGATCAAAGTGGGGAGGGTCAGACTGGAGGGGTCAGACTGGAGGGATCGGACTGGACTGGTGGGGGCAATTCAGGAAATGGGGGTGAGGTTGGATGCAATCACACCTGGGGGGGGGGGGGGGGGGTCGGACTGGGCTGCACGGGAGGAGAGGGTCAGGCCGGGGGATCGGGCTGGAGAGGTGGGGCATTCACGGGAGATAGGGAGGAGGGTTTGACCGGAGGGGTGAGGCCAGTCCGGCGGGGGGTGGTCCAACCGGGTTGCATCGGCAGGGGGTGGGACTGGGTCATACCGAGAGTGGAAGGGATCAGCTTGGGGGTGGGTGTGGTGGGATCCCTGAGGTGTAGAGTGTGTGGGTGGTGTCCTGTGCGAGGCTGGGTCTGTGTTCTTTAAGTAGTTCGGAATATAGGAACATAGGAATTAGGAGCAGAAGTAGGCAATTCAGCCCTTCGAGCCTGCTCCACCATTCAATCAGATCATGGCTGATCTCTTCCTGGTCTCAAAGCCACTTCCCTACATGTTCACCTGATGCGACCATCAATTCACTCGAGACAAGAGTAAAAGTAAACCGTGGCTTTAATCAACTTAGAACAGTGCCTGCCTGCAACTGAAACAATACTGAGAACCGCCTACAGGTCGACTGCTCTTTATACCCCCCCTCTATGGGAAGAGCCATGGGCGGAGACCATACGTGTCCCAACATGTTCCCCTATGGATGATGCCATACAATGGCCCATAGGTGGAGCCCACAAGGGCAACAGCATAGCATAGATGCAAATACAAAGGTAAAGCATGGTACTGATACAATGGTCGATTATTGGTATAATACATTCACCACATTCAACCCCTGTTAAAAAGAAAATGAAGTCCGGCAGGGGTGACGGGTTCATAAGTTCAGCCGGTCCGGCGCACGGATTGTGCGCTGTGATCGCCGAAGCTCAGGCGTCGGTGCTGGCCCGGGTGTTGAGCTCATCCGTGCTGGCATCGGTAGTGAGGGTGCCGGTGCGGGTACAGACGTGGACTCCGGGAGCGTCTCTTCTGGAGTTTCATTCCTGTGGACCGGTGAAGAGGGAATGGCGGGCGGGAGCCATAAAGAGGGCACTGATCATGGTAGGTTGGGTGGGATATAGTGGAGGGGCGGTGGTGGTGGTAGTGGTGGAGGTGGTGGAACCGGCTGGCGCCAGGTCCCAGAGGGAGACCGCATCTTGTCGGCCATCGGAGTGTTCGATATAAGTGTACTGGGGGTTTGAGTGTAGGAGCTGGACCCTCTCTGCCAGCGGATTGGCCTTATGGCTCCTGACATGTTTTCTGAGTAGGACTGGCCCGGTGTCTTCAGCCAGGACGGAAGCGAGGCCCCTGAGGTGGATCTCCTGGGGAAAACAAATAGGCGGTCATGAGGGGTCTCGTTTGTGGCCGTGCAAAGTAGGGACCTAATAGAGTGGAGCGCATCGGGGAGGACCTCCTGCCAGTGAGAAACTGGGAGATTTCTGGACCGCAGGGTCAGTATGACGGTCTTCCAGACCGTCGCGTTCTCCCTCTCCACCTGCCCGTTTCCCCTGGGGATATAACTGGTAATCCTGCTCGTGGCAATGCCCTTACTGAGCAGGTACTGATGCAGTTCATCGCTCATGAATGATGAGCCCCGGTCACTGTGGACATAATTGGGGAAACCAAACAGGGTGAAGACACTATGTAGGGCTTTAATGATGGTGGACGTGGTCATATCGGGGCAAAGAATTGGAAAGGGGAAGCGGGAGAACTCATCAATAATATTGAGGAAATATGTATTGCGGTTATTGGAGGGGAGGGGCCCTTTGAAATCGATACTGAGGCGCTCAAAGGGCCGGGATGCCTTTACCAGGTGGGCCTTATCTGGTCGATAGAAGTGCGGTTTACACTCCGCACAGATCTGGCAGTCCCTGGTCATGGCTCTGACCTCCTCGGTGGAGTAAGACAGGTTGTGGACCTTGATATAGTGGATAAGCCGGGTGACCCCCGGGTGGCAGAGGTCATCGTGGAAAGCCCGTAGTCTGACATCTTGTGCTCTGGCGCATGTGCCGCGGGACAGGGCATCTGGGGGCTCATTGAGCTTCCCAGGACAATATACTATAACATAGTTATAGGTGGATAGTCCGATCCTCCACCTCAAGATCTTATCGTTCTTGATTTTGCCCCGCTGCGTATTGTCGAACATGAAGGCTACCGATCGTTAGTCGGTGACGAGGGTAAACCTCCTACCAGCGAGGTAGGGCCTCCAGTGCCGCACGGCTTCCATGATGGCTTGGGCTTCTTTTTCGACTGAGGAGTGTCGAATTTCAGAGGTGGTAAGTGTGCGCGAAAAAAACGCCACCGGTCAGCCTGCTTGATTGAAGGTAGTGGCGAGAGCGACCTCTGATGCGTCACTCTCCACCTGGAAGGGGACGGACTCGTCCACCGTGCGCATCGCGGCTTTGGCGATTTCCACCTTGATGCAGCTGAAGGCCTGGCGGGCCTCAGTTGCCAGTGGAAAGATGGTGGCCTTGATTAGTGGGCGGGCTTTGTCCGCATAGCTGGGGACCCACTGAGCATAATACGAAAAGAACCCGAGGCACCTCTTCAGGGCCTTGGGGCAGGAAGGGAGAGGGAGTTGCAGGAGGGGGAGCATACGGTCAGGGTCGGGCCCTAGGACCCTGTTCTCCACGAAGTAGCCGAAGATGGCTAGTCTGGTCGTGTGGAAAACGCATTTCTCCTTGTTGTAGGTGAGATTGAGGGTTTTGGCGGTTTGGACAAATCGGTGGAGGTTGGCGTTGTGGTCCTGCTGATCATGGCCGCAGATGGTGACATTGTCCAAGTACGGAAATGTGGCCCACAGCCCGTACTGGTTCACCATTCGGTCCATTGTTCTTTGAAACACCGAAACTCCGTTCGTGACGCCAAAGGGGGCCCGGAGGAAGTGGAAAAGGCGGCCACCTGCCTCAAAAGCCATGTAGTGGCGGTCCTCCGGGCGGATTGGGAGCTGGTGGTATGCAGACTTCAGATCCACTGTGGAAAACACCCGGTCGTGTGCGATCTGGTTTACCATGTCTGCAATCCGGGGAAGGGATTACACATCGAGTTGCGTGTACCGGTTTATGGTTTGGCTGTAATCAACAACCATCCGGATCTTTTCCCCGGTCTTGACGAACTCCACCTGAGCTCTCCAGGGGCTATTGCTGGCCTCGATGATTCCCTCCCGCAAGAGACACTGGACCTCGGACCTACTAAAAATCCTGTCCTGTATGCTATATCGCCTGCTTCTGGTGGCGACTGGTTTGCAGTCTGCGGTGAGGTTTGCGAAGAGTGAGGGAATGTCGACTTTTAGGGTCGCGAGGCTGCATATGGTGAGTGGGGGCAGGGGCCCCCTGAACTTCAGGGTTAGGCTCCTGAGGTTGCATTGGAAATCGAGACCCAATTGGAGAGGAGCGCAGAGGTCTGGTAGCACATATAATTTAAAGTTGGCGTCCTCGGCTCCCTGTATTGCTAGGGTTGTGGTAGTGCACCCTCGGATTTGCACTGAGTGCGACCCAGAGGCGAGGGAGAAGGTTTGGTGCGGCGGGAAAATTGGGAGTGAGCAGTGTCTTACCATGTCCGGGTGAATGAGGCTCTCTGTGCTCCCGGAGTCGAAGAGGCAAGGCGTCTCGTGCACGTTAACCCGGACGGCCATCATGGAGCTCCAGAGGTGCTTGGGTTGCGACTGGTCCAGGGTGACTGGGCTGAGTTGCGGGTAGCCGGCGTGGTCGGAGGTGCTGGGGCGGCTCCACGATGGCTGCCCATGTTGATCGTACGCGTCAAGCGGTGTAGCAGATGGTGGCCAGGATGGCGGCCCCCGTTGGTCGAGCGTGGCAGGTGGCGAGGAAGATGGCGGCCCCCATGGATCGCACATGCTGTGAGGACTGGAAGATGGCTGCTCCCACTGATAGCATGAGGCTGATGAGCGGGGCAGAGCCGGCAGACACGCTGCCACGCTGTGGAGTCTGTGGGCCTGTGAGTCTGAGGATCAGGCCTGTGAGTTAGAGTTCTTCGACCCGGGCCAGGCAGACTTTGGCGAAATGTCCTTTTCTCCCGCAGCTGCTGCAGTTCGCGTTGCGGGCCGGGCAGTGCTGCCGGGGGTGTTGGGACTGGCCGCAAAAATAGCAGGGTAGCCCCCCATGATGGGCAGGCAGCTGCGCGGCACAGGCCTGGGGTAGTCTGTGGTCGGGGGTCCACGAGGGGGCCTCGTGGTCAGCCGGGAACGCAGTAAGGCTCTGGAACTCTACTTCCAGAGAGAGACTAACTTTACCGTCTCATCCAGGTCCAGGGGTCCCTTTTCGAGTAGGCGCTGTCTCACGTAATTAGACCGGACTCCCGCCACGTAGACGTCTCGGATGGCGAGTTCCATATGCTGAGTGGTCGTAACAACCTGGTAATTTCAGTTGCATGCAAGGGCTTTGAGGTCGCATAGGTAGTCATCTAGCAGCTCCCCGGGACGCTGGCGGCGAGTGGTGAGGATGTGTCGCTCGTAGACCTCGTTCACGGGCCATACATAGAGGCGTTCGAGCATCGCGAGGGCATCTGCGTAGGAGGAGGCCTTGTCGAGTTGAACAGAGGTTCGATGGCTCACCCGTGACTGGAGGAGGCTCAGCTTCTGTTTGTCAGTGATGGAAGGCGTGGAGGCAGCTGCGAAATAAGCCTTGAAGCATCGAAGGCAGTGCGAAAACATTTCTTTCGCCTCCGCGGCCTGCGGATTGAGTTCCAGTCGGTCAGGTTTGAGGGCCGATTCCATAGTTGCGTTTAAGTTGATTAAATTGATGCGACCATCAATTCACTCGAGACAAGAGTAAAAGTAAACCGTGGCTTTAATCAACTTAGAACAGTGCCTGCCTGCGACTGATACAGTGCCGCCTACAGGTCGACTGCTCTTTATACCCCCCCCTCAAGGAGGGGAGCCATGGGCAGAGCCCATACGTGTCCCAACATGTTCCCCTATGGATGATGCCATACAATAGCCCATAGGTGGAGCCCACAAGGGCAACAGCATAGCATAGATGCAAATACAAAGGCAAAGCATGGTACTGAAACAATGGTGGATTATTGGTATAATACATTCACCATATCCCCACATCTCTTTAACCCATTTTTAAAATCAGAAATATATCTATCGCCCTTTTGAAACAATTTAATGACCCATATTCCACCACACTGTGGGGCAGCGAGTTCCACAAATTCACCACTCTCTGTGAGAAGTAGTTCCTCCCCATCTCAGTTTGAAATGTACTGACTATCAACCAAATCTGTGACCTCTTTTTCTAGACTGCCCCACAAGGGGGAACATTTGGTCTACGTTTACTTTATCAATTCCCATTTAGTATTTTATAGGCCTTGATCAGATCCCCTCTCATCCTTCTAAACTCCAGCGAGTATAAACCCAAACTGTTTAACCTCTCCTCATACGTCAATCCCTTCATCCACGGAATCAATGTGGTGAACCTCCTCTGAACTGCTTCCAATGCCACCACATCCTTCCTCAAATAAGGAGAGAAAAACTGGACACAATACACCAAATGTGGTCTCACCAACACCGTATACATTTGCAACAACACTTCTCTACTTTTAACTCCAGTCCTTTCGCAATAAAAGTCAACATTCCATTTGCCTTTCTTATTGCATTTTGTATCTGCATACAGACTTTCTGCGATTCATGAACACCCAGGTCCCTTTGAATCTGCTTTCCATTTGGATAATAATTTGCCTGACTATTTTTTCGACCAAAATGGATAACATCACACTTATCCGCATTAAACTCCTTCTGCCAAATTTTGGCCCAATCTCCTGGCCTATCTATATCCGTCTGTAAAATCTGTATCTCCTCTTCACTACCTGTTTTCCCACCTATTTTAGTATCATGCGCAAATTTTTCTATGTTACATTTGGTCCCGACTTGCAAATCGTTTATATAAATTATAAACAGTTGAGGTCTGAGGACTGAACCCTGTGGCACTCCACCAGTTACAGTTCACCAGCCAGAGAAGGACCTATTTAACCAGACCCTCTGCTTTTTCTAGTCAGCCAATCCTCAATCCAATCTCGTATTCTATCCACAACCCCCTGCGCTCTCACCTTCTGGATCAATCTTTTATGCGACTTGTCAAACGTCTTATGGATGTCTAGATTTACCACATCCACAAGTTCCCCATTATCCACCTTGCTGGTTACGTCCTCAAAGGACTCAAGCAAGTTTGTCAAGCATGACTTACCATTCATAAAATGATGCTGACAACAGTGGATTGAGCTTTGGCTTTCCAAATGTTCAGTCATCTCATCCTTAAAGATTGATTACAGCAACCTCCCCACCACAGAGGTCAAGCTAACCGGTCTATAGTTTCCTACATTTTGCCTCTCTCCCTTTCTGAATAGGGGAGTTACATTAGCGTGTTTCCAATCCACCGGGACCCTTCCAGAATCCAGGCAATTTAGAAAAATCATAACCAATGTATCCACTATCTCTGCTGCCACCTCCTTTAATACCCTATGGTGCAGGCCATCAGTTCCCAGAGACTCACCTGCCTTTAGACCCATTAGTTCATTCAATACCTTCTCCCTAGTGATTGCACCAAGTTCCTGTGTATTAACTGCAGTTCGTGGAAATGTTTTATTATCCTCTACCGTGAAGACAGAGGCCAAATATTGGTACAGTGCCTCTGCCATCTCTGCGTTTCCCATTATTACCTCACCAGTATTGTCCTCTAAAGGACCAACATTTACTTTAGCCATTTTCTTCCTCTTTATATACTTACAGAAGCTCGTGGTGTCAGTGCTTATGTTTTCAGCTGGTTTCCCTTCGTAGCTCATCTTAGCTTTTTTGATTCTATTTTTAGTAGCTTTTTGCTGACCCTAAAGTTCTTCCAATCCTCCAGCTTACCACTAGCTTTTGCAGTATGATATGCCCTAATTTTTGCCTCTGAATCTTTAGTTACTCTGGAATTAGAAGTGATGTATTTCCTTTAACACTTTCAGAGTAAATATCAGGGTAAAACTGGCAGAACCATCCAAAATTAATGATTTAAATCGCCTCTGTCAGATGGTTCTCGGCCCAGCTCAATTGTCCAGTGTAAGTTAGCACTTCGGGGCAATTGCCGATAAGCCATTATGTGGGAACCTCCTGGAGAGATTCCTCAGCACATCATGGGGGAACCAGAAGATTATGGGCCAATAATCTTTTTAATTTTATTTCCACAGATTTTGCTTTGTTGACTTACTCATTGCATCATTCTCCTGCCAGCCATTCCTGGAAGAGTAGACATTTCCCATTTCCACTGTGCAAATGCAGTTCACATATAGACTTGTGCGAATTGTGTCATTGTTGTCATTCCATGTTTTCTAACTTCTGTATATCCATTTTCTTGGATATGACTCAAGTATGATCAGATATGACTTGTTCAGCTTATGTAATCAGTAAGGGAAGACAAATCTTGATAGATAACTCAAGCTGCCACTCTCTCACATCCAAGTCTTCAGGTGGATAGCCAAGTTTCTCCTAACAGATGCTCATGAATATAGTTTCATCACCACAGACTTCTTATGCCACATAAATTGTCCATCTTTACTTTTCTGAGGTTTAGCAGCAGAATGTGAAGGAATTATGCAGATTGCTGATGTGACACAATTTGATAATTTATATCATCCAATGATGTGGAATGCTGGAAGTAAAAGTATGTGGAAATGGACTATGAGGAAGAGAGAGCAGGGCTTTGATGCTCCTATGGTTGATAACCATTGTTCATGGCACACACATAAATAATAGCAGTGTGGATGAAAAGAAGCAGACGACTAGCGCTCCTGGAGAAGTGACCTGTGGAGTGATTTCACTTCAGAAAAGTAAAGGAAAGGAGAACATTGGGGTAAAAAATGTGAATCTTATATCCGTTTATTCAAATATTATTTGGCATATCTCACCTGATTACCTTCCACCTAATTCAAACTCCATCATAAGATTATTCCTGTTTGAAATGGCAAAGGGGTTAATTCAGAGGCAAAGCTAATTGGAATTTGGGGAAATAATGGAATCTTGTGCGAACGTCACCACAATCCCTTGTAGGCTGTCAGTTCTGTGACTTTGTGGTTGTGTGATTTACAGAAAGTCTGTCACACAGTGACAATTGACTGGTCTGGTTCAGGTCCATAATTGCAATTTTAACCGCATTGCTTTGTTGTCAAGGGAGGTAACATGTGAAATACCAGGACAATCAAGGGGTGTGGAACACTTCCTTGGCAGTCCAATCTGTCCAAATGTGGTATTGGTAGGGCATCTGCTGAAGAGAAACGATGCACCGACACTAAGCAATCAAGAGAGTGCTATGTGTTGGTAATGGGGAGCAAAGGAAGCATCACTACAATGTTGTTTGGCTTGGAATAACAATTAAGATTTGTCACTTATAGTCCTTTGGTAGTACAGAACGTGAGTATTGCTGAAAAAAGAGAAAAGGTGAAGCATTTCAGTTTGCACTTATCAGGACACCGTGCAAGAATACTAATGTCAGGGAAAACAACAGGTTTATGCTGTATGAGAAGAGTGCTGATTGGTTGGCAACACTGATTAGTAGAGGTATCGCCATGGATAATGAACTGGTTGATGGTGACTGACAATTAACTGCCAAGCATTGTTGGTAAATTTTAGGCGGCCAGCTTTGTTCTGATTGGTCAAGGCATCACCCTGAGGAATGAATCAGTAAATGGCTATCAATTATCTTTTCACAGAAACAGACGCAATGTGTGTTCTTTCTGTCTGCAAAGGACAGGGCCCTGTGTATTAATAGATGTAGCTTCCAGTGCACACAAATGTGCCACACTGCAAGCCTGATTGACAATCGGTTGTCAGCATGATTTTTAACACACTGAGGATTATTCAGCAAATATTGTGCAATCACAGAATCACATCTAATGCTGGACACTGTGCTTTGAGCTTTGCAAGCATAGGTTGGCTGGGTATGGTCTGTACCTTGCCCACTGTGAACAGCAGAAGGGACATGCTGCTTGATACGTCTTTGGGACTTATGGCCTACATATCTAGCATCACACTGGCCCTGAAATTCATTTACCACTTTATTTGCGTGATAAGCAGCGTCCTATTAGTCTTTTTGACTTGACGGCAGCATCCTATTACTGGTGAAATAATACTGTAGTGCATAAAAGTTAGCTTTACAAATTGGTCAGTTATGTACAAGACAAACTGTATCGAAAACATTTACGTACAAAAATCTGATTAGATTTCATATCTTCATATGAAACAGTATGAGAGTTCTGCTTATTCAGTCTCTCTTTTGATAAGCATATATATGTTCCCATCATTGGATTTATTGGGCCTTATTTCAAGTTCAATGTCCTGAATACAATTTGGTAAAAAAAACTGTCTTCCTATTTACATATCTTAATTTACCATTTGAGGTACACATCGGCTGAAATAATTGAAAATAACTGCTTTAATAAATGAGCCAATTAATTTATGCAAATACACTCCATATTGTGGTAAAATGGGATCCTGGTATTAGTTGGTAGCAAGTGATAATATACCTATTCTACATGGCCTTCAGTTAAGGATCTCAAGAGTAAAACGTCTGGCATCAAACTGTGAAAACTATAGCCAAGGGTTAAGCAGTTGTGATTTTCCAAACAAATCAACAAAATAAGTAACTTTAAAGTCAGTAAAGTAACAAATTTAACCACTCATTATGTATTTTGAATGAAAGTAAAAGTTGTTAGGATAGAGGATTGGCAACCGGTGGACGACAACGTTGGGATAAGAGGAGGGTTTTCAGAATGGCAACCTGTAACTTATAGAGTGACACAGGAATCCGGACTGGTATCACAATTATTTACAATATATATTAATGACTTGGACAAGGAAAGTGAATAAACTATTGACAAGTTTGCAGACAACATAAAAATAAATGGGAAAGCAAGTGGTGAGGATGACACAAAGAGTCTACAGAGGGATCTCATCAGGTTAGGTGAATGGGCAAAAACTTGGTAGATGGAATATAATGCAGGAATATGTGAAGTTATGCATTGCGGTAGGAAGAATAAAGGAGCTGAATATTATTTAAATGGGCCGGTGCAGACTCGATGGGCCGAATGGCCTCCTTCTGCACAGTAAATTCTATGATCTATAAGGTCAGAAGTGGAGATGTTTGCGGATGACTGCACAATGTTCAGCACCATTCGCAACTCCTCAGATCATGAAGCAGTCCATTTCCAAATGCAGCACAACCTGGACAATATCCAGGCTTGGGGTGACATGTGGCAAGTTACATTTGCACTCCACAAGTGCCAGGCAATGAGCATCTCCTACAAGAGAGGATCTAACCACGGCACCTTGACATTCAATGGCATTACCATCGCTGAATCCCCCACAACCAACATCATGGGGGTTACCAGTGATCAGAAACTGGACTGGACTAGTCACATTAATACTGTGGCTACCAGGACAGGTCAAAGGCTAGGAATCCTAAGGTGAGTAACTCACCTCCTGACCCCCCCCCCCCCCCCAAAGCCTGTCCACCATCTACAATGCACAAGTCAGGAATTCAATGGAATACTCTCCACTTGCCTCAACGAGTGCAGCTCCAACAACACTCAAGAAGCTCGACACCATCCAGGACAAAGCAGCCTGCTTGATTTCTCCCCGTTCCACAAACATTCAAACTCTCCACCACCAACGAACCATGGCAGCCATGTGCAGCATCTATAAGGTGTTGTTCCTTAGACAGCACCTTCCAAACCCATGACCACTACCACCTAGAAGGATAAGACAGCAGATACCTGGGAACCCCACCACATGGATGATCCCCTCCAAGTCACTCACCATGCTGACTTGGAAATATATGACCCGTCCTTCACTGTCGCTGGATCAACATCTTGGAACTCCCTCCCTAACAGCACAGTGGACCTACCTGCAGCTCAAGGACTGCAGCGGTTCAAGAAGGCAACTCACCACCACCTTCTGAAGGGCAACTAGGAATGGGCAATAAATGCTGGCCTAGCCAGTGATGCCCATATCCCATAAATGAATTTTTTAAAATTTGAGGTTCCTTGTGCATAAATCACAAAAAGCTAGCTGAAAGTTCAGCAGGTAATTGGGAAGGCAAATTAAATGTTGGCCTTTATTTCAAATGGAATGGAGTATAAAAATAGGGAAGTCCTGCTAAAACTAAGCAATGCACTAGTTCGACCACTCTTGGAGTACTGTGAATAGTTTGGTCCCCTCATCTAAGTGACGAAATACTGTCATTGGAGGCAGCCCAGGGAAGGTTGACTACGTTAGTCCTGGATGTGGAGGGATGTTATTATGGGAAGACGTTGAGTAGATTTGGCTTCTACTCATTGGCGTTTAGAAGAATGAATGGCAACCTCATTCAGACTGCTAAGATTCTCAGCAGGTTTGACAGGGTCAATGCTGAGAGGATGTTTCCCCTTGTGGGTCAATCCAGGACCAGAGGGCATAATCTCCGAGTAAGGGGTCGCCCATTTAAGACAGAGATAAGGAGGAATTTCTTCTCTCTGAGGGTAATAAATCTGTGAAATTCTTTACCACAGAGACCTGTAGAGGCTAGGTCCTTAAGTATGTTTGTTGCTAACCTTTGGTTGGTTCAATTGCTCTGTTTTATAACCTTTGCTCTCGAGTCGGCAGGTATTTTTATGATACCGCCACAAGGTTCAAGTTCAAGTAATGATCAATAACTCAATACACCGATTAGTAAGATTCAAATCAAAGCACATTTATTATACACAGTAATCGTTGCTCATGCACAAATTCTACTTCTACAATTAACAGGCCTATACTTAGCTTCAGACTGGCCCACCAGGTCAGGGGAACAAATGGCCTTTCGTTCGGGTTCTGAGTCTGTGGGATTCAAAGTTGGTACGGAGCACCTATCTCGTAGCGAGCGTTGACTTAAGACTTACTGGATATCGGCGAAAGCTGCACCGGTCACTGTCAAGAGTTGGTTCGCGTTGCTGAGTGACCCGGTCAAGAAGAACAATTTGAACTTGGGGGCTTAACTTTATAGTCCCCAGGGGCTTCCCGCCTTTCGGGGCGGACCCTGTACCTGGTTCCAAGTGATTGGACTTCATTCCAATCGCTTGATTCGATTTCTCCAATACTGGAGCGGTTCCCTGATCGATGGGCGGTCTTGAGGTGTCCGTTAACCTCTTTTGTGTTGGCTCCTGCTGGCGCCGGGGAGTTTGGCTTGGCTTTGTTTATCCCAAATGTTGCGATTGTTCCCGGGGATCGCTTATTAGCATGTAGATGGCTGCTACATTATTATGCAGATGGCTGCTTGTATCGATGCTGTCTGGGCTTTTGCAGAGTTTAATACACAGTAACTTGCACCTACTAGTTTCTGCCTGTGTTGGCTGAATTTTCCTTCAGCCTTTGCTGTTCTCCATTTTAAATCGGGACTTGGCCAACCCAGGTGGCTACATGTTAAAGGCTGAGATAGATGGATTTTTAATCAGTGAGGGAGTCGAGAGTAATGGGGATAAGGCGGGAAGTGGAGTTGAAGATTATTCTATCAGATGTGCCAATATGTCAAAGAATGGTAGAGCAGACTGGATGGGCTGAATAGCCTACTTCTGCTCCTACATCATAGTCTTGTTTCACCGTGTAGGGCCATTTAACAAAGTAGTTTAACTTCGAATAGATTTTTTTCCCTGGATTCTTCTTTTTCTTCATGCTATTTTACATTTATGCAAATCAAAAAAAGCAGCAGTGCAGATTCAACTTCAGATACACTTCTATTATATGAGTCTTACTTTCACGAATATGCTCATGTGAAAGTTGTATTCGTTGTGCTAATGGAAACGACTATTTTGTTCTCTACAGAACGATGGCTAATTTTCCCTAATTCTCTCGACTGAATCGGCTGGCAAGGCTGAAGCAGCCTCTGTTTGTTGAGCATTTCTTTTGGATTAGCACTTGCTGGTTGCTGCATGCTCAAAATTAATATTGGTTTGCCATAACCTTCAGGACAAGGAGATTAATTTTGTTTGTGAGGTTTGATTCTTCTCAAGGGGCGATAATTACTGTTGATGCTCATTGGGCGCGATCTACCGTGCAAGAGCAAATTAGATCGCGGGAGAGACCAAAATTGGGAGCCACGCCGGGCATCAATTGGTTTCTGATCCAAAAAGCTCTCTTCCATTGGCGAGATCCGTACCCAGCAGTAGCGAGGCGATAAACGAATAATCACCAATTAAGGCCAATCTCCATCTCGGGGGGGTGGGGGGGAGATCCGGGGAGGTGGGGTGGTTGGGGGATGGGCCGCCAACATGTGGGGGGGCCATCCCAGGGTTCCCATGGGTCCGACATTCCACCCCCCAGATTATGTATGGTATACGGGGGCAGCTCCAGCTGTGTCCCACCGAACACCCCCAGGACAGAGTTTCATCCTTGACAATGTGGTGAAGATTACTTTAGTCCCCGCTGACCATGGCAACCATTGGGAATTGGCAATTCTAGTAATGTGACCCCCTCATAGCTCCAAAGTGGATTCATGTGGGTATGCTTGCCATGTCACAGGTGGGTGCACTGCTCAAAATCCCAATCAGGCTGTGAAAACTGGACACTCTGCAGCTCCGCCTCAACAAGGATACAATGAGGCACTGTGACATGCCCTTGCAGACTTGGCACCACGTGGAGGAGAAGGCTACACACTCTGGATGGCCATCAAGGTCACTGCAGCCCTGAAATTTTGCATCTCAGGATTTTTCCAGGATTCGAGGGGGGACATATGCGGCATTTCCCAACCAACGGCCCACAACTGCATCTGTGAAGTCACGGATGCCCTGTTCGCCCGGGCAGCTGACTATATAAACTTTGACCTGGACCAGACCCATCAAGATACCCGAGCAGCAGGTGTCTCCGCCATCGCCGGGATGCCCAGGTCCAAAGGGCAGTGGATGGCACGCATGTCACCTTGCGTGTACCGGGCGTTCCAGGTGTGCCCTTCATCAACAGGAAGGGTTTTCACTCCCTAAACATTTAACTTGTGTGTGACCACCACCTGAACATCATTCATGTGTGTGCAAGCTTCCTCGGGAGCACAACAGCTACATCCTGCGACAATTGGAAATCCTCAGCATCTTTGAGAGATACCCTAGGATGACCAGTTGGCTTGTGGAACTATGGGTATCCGCTGAAGTCCTGAATAATGACGCCAGTATGGAGGCTGGATACCGATGCAGAGATCCAATATGACGAGGCCCATGTGACCATCTGAGCTGTCAATGAGTTTTGCATCGGACTGCTTAAAATGGGGTTCCAATGCCTCATCTGCTCTGATGGTGCACTGCAGTACCCCCCCCCAGAGGGTCACCCGCTTGTGGTGGCCTGCTGTAACCCTCCACAACCTGGCACAAAGGGGGGCAATGTACTGGAGGTGGAGGGGGAGGAACATGTGGCTACGTCCGTGGAGGTAGACGAGGAGGAGCTGGATCACGAGGGACTGGAGGATGAACCCAGGGGACATCCGCGGGATCAGCCGGACGATGGAGGACAGGCGGTGGTGGCAAGGCTCCGGCATGCCTGCAGGACCAGGGAAGGCCTCATCCTTGTTCTCTTTTCACAGGACGTTGCATCATCTATCCCCCTCTCCCCTTTCCACCCACTGCCCCCTCGCCACCTGTGTCACCCCTCCCCCACCCGGCCTTCCTCAACCCCCCCCCTCTCTTCCACCCCGACCATTCCTCCAGCCACCCTTCCACCTGCACCCTCCTACCCATTAGCCGAATCCCTAATCCTCCTTCCCCCACTCCCCCATCACCCTGTTCCATGCTCCCAGGGTCTGTGTTACATCACTCCAGGGTGTTGGGCTTGTGTCGTCAGCGGGTCAATATACAAGGCAGGAGGGTGATGACAATCTATTGTGAGCTGAACTCTGGTGCTCTTCAATCTATGCTATAGCCTGAGTCCTTCTGTCTGCTGACTGTGCGCTCACACCCATCACCAGCACGTGGTTTGCTTTGGCGGGGGTCCCCAGGTCTAGGACCAGCGAGCCCGGGAGGCTGGGCCGAGAGAGGGCTGAGGGGGCAGTGAGGGAGGGGCATGCAGTCCAGCCCGCAATGCAGAATAACATGGCTCAGGTGTAACATGCTTTAAGGCTTACAATACTGACCCCAACTGTCCCCAGCCTTCGATGGTGACCTCACTTCCCCCAGTGTCCTCTCAGTGATCGGCAATCTGCTTTGACCTCCATGCCCTGTCCCTATGTCTAGATGTGTCCCCAGCATGCACTTCAGAGGTGGAGGCAGCCTGCTGCTTACTGCATGCTGTGGTCTTTAATGCGCCTGGCGGGCGTCTTCTGGAGGGTCTGGGGCCGGAGAGCCCCGGCTGACATGCCGGTGTCACTGGCTTCGCCCTGCCACACTGTTCTGCACACTGATTCCGAGACATGCTGTTCTCAGGGGGCAGGGGGACTCGGGCGAGCAGGTGACCACTGTTGTCACCCTGTAAGGAGGTTCTGGGTTGGCCCTCTGTGTCCCCTCCTCCTGGTCAGTGTCCTTAGGGCCCTGGGGGTCACCTTGGCATGGAGGAGCTGCTGGATTGAGCTCCAGGTGCCCCTGCATCATCTGGCTCTGCCATCCCGGCTCCTCATTGTCCGTACAATGGTTTTGATGCCCTCAGCGATGCCCCTCTGTGGCTGGGCCATGCTCTGCAGTGCCTCGCCAATGTCCACCTACGTCTGGCACATGGTACTCAGCAACTGGGACATGCTCTGACGCGCCTGGGCAATGCACACCTGAGACTGGGACATGCCCCGCAGCGTTTTGGCAAGGTCCACCTGAGATTGGGACACGTCCCCCAGCGACTGTGGCATGCACCTCGGCAATGTCCACTTGAGATTGGGACATGTCCCACAGCAACTTGACAAGGTCCACTTGCTTCAGGGTCGCGTCCGCCAGCAACTCAGACAGCCATGGCCGCCACTGACTGGGCAATGCTTTGGACACAACTACTCATGCTGCTGACGTCATGCTCCAGGCTATCCACTGCGATCACTACCCTAGGAGTGTTGGCCTCGGTGCCACGCATTGCCAACGCAGTCTCCTGCGGCCGGAGCCTTCGGGACTCCTCCAATTAGCTATAGACCTGCTGAAGTGTCACTGACATCTCCCTCTGAATTTCACAGCCACACCCTAGCGACTGCATCAGCTCTGGGATAGCCTGGTCCAGACGCTCCACATATGACTGGGACCCAGCTGGGTCGTGAGATCTAGCAGACTTTCGACTGTTGTCTCCCCTGAACATTCCTCCCTCCACCTGATGTGCATGGCCAACTGTGTGGTGCTTACCAGATTTGTGCCCCAGAAGCCTGTCCACTACTTTTGCCCACAGGCGTGTGTGTCTCTGCGTTGGTGGAGGGTGGGGATGACAGCCCTGAGGAATTGACAGTGGCATCCTCAGCACCACCAGCTGGAGATCGTGCGGGAGAATGGACATGCGGTCAGTGAGAGGGACGGATCATCATGTTGGCATGTACAGCTCATGCATGACAGGACATCTGGGTGGGGGCTGGTGGGTACCCACCTCTGCAGTATAGCCAAATCTTGGGACCGAATAGTGCTCAGCCACCCTAGCACCCTCCAGGGCCCGTTCCTCATAGGGGTGAAAACTCTGATGTCCTCTGTTACTCTGGTGCCTTTCTGGGCCCTCTCCAGTCTGTTGTGGGGCAACTTCTCCTGCAGGGACCCAGGGGGGGGCATTGCGAGCTGTACACTGCATGCACCATGGGAGTGGGGGGGGGTGGCATAGTGGGGGACAAGCATGGGCACCACTTCTGTGCATTTTGGGGTGTGCTGGTGGGCCATGGTGTGCTGGGGCATGGGTGCAGAATTGCACAAGGGAGTGGAGGTGCCAAGTGCAGGGTCGTTGGAAGGTGGGGTGGCCTCCATGGATGGCAGGTAGTACCGGAGTCAAGAGGCCGATACCAACCATGTGGCTCGGTGGATGTCATTTAGCTTCTTGCACCACTGGGTGGTGGTCCCCTTGGTTACAGTCCCCGTGCTGACGGTCGTCACCACTGCCTCCCAGGCGGCACTGGCAGCCCTGTGGCTGACCCTCCGAGCCCATCGAGGAATAAGAGGCTGGATTCTCTGCTGTCGGGATTCCCTGTTTCACCAGCAGCCCAGGGATTTCACGACGCCATGGGGCTGCCCACAATGGGGAACCCATTGGCCAGCTGGCGAGACGGAGAATCCCGGGGGCCCGCCGCACCAGATTCTGGAGAATCCCGCCCAGGGTATCCCGTTTGGACTCCATCGGGTCTATCAGTCTGACCAGGTCGGCATCTCTGGAATCTGGGGCTAGCCTGTGTGGTGGCATGGCTGCGTGCTGTCTGGGGTTTGCTCTGCGGGATCAGCTTTAGAGCTGCTCCCCCTTGTTAGCGGAGAGCTGCCGAGCGCAGTCCCGGTGAATCAGCTGGTGGGTCAGTCATTTCTGGTGTAAAGCCCATGGGGCATCATTAAGTGACCTAACTACCATTAGGTGACAGCATCGCCGGGTCAGCCGTCGGGAAACACTCGGCTGTTCCCGCTCGCTACCACACTTTTCTGTTAAATCGCGCCCATTAATTTCTGGACGAACTTTGAGTACCCGTTAACACTAGGTAATGATCGGAGATAAAAGATGGGGGCGGCACAGTGTACCGTGGTTAGCATTGCTGCCTTACAGCACCAGGGACCTGGGTTCAATTCTGATTTCAGGCGACTGTCTCTGTGGAGTTTTCATGTATCTGTGTGGGCTTCGTCCGGGTGCTCCGGTTTCCTCCCATAGTCTAAAGATGTGCAGTTTAGGTGAATTGGCCATCCTAAATTGTCCCTTAGTGCCCAGTGGGGTTAGGGGATGGGGAAGGGAATTGGGCCTAGGTAGGCGGCTCTTTCAGAGGCTCTGTGCCAACCTGATTGGCCGAATGGCCTCCTTCTGCACTATTGGGATTCTATGTTCATACCATTGTCAATTACTCTCGGTTTTGATATATATTCCAAACATGTATCAAGATATTTACCGATTTGGCAGAAAAGAGACTTTGAAATTAATTTATGCTATAATACTGCCATGAAATTAAATTTGGATCAATTCCCAGGAACATACAAGCTACTCAGAATGTTGATTTGGACTTTTAGCTTGAGTGCTAGATTAAATGTGAATTCATCTGCCCTTGGAAGTTGGAGACATTACGGGTGGTTTTGAACATTCCAGAGAGGATCGCATCTAAAATGTTTGGTAAGTTTTATCTATTGAGCACAGCAGTAGGTTTAACAGACAGCATGTCTACCATCACAAGGTGGAGGTGCCAACATTAAGCTTTTCACTTCTTCTCTTGTCTGGGGAACAAAAATGATAGGTTCGACACAGTCAGTATGGTAGAAACATCTCACATTTTAAATAGACAGATGGGGGTGGGCAGTCTTATGGCTGAGTTATGTGCATGTAAATCCTTCAAAACAGTGGTTCCCAAACATTTGTGGATAAAGGGTCCCTTTTCAAATGGATTAGAATTCAAGGACCGAACCATCTAAATTAGGATGCAGTATAATAATCATTATATCAAAGTTCTGCATGTAAAGAGTTTTAATATATTTAAAAAGGAAGGTATTTACTTACAGGCATCATAAGTGAGATTGGTGTTTCTACATCTCATTCCAGAATCTGTCTGTCTAACCTTGACAACTAGAGCATGGAGAGAGCACGAACTGGGAAAAAGCATGAGGACAACCAAGGGAGAGTAGAAGCATTGGAAAAGGACTGCATGGAGACAGTAAGAACCCAGCAGGAGCAAGAGATGGAGAGAGCATTGGGTAACACGTGGAGAGCCGGAGGTGAGCAGAAGCAAAGAATCATAGAATCCCTACAGTGCAGAAAGAGACCATTCAGCCCATCGAATCTGCACTGACCCTCTGAAAGAACCCCCTGCCTGGGCCCATTTTCCCGTCCCATCCCCGTAATCCCTTAACCCCACCTAACCTGCGCATCTTTGGATACTAAGGGGCAATTGATCATGGCCAATCCACTGAACCTGTACATCTTTGGACTATGGGAGGAAACCGGAAGACCGGGAGGAAACCCACGCAGACACAGGGAGAAAGTGCAAACTTCACACAGCCACACAAGGCAGGAATTGGACCTGGGTCCCTGGCGCTGTGAGGCAGCAGTGCTAACAACTGGCCCGCCGTGCTGCCCATCTGGAGAGATCTGTTGATTGTCCGCCACAGGACAATACAGCAGACTAAGGGTCACCTGGCCTGCTTGACCAATCGGGACTCAGAGCGGGGAATCACTCCAGGAGGAGGTGTTCTCTTAGACATGGGTATTTTAGAGCCAGCTGCAAACCTACTGCTGCTCTTGAAGATCACTGTAAATAAATTCCTTTGTGTTCACGAATGTCAGCTCTGAAAGTGCATCGTTACACGAGCCATTGCTCACTCACAATTTACACTTGACCATGATGCCATGGGTGGCCGCTCACCCCTTAAGTACAACCCTGCCTTACAGATCCCGAATGTCAGTGGAAGCCCGTTTGAAAACTTCTGCTTTGGGGTAATGACAGCAGGTTTATGAGCCTTAAAAAGCCAATTAACAGGGATAGAATGATATACTTTGTTATCATCAACATTGCGTTGTTCATTTATATATTTCACGCAAATAGACCTGTTTTTTGGCTTATGATAGGCTTTGTTATTCCAGACTGCTCATTAGACTGCCTTCCAAAGGAGATGAGTGAGTTTTTTCATTCCAGCCGAGATCATGCTATCATATAACTATTGCATGGAGGCAAAATGGTTAGAACTGCTGCCTCACAGCACCAAGGGTCCGGATTCGATCCCGGCCCTGGGTCACTGTGCATGTAGAGTTTGCACATTTTCCCGTGTTTGCTTAGGTCTCACCGCCAGCTCCCGATTTAAAATGGCGAACGGCAAAGGCTGATGGGAAAGTCAGCCAACACAGACAGAAATCAGCAGGTGCGGGTTGCTGTGTATTTAAATCTGGAAAAGGCCAGATAACATCGATACCAGCGACCATCAGCATAACAATGTAGCAGCCATCTACATACTGATGAGCAATCCCCGGGAACAATAAGTAACATTTGGGACACACAAAGCAAAGCCAGACTCCCCGGCGCCAGCAGGAGCCAACACAAAGGAGGTGAACGAGCACCTCAAGGCCGCCCATCGATCAGGGAACCGCTCCAGTATTGGAGAAATCGAACCAAGCGATTGGGACAAAGTCCAATCACTTGGGACCAGTTACAGGGTCTGCCCCGAAAGGCGGGAAGCCCCTGGGGACTATAAGAGTTAAGCCCCAAGTTCAAATCGGTCTCTCTTCAGCCCTCTCTTCGTCCTGCTCGGGTCACCCTGCAACACGAACCAACATTGACCGTGACTCGTGCAGTGACCACCGACAGAAGTAAGTCTTAATTCAACGCTCGCTACGAGATAGGCGCTCCTAGCTACCAATCCATACCAACTTCGAAACCCGCAGACTCAGAACCCGAACGAAAGGCCATTTGTTCCCCTGACCTGGTGGGCCAGTCCGAAGTTAAGTATAGGCCTGTTAGTTGTAGAAGTAGCTTAGACGTAGAATTTGTGCATGAGTAGCGATTACTGTGTATAATAAATGTGTTTTGATTTGAATCTTACTAATCGGTGTATTGAGTTATTGATCATTATTTGGACTTGAACCTCGTGGCGGTATCATAAAGATACCTGGTGACTCGAGAGCAAAGGTAATAAAACAGAGCAATGGAACCAACCGGAAAGTTAGCAATATTATTTGGCGACATCTGACGGGACCCGATCTAGAAGTGGCATACCCACTCCGGCAGAACCCAGAATTTGAATTAGAGATCCAATTGGGAACAGAAAACCACAAGCGTTCAAGCAGTCCTGATCAATACTCATAATTTGGAAGTGTGTGTATGCATGCGTAACTAACAGAGCGATAAGGTAAAACTGATAGATTTTTGTTGCGACAAAACTGTCGGGAGTTTGTATTTTGGAAAGTAGCGAAAGCCGTACCCATATTTACAGCACCGCCTTAATACCCCTGTCCCAAATTTGAAGAGCAGCATTCGGATAGGAAAGATGGCAATGCAGGCAATGCAACGCCTCATGAACCCAGAGGAACTTGCAGTCGCAGCGGCCAGCAGCAGTAGAGTGGGACACTGTCCCATTTGGGAGGAAGAGATCAGGAAATATATCAAAGGGAAGGGATGGCCCCTGTGGAATGAATTCTGTGACAACGAGGAATCAGGCCCCGGGAGAATAGGACATACTTGGTGGGAGACCCTGAGCGAGATCCACAAAAAGAGCTGAGGGGAAAGCTCGCATGCCCATGGCAATTGTGTCCTGCTTGGCACAGTTGCGAGGCACAGAGGAGGTCGTTAGGACGCTCCGGAAAGAGGTAGAAGGCATACATCGAATGAGTCAGGTCGATGTAAGCGAGGTAGAAAGAGAGAACTTAGAATTGAGAAGGAAGTTGGCAGCAAAAGACGGAGAGGTGGAGGATGCCAAAGGGGCACACCAGTCTTGTCTGGCGCACTTAAGCAGATTCCAGTTCCAATATGAAAAGGCCTATCAGGACACACAACGTGCAGTCCTGGTACGTGAAGAAACAGAGAAGCAGGTAGAAGCATTGCAGAGACAGTGTGGTGACCTGAAGGCAGCATTAAGAGCACTCCATGCTGCCACCACAGAGCAAAGACAAAGCTCACTAGACCACGCAAAGTGCCGGAAGCAGATTGCAGAGCTGCAATCGCTGCTTTCAGTCCAGAAAGGATTCCAGGAAACCTTTGGAGCAAAATTAGATGAGGAAGACGGCCCTGATTGGGAAGAGTTGAATGAGACAGCGCAGAGATATGTTCAGGGAACATGTGCGCAGGGAAAGCCACAAAAGAGAAAAGCGCCCCAACCCCACACACAGCAGATAGTTCAAGCTCCAATGAACCCAGTCACCACCCACCGCACAGCCACATCGGACAATGCGGAATTTCTATACTCCACCCCCTTAACAGTCACCCAATTCCGGGACGCATGCGATAAGATCACACCGTTCCTCCCCACCTCAGACCCTCACCATTTCTTTGTCAGAGTAAAGCAGCAGATGACAATGTACGGCCTGGATGAGCGAGAGCATGTAAAGCTCACAGTTTTAAGTTTTGACCCTTCAGTAGCAGCAGCCCTTCCCGATCCCCAGAATGTAGGAGGAGGCACCCTTGCAGAAATGCATACCGCGATCCTGGTTGCGATCAGGTATAACCGGGGTGACCCCGTAGATGGCCTCAACAAATGCAGGCAAAAGAAAACCGAGCACCCCACAGCGTTTGCTGGACGCCTGTGGATCCACTTTGCAGCAGTCTTTGGAGACGTAGACCGTGCCCATTTGTCCCCAGACAACATGGCCAAATGGACCCGCACCCTTATCCCCCATGCCACAGAAACAGGACAGAATGTGTGCGCCAATTATGAATCGTCAGAGGAGGCCCATAACGAGAAGTGGGTAGTAAAAAGATTGTCCCGCGCCTGGGAGCAGTCTGTACAAAGCAAACACGCAGTTAAAAATCCCGAGGAAAAGCAGTCCGACACAGATATGCAGGCAGTTACAACACACCAGAACCCCGCATGGGTGAATGAAGGAAAGAACAGCCCCCCACCCAAGTCACAGGAGTGCTACAACTGTGGACAGTTGGGACACTTTGCAAGAGAGTGCAATGCCCCTAGAAAGCCACAGAGAGCCCAGCAGATGGGCACTCTGAGTAAGAAGAAGACAGAGCCCATTCATAATGTTAGCACCTGTTCAGATCAGACGGACTTGACCGGAACGGACTGACAGTGTTCGGGCTCCCCCAGTTGCGTCTGTGACACCCTTTGGGATAGGTCCGGATGACCGGTAGTTGCAGCGAAAATTTGGGGACAGCCCATCGAATTTCTATGGGACACAGGAGGGTCCCGCACCACAATAAATTCCTCCACCCTGTTTCAAAAAGACACGTGGCCCACTACAGCCACCATCACCCTCAGCGACTTTACAGGCCACTCACAGCAGGGACACATCACAGCCCCTGTACCCATTCAAATCGGCACCATCACCACCAAGCACCCCGTAGTCTTAGCCGATCTGCCCCACACAGTAGAACACATTCTGGGAATCGATTTCATGAATTCCCACAACCTATCATTTGATCCAGTCAACCAGTGTGTCTGGAAAATGGCAAAGTCTGCAAGAGCCCCCGCAACGCTCAACATAGGAGAATACGGGAACAAAATTAGCGCAGTAGGCAAATTTTGGTTTCACCCGACCACGCTTAGCACGGACAAGCAGGTTAGGGCAGTTCTGCAAAAGAACAGGGCAGCATTCGCGACCCACACACACGACTGTGGCCGGATGACTGGCTCCGTACAGATCACAGGACCTGACCCTAGACCCCAAAAACAATATGGATTTCCCCAAGAGGCAGAGTGCGAAATCGCAAAAGTAATCGAAAGCTTATTAGAGCAGGGCTTACTTAGATCAGTAGCCTCCACTAATAATGCCCCGATTTGGCCAGTGAGAAAGCCCGATGGATCATGGCGACTGACCATCAATTACCGGGAACTCAACAAAATCACCCCCGCAGCAGCCCCCACAATATCAACAAGTCCCGAGACCATGCTCAAGCAGGAACTCAATTCCCGATACTTTACGGTTTGGGATGTCAGTAATGGATTCTGGTCCATTCCATTGGCAAAGGCGTGCCAGTACAAATTTGCCTTCACCTTTAAAAATCAGCAGTACACGTGGACATGCCTGCCACAAGGATTCCACAACTCCCCCTCCATTTTCCACCGACAGCTGGCAAATGGTTTAGCCAAATTCTCTCGCCCCGAATGTCTCGTCCAGTACGTAGACGACCTACTACTGCAGACAGACACCAAGGAAGAGCACATTGAGCTTCTGTCCGAACTTCTGAAACTTTTACATTCAATTGGTTGTAAAGTTAATTCCAAAAAGGCCCAGATTTTGGAAGATAAGGTGATATATTTGGGAACAATTATCACACATGGTAAACGCGAGATCGAGCATAAAAGGATTGACTCGATTGCTAAATTGCCCCTTCCCCAGAACGTTTCAGCCCTCCGCACGTTTTTAGGACTGGTTGGCTACTGCCGAAACCACATTGACGGTTTCGCCAGCAAGGCAGCGCCCCTCTCAGACCTCCTAAAGAAAGGAGCCCCCTGAAAATGGCTTCCGCAGCATACGGATCCTGTGAATGCGTTGAAGCAATCACTCATAGTAGCCCCCGCACTACAAGTTCCAGACCCACTTTCCCCTTACGCTATAGAGGTAGCGACCACAGACCTCACACTTTCGGCCGTGCTCCTCCAGGAACGGCACGAACAGTTAAGGCCCGTAGCTTACGCCTCCAGAATTTTAGATGCTGTGGAGCAGGGATTTTCAGCCTGTGAGAGGCACCTGCTCGCAGTATTTTGGGCAGTTCAGTATTTTTCGTACATTACCGGACTGAACCCCATCACAATCCTCACAGAACACACCCCCACCCAACTTTTACTGGACGGACGTCTCAAGGACGGTACAGTCAGTCAAATAAGAGCAGCCAGATGGACCCTTATCTTGCAGGGATGGGACATCACTGTGAAACGGACAAAGACCCACACTTTTTTAGCCGACAACCAACAGTACCCCGGAACCCCCCATGAATGTGAAATTATCTCTCCACACCACAACACAGGCCCCTTTATTGCGAAAGCCCCCCCCCCCAGGAAGATAGGTAGTTCAACCCAGAGGCCCCAGCACACAGACACGTGTGAGCCCATAAGGATATATGTGGATGGATCTTCCATAGAATTGGATGGGAAGCGCATAACAGGTTGCGGTATATATGTCGAGAACGCACAGGGACGCGCTCTAGAAGAAATCGCAATAAAACTTCCAGGACACTTAGGCGCACAGGCAGCAGAGCTGGCGGCCATCGCATACATAGTGGAACACCCAGATTCCTTCCACAGCCCAGCAGACATATACTCGGACAGCCTCTATGTCTGCAACAGCCTTACGGAATTCCTGTCCCTGTGGAAAGCAAGAGGATTTGTTTCCGCAGACGGAAAACCCCTCCCCTCAGCCCCATTGCTCCGTCACATTTTAGAGAGAGCACAGAACAGGACTTTTGGAATAGTCAAAGTTCGAAGTCACCATCATTCGTCCCCCCCTGGAAATGTAAAAGCTGACGCACTGGCTAAGGCAGGTTCCAGGCATGGATATTTTTGGACACCCCCCGAAAGCGCACCAGTAAATGCAGTTCAGGTGTCACAGACTAAGATCGAGGATCTAGTGCAGACCCAGAAGCAGGACAGCAATCTCACGGAGATTTTAAAAGGAAACTATCCAGCGCCCTACGAGAGATTTTAAAATGCTCTGACCACACATGACGGTGTGGTGTTAAAAGACACCCTTTATGTGGTTCCTGAACAGGACAGGAATCAACTGATTTGTTTGTTCCATGACGGTCATGGACATCAGGGAATCGATCCCACTGCAGCCCACCTCAAGCAGCTTTGTTGGTGGCCGAATTTCAAGGACGATGTAAATCACTACATCGAGAATTGTCTTATCTGTGCCCAGAATAATCTGGACAGATATGCCAAAAAGGCTGAGCTTAGTCACACCCGACAAGTTAATGGCCCTTGGACTAACCTCCAGATAGATTTTATAGGACCATTGCCCCCTTGCAGGAATGGTTATAAATATGTACTTGTGGCGATAGACACGTTTACAAAATGGGTGGAAGCATTCCCATCCAGAACTAACACGGCAAAGACCACAGCCAAGATTTTCACCCACCACATCTTTACAAGATGGGGACTCCCCCGCAGCATTGAATCCGACCAAGGTTCCCATTTTACGGGACGTGTCATGAAGAACGTCCTCACGATATTTGGCATCACCCAAAAATGCCACATAGCATACCACCCACAGTTGAGTGGTATCGTGGAGCGCATGAATCGGACCCTAAAATCCACCCTCAGAAAAATGGTCCAGCAGAACAACACCACTTGGGACTCAGTCCTCCCATTTGCGCTGATGTTTTTGCGTAATAAAATTTCTACTGCCACAGGTTACACACCACACACTCTCATGACCGGACGCCCCATGAAAGGCACAGAATTTTTATTAAGTTTAGACTTGACCAGCCCCGAAGTGACGGCCCTCACACACGAGAACGCAGTAGAACAATTAGTTGAAAATGTTAAAACGGCTCAGCTAGCAGCCGCAGTGAAATTGGGCACCAGAAAGAAACAGAGCAAGGCTTGTTTCGACAAGACAGTGCATGCGACTGAGTACAATGTAGGACAGCAAGTCATGCTCTCCGTATACAACCCCAGCACATTCCTGTCACCAAAGTACTCGGGTCCGTACTCCATTGCGGACAAAGTAAGCCCTTCCGTCTACAAGATGAAGTATCCCAACGGAAAGACTGCGTGGTTCCATATCAACCAGCTGAAGGCATATGGAACACAGTCTAACCGCTCACACCACGTCATGCTCGACACAGCACACCACACCCTGCCCACAGCCAACGTAACCCTACCATCCCCCAGCACATCCAGCCCAGCCACGGACTCAACCTCGACTCCACCCCCTAAATATACACTCCGCCCTGGAACGCCCACAGACTGCAGCAGCAGAGACAGCGACTGTGACTCGGACGACAGCCACAGCACGCCTCCCTACTATCCCCATGCAACAGGACCCACACCCAGCGAATCCGACTACGATCCGAGTGATCCCTTCATGATCACTTTCCTGAACAAACCCCACCACCAACCACCGACCTACAATGACAACCCAGATTCCGTCCCCACACAACTAGACACCACCTATTGGCACAGAGATAACTCGTACAGACTCGTCCGGAATGACGAGAGCGACCCCACCTCACACCATGCAGCCCTTTCAGCCCTGATACATTCAAGAGTTTGGCATCCGGGAGAGGATGACGACCTTGAGTCTGACTCCCAAAACGAGAACCCCTTTGCGACCCTGTTCGCAACCGATAACTGAGGTGTCCAGATGATGTTTTAAAGGAACCGCTAGGGAGAAAACGGTGTCCTTTCTGATGGAACCTGCAGCATGTTTTATGTTGTTTGTACTGTTTGTTAAATGTTGTATGTTAGACCGGAATTTTTTTTTCCACGGCCCCACCCACTTTCAGCACAAACCTCTGAGGACTTACCCACAGAGACTTGTTAAGGTCCCAGACGCCAGTCCAGCGGAACTCGTCTGTCAACAGATACCACACGCCCGTTCGTAACTGCCCTTCTGGTTCGAGAGAAGAACAACTCCCCACGATGACTACATTTCTTGCCCGTTCTTGTCGGTTGCTCAGGCAGTGGAGAAACGGCTTGGGACCCGCCCTGCCTGGGACCCCCCCCTCTGGTCAGCTACGCTGGGGTAGGGGAGAGACATGGCATTGGTCGCCGCCCTACCCGGGGACTCCATCCAACTCTTACCCGTCGCGGCCCATACGCACCTCATTTTGGAAAGTTTTAGTTCAAAAAGTTTTGTTTCGTTTCAGGTAACCCTTAGGTTGCCTACCATATGCTATTTACATCCTGAAACATTTGGATGGTAAACCGCACAGTCTGCGAGACGGCTCGCACTGGTTCATTATTTGTAAGTGTGTCTTGTCCTAAAATTCGGTTTTTGAAAAAAAAATGAGGGAGTCACACATAGTGACCAATTATAAAGGGAGTAATTGGCACTAAAGGACAGACAGACTATCGTACGAGATGTTAAACCAAGATAGTAACAGATACTATGCTTGTTTCCACAGAACTCCAGAAGCTCCAGGACTGGAGAAGAGAAGAGAAGTGAAAGAAGAAGACCCATGAGGACATCCTCCGGATTGTTCACCGTTACAATGGACATTTGGTTGTGCATGAACGCGAACCCCATGACCTCAAACCTCCCAGCAGTTAATGAATCACTTCCCCACACTACCCAGAGCCCAGTCACCAGCAACACCACACCATCTTGGTGTGCCAGGTTTATAACCTGGTATTCCCTGTCCTACGTGATAGAATCCTTATTGGTATTGGCGATACTCTGCTGCATCGTGCAGACTATTCGTCTGAGAAAATGGAGAAGGAGAGCCTACCGCGCTCGAACCCCGGTATATGGGATCAGATCCCCTATTTTCGGATACGACCAGACCCCCGACCCCCGCGATCTATAATAAAGAGCATTAATTTGCGTTTTTGTTATAAATAAAGAAATGTTCATGTGCAATTGTACGATCCTGAGCCTGACTGCCAAGCCAGGAAACATGTATATAAACTACTATGATTTTGTTTGTATGGTTGAGGAAGTTAGAGTGATGAAATGTTTAAGTGACTGTAGTGTATTAAGGATAGTTAGAGGTTCCCATTTTTTTTGTTTTGTAATGCATGTCCCTGTTTGACATAGCGCCCCTTAGAATTGTCAGTAAAAAATGTGTTGCATAGTTATGGTCAGTGTAGAGGCCATGAAAGAAGTACTCACTGGGTCAGGGAATGAAAGCAACAAAGTTATGTGATCCTTCACGCTTCGTGTTATGATCACAAGGAAGGCGTGTAGCCACCTAAATTGGCCAGCTCCCGATTTAAAATGGCGAACGGCAAAGGCTGATGGGAAAGTCAGCCACCACAGACAGAAACCAGCAGCTGCAGGTTTGCTGTGTAGTTAAATCTGCAAAAGGCCAGACAACATCGATACCAGTGACCATCAGCATAACAATGTAGCAGCCATCTACATACTGATGAGCAATCCCCAGGAACAATAAGTAACATTTGGGACACACAAAGCAAAGCCAGACTCCCCGGCGCCAGCAGGAGCCAACACAAAGGAGGTGAACAAGCACCGCAAGACCGCCCATCGATCAGGGAACCGCTCCAGTATTGGAGAAATCGAACCAAGTGATTGGGACAAAGTCCAATCACTTGGGACCAGGTACAGGGTCCACCCCGAAAGGCGGGAAGCCCTGGGGACTATAAGAGTTAAGCCCCAAGTTCAAATCGGTCTCTCTTCAGCTCTCTTCAGCCCTCTCTTCATCCTGCCCGGGTCACCCAGCAACACGAACCAACATTGACCGTGACCAGTGCAGTGACCACCGACAGAAGTAAGTCTTAATTCAACGCTCGCTACGAGATAGGCGCTCCTAGCTACCAATCCATACCAACTTCGAAACCCGCAGGCTCAGAACCCAAACGAAAGGCCATTTGTTCCCCATACCTGGTGGGCCAGTCTGAAGTTAAGTATAGGCCTGTTAGTTGTAGAAGTAGCTTAGACGTAGAATTTGTGCATGAGTAGTGATTACTGTGTATAATAAATGTGTTTTGATTTGAATCTTACTAATCGGTGTATTGAGTTATTGATCATTACTTGGACTTGAATCTCGTGACGGTATCATAAAGATACCTGGCGACACGAGAGCAAAGGTAATAAAACAGAGCAATTGAACCAATCGGAAAGTTAGCAACAAGGGTAGGTGGATTGCCAATGCTAATTTGCCCCGTAATTGGAAAAAAGAATTGGGTACTTTAATTTTATTTTTAAAAATTTTAAAGTTAACATATTATATGTACTTATTATAAATATACGGAGCATATTTAGCGCACAAAAGACAGAGACCCATTTTGGGCACGTATGACGGCGTGTTTCTCTGCGTCTGCAGCGCACTATATCTAATGGGACTCTGCTGGGATTTTTGGCCTCAGTCGGGAATGTCCCGCCGATGCCACATTTATCTTATTTCTGCACTGATGTGCTCAGCTCGTCAGTACAGGACGATGACTTACAGATTGGAGCACCATTTTTAAATGCCGCCCGATCTTTAGATCTTCCCTCAACCCATCCACTGTGGAGTCCTGACCCCCCCACCCATTGCTCCAACATACCTCTTAGGGCTTCCTCAAGCCCCCCACCCCCCACTCACACCATCTCTTAGGGGCAGCACACAACTGGGTCAGATCCCCAGTACGGGCAACTTGGCACCTGGGCACCTTGGTACTGCCAACCTGGAACCCTTGCAGTGCACATTCCAGCCCTGCAGTACCATCCAGGACTTCCAGGGTGGCACTTTCAGGGTGCCGTGATGGTAGTGCCAAGCTGCCAGCTTCACAGTGCCAAGGTGCCTGGGTACCAGCGGGAGTGCCAGAGTACTACCCTGCCCAGAGCCCGACCACTCGGGGGCCTCCAATTTACTAGGAGATCCCCCAGGTGCTGCTATGCCTGGTTCACGTTTGTGTGGATCAGTCCTAAATGGCAGCATGGTGAGGTCTCCTAGGCAAGGCGGTTAGTTTCCGGTACTCGGGAGAATCCGGTGTAGATATGATTAAATGAACCAAATTGTGTCACCTTTCGAGATTTCGTTAGATCTTGTGAGGCGTTCCAAACATCACAAATCTTGCAAGAAGCCTCTCATGAGATCTAACGGCCTTGTCGTGTTACCAAGTCGGGCCCAACGAGGCCATAAGGTCGAGCCTACAATTTGTACTATTATGACAAGCATTATAATCGAGTGAGGAAGGACGAATTGGCTCCCTTTCATAAAGCCTCCTTTGTTGGTCGTAACAGAGCATTTTTTTTTCATTTATTTTACTCGTAGATTCTTTTTTAATTCAAATGTATTTATTTTCTAATAAGAAGCCAATCAAATTAGGTTTCCTTGAGTTACAAAAAAAGCGAAACCTGAGAAAAATAATAAAAAAATACAAAACACACACAGATATCAGAAGAAAAGTTCTAGTCCAAATAAAAGTTACAAAATGTGCAATTAAGTTCTTTACTTGATCTCATGAATAGATTGTTGAACGTTGCGGCCATTTGAAGTTAGCTGGTTCCCTTTAAAATCCTGGAGTTGAATTGAAGTCCGGATAACTACACCTTTGCTGGAGACTATTTCCTTTCTTTTAATTCCGTGATCCATCTTCCAAAGATACATTAATATTTAATACGTTATCTCTGTGAATTATTTATTGACTGTGAAGAGTTTGTTTTTTTCTTAGCTTCAGAGGGAGAGCATCCTTCAGTTTTTCCATATAATGTTAATGATTTCTCTCGCTTTCTGGTTAGGTAAAACCAGTTTTTAAAAAGCTCTGATGGATATATTCCAAGAAAGGAATTTGATTAAGCTTGCTTGCAGTCATTGTAGTAGAAAAAGTAATCACAATTTTGACCTTTCACCTCAGAAACTTTTAACACATTACAAGGTAGTAGAAACCAACAGGCAATGGGACGTTAGAATGTTGAGTGTCTGTAAGATGTATTCTGGCTAGCTAACAGTTCTCCATGGTATTGATACAATTACAGTTGATTAAAGTCCAGAACTTTGCATTTTAATGCTTTCCTTTCAAGAGTCTGTTTTTTAAGTGGATTTTGAAACCCCACCACCACCCAGCATGAAATCCAATGCAACTCTGCAGGCTTGCAGTGTAATCCATCTCAGAACTTTCTCAAAAAAAGTTGTCACTTACAATACCAAACATCAGGTGACTGCTCGTAGCCATCTTTGGTCAGTGTCCTGGTTTTCTTTCAAAAAGGCCATCTTTGAATAGTTCAATATGTTGTTGGTTAGCTAGTGCAGTTGTAAGTAGATCTCACTCAGTCACAATTTTCTGTCATGGTGTGGAAGAGTGGCAATATTCCTTTCTTATTCCCATTTCTTGGATGATAATAGCAGGTTCTGAAACTGTTATGACACCTTGGGCCAGTGTGCAGTCAGTTATAGCCCCACTTGACCCAGGTTCGCAACACGGTTGAAATTAACTTTAATTTTAAAATCCCTGACGCCTTTGGTTGCCCAATAACTACAGTCATCAGGTTTGCAAATTTAAATACAATTAACTTTTTATTGGTACCAGTAACTATAATTAGGCAACAAAGATAACTGGTTAACTATTGTCTGATCTCTAACTCCCCATTTTAACTCACTCCAACCTTAACACACACAAACAAACACAGAGGGGAAAGAGGGGTGAAAAATAATGCTGAACATAAAAGGATCAGAGTCTTTATTTCAGATGGATGTCTTTCAGTTTGTTTTTTCTTCAGTCTAAGTTTTCAGATGGATGCTATCTTTTCTTTCAGCCTGTAATGGGTTTCAATGTTGACTTACAGAAATAAAAGGCAACCAGCATTCGAGAGAGAGAGAGAGAAAGAGACAGCTTCTTCTTTCAGGGTCCAGAAGGTTCTGCCTTTAGACAGTAGGCAGCAGAGCGGATAGAGAGAGAGAGCTGCTTCCACCTTGAAGGTTCAATGGCTTCTCCTATGTTTGCTCTGAAAACCCACCTGACAAGAACCAATCAAAACAAACCCCTCCAATCTCTTGAGGGACATAATGTCTGGGTTCTTCTGCCCAAATACAAAACTTTATAACGCTTTGACACTTTTGTCACTTGGCGTTCCTTACTTTCTCTGCTCGTCTTAAAGGTATGTTTCCATTAACAATCAATGGACCAAAAATGATAAAGACAAAATAAAAGAAACAGGAACACAGGGAATCAACAGTAAGGACCCTTACAAAACGTACAAGAATGAATAGGCCAATTCAGTGTTTGTACTTAACTGTTTACATGCTGATTGCAATTAATTCATTTTCTTGAGTGTTTTTTGCGTTTAAACAAAAGGGGTTAGTTTTAATAGTGCTAAAAAAATCCTCCGAACTAAAGACATAATCTTAAAAATATAAAAACCACTGTCACAGCACACACACATGCACATATGTTACAGGGTAAAGAGCTTTGATCAAATTGAGATTCAATCAGAAAAGACAATGTTAAAATGAGTTCATTGGTTGCAAGTGGCTGACTGTTCCGCCTACAGCAATTTTTTGATGCTGACCTGCTGAAGTTGTTTTTTTAAATTTAGAGTACCCAATTCATTTTTTCCAATTAAGGGGCAATTTAGGGTTTCCAACCCACCTACCCTGCACATCTTTGGGTTGTGGGGGCGAAACCCACGCAAACACGGGGAGAATGTGCAAACTCCACATGGACAGTAACCCAGAGCCGGGATCGAACCTGGGACCTCGGCGCCGTGAGACAGCAGGGCTAACCCACTGTGCCACCGTGCTGCCCTAACCTGCTGAAGTTTAAAGTTTTGCTGCTGTTTCTTCTTTCCTGCAATGCTTGAGAATTTCTCTGTCAGCTGCCCACTGCCTAACAAAGCAAACAGGGTCCAACAGGCAAGCAGCTTCATCCCCGGCTACTGGTGTAATCTGCCAAAAGCCAGCTGTGTTTTTGTAATAAAAGATTTCAAAAGATGGTGAGTAGCCGTGTAATGAGGCAGTGGGGAAGGGAACACTGACAAAGGAGAGTACTTGTAGGCACGGAGATGGGTTGAAGTGTGTATACTTCAACGCAAGAAGCATCAGGAATAAGGTGGGTGAACTTAAGGCATGGATCGGTACTTGGGACTACGATGTGGTGGCCATCACGGAAACTTGTATTGAAGAGGGGCAGAAATGGTTGTTGGAGGTCCCTGGTTATAGATGTTTCAATAAGATTCGGGAGGGTGGTAAAAGAGGTGGGGGGGTGGCATTATTAATTAGAGATAGTATAACAGCTGCAGAAAGACAGTTCGAGGAGTATCAGCCTACTGAGGTAGTATGGGTTGAAGTCAGAAATAGGAAAGGAGCAGTCAACTTGTTCGGAGTTTTCTATAGGCCCACCAATAGTAGCAGAGATGTGGAGGAACAGATTGGGAAACAGATTTTGGAAAGGTACAGAAGTCATAGGGTAGTAGTCATGGGCGACTTTAACTTCCCAAATATTGAGTGGAAACTCTTTAGATCAAATAGTTTGGATGGGGTGGTGTTTGTGCAGTGTGTCCAGGAAGCTTTTCTAACACAGTATGTAGATTGTCCGACCAGAGGAGGGGCAATATTGGATTTAGTACTGGGTAATGAGCCAGGGCAAGTGATAGATTTGTTAGTGGGGAGCATTTTGGAGATAGTGACCACAATTCTGTGACTTTCACTTTAGTAATGGAGAGGGATAGGTACGTGCAACAGGGCAAGGTTTACAATTGGGGGGAGGGTAAATACGATGTTGTCAGACAAGAATTGAAGTGCATAAGTTGGGAACATAGGCTGGCAGGGAAGGACATAAGTGAAATGTGGAACTTGTTCAAGGAACAGGTGCTACGTGTCCTTGATATGTATGTCCCTGTCAGGCAGGGAAGAATTGGTCGAGTGAGGGAACCATGGTTGACAAGAGAGGTTGAATGTCTTGTTAAGAGGAAAAAGGTAACTTATGTAAGGCTGAGGAAACAAGGTTCAGACAGGGCATTGGAGGGACACAAGATAGCCAGGAGGGAACTGAAGAAAGGGATTAGGAGAGCTAAGAGAGGGCATGAACAATCTTTGGCGGGTAGGATCAAGGAAAACCCCAAGGTCTTTTACACATATGTGAGAAATATGAGAATGACTAGAGCGAGGGTAGGTCCGATCAAGGACAGTAGCGGGAGATTGTGTATTGAGTCTGAAGAGATAGGAGAGGTCTTGAACGAGTACTTTTCTTCTGTATTTACAAATGAGAGGGGCGATATTGTTGGAGAGGACAGTGTGAAACAGATTGGTAAGCTCGAGGAAATACTTGTTAGGGAGGAAGATGTGTTGGGCATTTTGAAAAACTTGAGGATAGACAAGTCCCCCGGGCCTGACGGGATATATCCAAGGATTCTATGGGAAGCCAGAGATGAAATTGCAGAGCCGTTGGCAATGATCTTTTCGTCCTCACTGTCAACAGGGGTGGTACCAGGGGATTGGAGAGTGGCGAATGTCGTGCCCCTGTTCAAAAAAGGGACTAGGGATAACCCTGGGAATTACAGGCCAGTTAGTCTTACTTCGGTGGTAGGCAAAGTAATGGAAAGGGTACTGAAGGATAGGATTTCTGAGCATCTGGAAAGACACTGCTTGATTAGGGATAGTCAGCATGGATTTGTGAGGGGTAGGTCTTGCCTTACAAATCTTATTGAATTCTTTGAGGAGGTGACCAAGCATGTGGATGAAGGTAAAGCAGTGGATGTAGTGTACATGGATGTTAGTAAGGCATATGATAAAGTTTCCCATGGTAGGCTTATGCAGAAAGTAAGGAGGCATGGGATAGTGGGAAATTTGGCCAGTTGGATAACGAACTGGCTAACCGATAGAAGTCAGAGAGTGGTGGAGGATGGCAAATATTCAGCCTGGATCCCAGTTACCAGTGGCGTACCGCAGGGATCAGTTCTGGGTCCTCTGCCGTTTGTGATTTTCATTAATGACTTGGATGAGGGAGTTGAAGGGTGGGTCAGTAAATTTGCAGACGATACGAAGATTGATGGAGTTGTGGATAGTAAGGAGGGCTGTTGTCGGCTGCAAAGAGACATAGATAGGATGCAGAGCTGGGCTGAGAAGTGGCAGATGGAGTTTAACCCTGAAAAGTGTGAGGTTGTCCATTTTGGAAGGACGAATATGAATGCGGAATACAGGGTTAACGGTAGAGTTCTTGGCAATGTGTAGGAGCAGAGAGATCTTGGGGTCTATGTTCATACATCTTTGAAAGTTGCCACTCAAGTGGATAGAGCTGTGAAGAAGGCCTATGGTGTGCTCGCGTTCATTAACAGAGGGATTGAATTTAAGAGCCGTGAGGTGATGATGCAGCTGTACAAAACTTTGGTAAGGCCACATTTGGAGTACTGTGTACAGTTCTGGTCGCCTCATTTTAGGAAGGATGTGGAAGCTTTGGAAAAGGTGCAAAGAAGATTTATCAGGATGTTGCCTGGAATGGAGAGTAGGTCTTACGAGGAAAGGTTGAGGGTGCTAGGCCTTTTCTCATTAGAACGGAGAAGGATGAGGGGCGACTTGATAGAGGTTTATAAGATGATCAGGGGAATAGATAGAGTAGACAGTCAGAGACTTTTTCCCCGGGTGGAACAAACCATTACAAGGGGACATAAATTTAAGGTGAAAGGTGGAAGATATAGGAGGGATATCAGAGGTAGGTTCTTTACCCAGAGAGTAGTGGGGGCATGGAATGCACTGCCTGTGGAAGTAGTTGAGTCGGAAACATTAGGGACCTTCAAGCAGCTATTGGATAGGTACATGGATTACGGTAAAATTATATAGTGTAGAGTTATTTGTTCTCAAGGGCAGCACGGTAGCATTGTGGATAGCACAATTGCTTCACAGCTCCAGGGTCCCAGGTTCGATTCCGGCTTGGGTCACTGTCTGTGCGGAGTCTGCACGTCCTCCCCGTGTCTGCGTGGGTTTCCTCCGGGTGCTCCGGTTTCCTCCCACAGTCCAAAGATGTGCGGGTTAGGTGAATTGGCCAATGATAAATTGCCCTTAATGTCCAAATTGCCCTTGGTGTTGGGTGGAGGTGTTGAGTTTGGGTAGGGTGCTCTTTCCAAGAGCCGGTGCAGACTCAAAGGGCCGAATGGCCTCCTTCTGCACTGTAAATTCAATGATAATCTATGATTAATCTAGGACAAAGGTTCGGCACAACATCGTGGGCCGAAGGGCCTGTTCTGTGC